>NC_067474.1:1891666-2237500 GCF_947179515.1 Apodemus sylvaticus | reverse complement strand
TTTCTTTCATTTTATCTATTCCCCCCTTTATTGAAAATAGATTCTTTTTATCATCCAATAAATTTTCATTCCAGTTTTCCTTCCCTCTGCTCTTCCCAATTGCTCCCCACCTCCACTCTTCTCAGGATGTACCTCCCTTTTGGACTCTCCTTAGAAAAGAATTGGCTTCTAAGAGATAACAATGAAACATGACAAAATAAAATGTAAATGAACAAGGCAAAAACTATATCATAGTTGGACATGGCAACCCAACAAGAGGAGGACAGTTCCAAAAGCAGGCAAAGGAATCAGGGACCCACTTGTTCTCACAGTCAGGAGCTCCATAAAAATACTGAGCTAATAGCTATAACGTATATGCAGAGGACCTGTCTTCTGCTTGCTGCTTCAGTCTCTGTATGCTTATATGCAATTGCTTAACTGATTCAGAGGATCTTGGAATCCTAGTGTTCTCAATCACCTTTGGCTCTTACAATCTTTTTGCCTCCTTTTCCATGATGTTTTCTTGTGGGTGCTACTACTAAGAGTTTGACATTTTTTTTACCGGACTCGGACAAGGAAGTAGGCTCAGGTAAGAATATTAGAAACAGTGACCATGGGAGGAGCTTTGCTTACTATTTTGCTGAATCTTATATGATCTTCTTGCTTACTACTTTACTTAATTATTACCTTGTGTGATCCTTTTGCTTACTACTTTACTTAATTCCTATTTTATATGATTATATTTTTTTACTACTTCGCTTGATTATTTTGTCTTTGATCTAAGAACTGATCATGTTTTTTGGATATACCTAGAAAGATATAGAAGCAGACAGAATAGAAATAAAGCTGCTTCAAGCCTCAGTATGATCTTGAGTCATGTAATAATTTTGTATAACCATTTTTCTTTTTCAATGCTCACTCTCTAGCTTGAGACCCTGTTGATTAATTGAGATGGCTTGGTCATTTTCTGAATTCTGAGGGAAGGGCTTTGATTAAAATAACCCATTTAAACACTCTTTACTAATTTCTGACTGTGGGCCTCTACATCTGCTCACATCTGCTATGAGAGGAGGCCTTTTCAGTAAATTACTGGATAACATTGCTGATCTATGAGTATAGCACAATACCAATAATAACTATTTTAATCATCTCAGCTGGCCATCATTTGTTCCCAGGCAAGACTTCCAGGGGTGGGACAAGGTTACCTTCAATGGAGTGGTTGACCAAGGGGGTTCCATGGGAATTTCCTAACATTCCACACTTTTGCCTGGACAAAGGGTTGCTTTCCACAAAGTGAAATCAGGACCCCATTGCCTAGGAAAGCACCCAGACAACACACTGAAGAAGTTGAGTTGCTACCTACATGAAGCCTTAGATGAATAGACATTTTTCATCTAGGAGGCTACTTTACAGGCTATAAGCTTGCCACAAAACATTCAACCTGCAATCTGCCCTGCATGCAAATTATGCTAGGGCAATGGTGGCACAGAACTTGTGGGAGTGGCCAACCAGTGTCTGATTTGACATAAGTCCACTCTATGAGAAGAAGCACAAATTCAACACTGTATGAGTAACCAAAAACCAGAGGCTAGATTACCCACAGACCTCACACAAAACCACACACTACTGTTAAAACACAAATAAAAATTATTTGAGAATTTCATGCATTGTATTTTGGTCATGTTCCTTTGTCATCACTATCTTCCTCAAGTTTCACGTGCCTCATTCTAAAGACAGCGTTTCTATGTATAGCTTTGGTTATCCTGAAACTCACTCTATAGACAAGGCTGGCCTCAAACTTGTAGATCCATCTTCTTCTGCCTCCCAAGTGCTAAGATTAAGGGCATCCATTGCACAGAGACTTTATTCATTTAAAAAGAAATTCACTGAGTACAGTCAGTATTGCCTATATACTCTTGGTTGAAGGGTGGTATGCTAGAACATATTGGATCTTTTGGGGCTTATAGCCTTAAAAAGTGCTCTCTCTCTCTCTCTCTCTCTCTCTCTCTCTCTCTCTCTCTCTCTCTCTGTGTGTGTGTGTGTGTGTGTTTGTGTGTGTGTGTGTGTGTGAGTATGTCTTTCTTCTCTCTCCCTTTGTTCTTCTCTTTTCTCTCATTAAGCAACTATCAATTTCCATTAACTTCTCAGTTCTTCAACTAGCTTTCGTATCCACCTCCTCCATTCTGAAAATATATTTGTCTCAAGATTTCAAAGGTCTTGATATGCTGTCACAACCGCTCTGTGCCCACATTTGCAGCTTCTCTGTTGTGTTTGGAAAACCCTCTTCATTATACTCATCCACCGCCTCTGGCTCTTTTGCTAAAGTTCTTATTGGTAGTCCATTTTGTTCAAAACCACAACTCATAGTTGCCAGTATAAGGTTTTATGTGGTAACTTGCCAAAGACCAACTTTGGCATGGAGAGGGGTTATGAGAGAAGGGGTATCTGGGAGGTTTGAAAAGAAGACTTGGAGTCAAATCATAGATTCAGCTGAAAGCTAGTGTTCTCTCTCCAAATCCTACTTGCTCTTTGTGTGCATGTGTGTGTGTGTGTGTGTGTGTGTGTGTGTGTGTGTATGTGTGTGTATGCATGAGAGAGAGAGAGAGAGAGAGAGAGAGAGAGAGAGAGAGAGAGAGAGAGAGAGAGAGAGAGAGAGAGAGAGCCAAGAAGTTCTCTGTTTTTATCCTAAAAAATTCTCTGGATAGCTCATCTCCTGCAGAACACAGGTCTAGAATTTTATTTTACATATCAATGCAGTTATTTACCCCAGCTTTCCTTTTGATTATGAGTCAGCATCCCTTGACCCAAACCCTTTGATTCTAAAGAGACAGCAAGACAGCAAGCATATACTTTTTTTTTTCATAACACTGCAAAAGAGGTCTGTCTGCCTTTGTTAAACACAGAATATGAAGTAGTTGTGTGGGACTCTGCCCTGAAATCACCATTTTCACCATGCCTGAGCCTAACCTTTCTCTGTCCTAGGCTGATCCTGAACTCAGGAATCCATCTATCTTTATAAGCATAAACAAAAAACTTAGCTGGATAGATCTTTTGTTCATCTCACAACTCCCTAAATCTCTTTATCTCCTTCTTTAGCAATTTTTTTTAACAAGTTGGCTCACAGTGCAGAAGCTTTTGTTGCTTGAGATTCATGAAGCCCCTCATATAATTCACATTGCATCCTTGTGTATTGCATAGTTGAGAAATTACACATTTTTGAACTCATGTATTTAGAGTTCTTTTCCATAACCTTAAGGTTGTCCTGGAGGTACAAGTGTTTGCCATTCTCCTGAGACACAGCCAGACCCTCAACTCCTGAACTACTGTTTCTAATTATTCTAGAGTCACTGACAGTAACCTGGAGGACATTCCTTGAAAGGAAAAAGTCCTCTGCTGCTAGTACTGGTTCCAAAAAAAATATGTACATTGTTCTACAAACAAGCCTTATGCCCACAGCCACCATCTACACTCATGGAGGCTTACACTGGAGCCCTGTTCTAGGGACAGGAACCATGTTGCTCTGTCCCCATCAAAGCCACACTTAGCTCCTTAGTCATGCTAGCTATCTGTGTAAATTAACATGTTTATCCTAATTTACTATGACCAATGAGATGAATGCATTCTGCATTTTGACTTAGTGTAAAATTATTTGTTAACCACTGTTATTTTTTTAATAGTATTAATTCCAGTCTTGTCAAATAGATACAGTCCTTTTCTGGAGTATGAAAAGTACAAATAAAACTTCAGTAAAAGACAGAAAATATGGAAATGAATAAAAAGCCCCCTGCATGGCCAATAGGAATACCTCATTCCTGCGCATCCGGTTAGGGTGTCACTAGTAAATGTGTGCTGTGGAGGAAGGGTAGTCCACTTATCCTTCCTGCAATAAGGTCCTTTCATAGCACATAGCATCTCCTATTACTTATTACCATTTATTTATTTTTTTTTTACTTCTGAAACTCATTTATTCATTTAGCCAAAAATGGTGGGCTGGCAAATGGCTCAGCTGGTAAAGATGCCTGCCACTGAGTTCCATTCCCAGAACCACATCCTAAAAAGAACTGACTCGTACAAGGTGTCTTCTGTCCTCCACACACACCACACTCTGCCATGCCTCAGAGGTAGGTAGATAGGTAGGTACGAAGGTAGGTAGATCAGCAGACAGACAGACATGTCAGACAGACAAATGTTTAAGGGATTAGGATACATATAAATATTACAGCATGCTTTTTCCTAGCTTGGAAAAATGAATGCATATTATCAATAACTCTAAGCCAATAAACAGGTTTAAAACATAACGAAGGGTTCAAAGTAAGCTTGAAATGGTCACCATCTGTAGTCAGAAGAGTGGCTTCTTTTGAAAAGGACTATGAAGCAGAAGGACTTCTGGAAGTTTCTGTGCTCTGTTCCATGACCAGGCTAATTTTATGTGGGTGGCATTTTCATGTGCACGCTTGTCCCCACCCCTTTTCATAACTCACGGAGCACAGATACTATGTCTTATCTTCAGAATGGACTTCTGAAAACAGGTTGTCAGCTTGTGTGTAGTTGGTTCAGTCACTGGTTTCCTCCCCAGCACACACAGAGTCATACACACACACACACACACACACACACACACACGTATTTATCCATTCTGTTCACAGGCACCGGAGTTGGGGTAGGCGGCAAGATCCTGGATAGTATCCTCTAGGCAGCAGTTTTTTAATATTTTTTCCCTCTTTGGTTAAAAACAGCTCCGGCCTCCATAATACATCTTGATTACATTCTCCCCTCCCCCTACTACTTCTACACCATCTCTCTCTCCTCTTCCCATCCATGTCCATTCCCTTTGTGTCTCTCGTTTAAAGGCAAGCAGGCTTCTAAGGGATAATAATGAAGTAAAAGAAAGACTAACACATTGGAATAAGGCAGCACAAACAGAAAGAAAAGAGCCCAAGGAAAGGTGCAAGACACAGATATGGACACAGAGACCCAGTCGTTGGCACCGTCAGAAATCCCATGAAAACACTGAGCTGATATATATGCAAAGGACCTGTAGGGCATATAGAGAAATATATATAAATATATAAATATAAATATATATAAATTTTAAAGAATATGGAAAGAGAAGCCCTGGCATGACTTTATGAGCCAAGGAACCTCCCAAGGTGCCACTGAATTTGTTTTCTGGGCCACTTTCTGCTAGGCATGCAGCCTACCCTTGAGAGAAGTTTGTTTCCTCAGTGAGACTCCCATGAAGAAAACTAAATGTTCATTTGCATGTGGTTCTCCATTGGTGACAGCTTCCAGGTTAGGGATGGGGCACGAGTACACTTCCTTCAGCACTAGGACCCTATCTGGTGCAGACCTGTGAAGGCCCTGTGCTGCTTTAGTCTCTGAGTTCATAGGTTCCTCAGTCCTGCTGTGTTTAGAAGGCTTTCTTTCCTTGGTGTCCTCTGTCCCCATTGGCCACTCTCTACCTCCCCTTCCACAGGGTTTCCTGAGCCCTCGGGGGAGGGATTTGATGGAAATATCTCATCTGTGGCTGACTGTAACAAGGTCCATTCTCTGAATAATGTCTGGCTTGGGGTCTCTAGCTGTTCCTATGCTGTGCTTGTGTTTGCTTTTTTTTTTTTTTTTTTTTTTTTTTTTTTTTTTTTTTTTTGGCCAGTATTAATTTATTGTTGCCCTAGGTTTCTGGGCTATCTAGTCTCAGGTTCATGGTCACCCCAGCAGTGTTGAATATGGGTTCCATCTCATGGAGTGGGCCTTCAGGCAAATCAGATATTAGGTGGTTATGCCTACAAGCTGTGTGCCACCATTGTACTATGTGTGGCAGGCAGGACACCATGGTGAATGGGAGGGTTTGTGGCTGGGTTGATGCTTATGTTTCTCTCCTGATAGCTTGCAGAATACCATCCTGTATCAAAGACACTAGAATGCAGGGGTGAAGGCTCCATGTAGGCACTAGCTGGGCTTCTCCATGTTCAATGAGTTAGGTAGGTGGGGTTGTAAGCAATGGGGCCTTGCCGTCAGTTTGTGGAGAGCAACCTGTACTCTTAGCAACAGTCTGGGTTGTTTGGAGATTCTCTTGGAACCCCTTTGGCCAACAAAACAATTAGCTGTAATCCATTTCTGGTACTAAAAGCTTCCTCATGACTTCATTATTTTTTTTTATTCTTTTTTTTTAAATTTTTTTATTTGATATAATTTATTTACATTTCAAATGATTTCCCCTTTTCTAGCCCCCCCCTCCCCGAAAGTCCCGTAAGCCCCCTTCTCTTCCCCTGTCCTCCCTCCCACCCCTTCCCAGTTCCCCGTTCTGGTTTTGCCGAATACTATTTTACTGAGTCTTTCCAGAACCAGGAGCCACTCCTCCTTTCTTCTTGTACCTCATTTGATGTGTGGATTATGTTTTGGGTATTCCAGTTTTCTAGGTTAATAACCACTTATTAGTGAGTGCATACTATGATTCACCTTTTGAGTCTGGGTTACCTCACTTAGTATGATGTTCTCTAGCTCCATCCATTTGCCTAAGAATTTCATGAATTCTTTGTTTCTAATGGCTGAATAGTACTCCATTGTGTAGATATACCACATTTTTTGCATCCACTCTTCTGTTGAGGGATACCTGGGTTCTTTCCAGCATCTGACAATTATAAATAGGGCTGCTATGAACATAGTAGAGCATGTATCCTTATTACATGGTGGGGAATCCTCTGGATATATGCCCAGGAGTGGTATAGCAGGATCTTCTGGAAGTGAGGTGCCCAGTTTTCTGAGGAACCGCCAGACTGATTTCCAGAGTGGTTGCACCAATTTGCAACCCCACCAGCAGTGGAGGAGTGTTCCTGTTTCTCCACACCCTCTCCAACACCTGCTGTCTCCTGAATTTTTAATCTTAGCCATTCTGACTGGTGTAAGATGAAATCTTAGGGTTGTTTTGATTTGCATTTCCCTAATGACTAATGAAGTTGAACATTTTTTAAGATGCTTCTCTGCCATCCGAAGTTCTTCAGGTGAGAATTCTTTGTTTAACTCTGTACCCCATTTTTTAATAGGGTTGTTTGGTTTTCTGGAGTCTAACTTCTTGAGTTCTTTATATATTGGATATTAGCCCTCTATCTGATGTAGGATTGGTGGAGATCTTTCCCAATTTGTTGGTTGCCGATCTGTCCTCTTGATGGTGTCCTTTGCCTTCCAGAAACTCTGTAACCTTATGAGGTCCCATTTGTCAATTCTTGCTCTTAGAGCATACACTATTTTTGTTCTGTTCAGAAACTTTCTCCCTCTACTGATGTCCTCAAGGGTCTTCCCCAGTTTCTTTTCTATTAGCTTCAGAGTGTCTGGCTTTATGTGGAGGTCCTTGATCCATTTGGATTTGAGCTTAGTACAAGGAGATAAGGATGGATCAATTCGCATTCTTCTGCATGCTGACCTCCAGTTGAACCAGCACCATTTGTTGAACAGGCCATCTTTTTTCCATTGGATATATTCAGCCTCTTTGTCGAGCATCAAGTGGCCATAGGTGTGTGGGTTCATTTCTGGATCTTCAATCCTGTTCCATTGATCTGCCTGCCTGTCACTGTACCAATACCATGCAGTTTTTAACACTATTGCTCTGTAGTATTGCTTGAGGTCAGGGATACTGATTCCCCCAGATTTTCTTTTGTTGCTGAGAATAGTTTTAGCTATCCTGGGTTTTTTGTTGTTCCAGATGAATTTGATAATTGCTCTTTCTAACTCTGTGAAGAATTGAGTTGGGATTTTGATGGGTATTGCAATGAATCTGTATATTGCTTTTGGCAAAATGGCCATTTTAACTATATTGATTCTACCGATTCATGAGCATAGGAGGTTTTCCCATTTTTTGAGGTCTTCTTCCATTTCCTCCTTCAGAGTCTTGAAGTTCTTGTCATACAGATCTTTCACATGTTTGGTAAGAGTCACCCCAAGATACTTTATACAGTTTGTGGCTATTGTGAAAGGGGTCATTTCCCTAATTTCTTCCTCAGCCTGCTTATGCTTTGAGTATAGGAAGGCCACTGATTTGCTTGAGTTGATTTTATAACCTGCCACTTTGCTGAAGTTGTTTATCAGCTGTAGGAGCTCTCTAGTGGAGTTTTTTGGGTCACTTAGGTAGACTATCATGTTGTCTGCAAATAATGATAGTTTGACTTCTTCCTTTCCAATTTGTATCCCTTTAACTTCCTTATGTTGTCTAATTGCCTGAGCTAGTACCTCAAGTACAATAAAGTCTTCTTAATGAAATAATTTCCCCAACATTCTTTGTGTTTCTTCCTTAAGCTTCACTCTTGGCTATTTAGAATCTACCACTTTGAGGTGAGTAGTGCTTGGATGTTTTTGATACAATCATCTCTACAGCACGAAAACTGAATTTGTTGACAAGCATATTAGGTTCTAGTCTCAGGGTGATTGTGTGGGATCTCTTCCCTTTGCATTGAAAGACATGACATTAACACTATTCTGCTCTTACAAAGTAAAAAAAGAAAAAAAAAAAGAAGTGTTGATAACATTATGTTTGTATGTTTGATAATGATGCCTGCATGCATACACACATATGTTAACTATTATGGAGGAAAAATGAATGTGTACCACAAATAGATTTGATGAAGATAAATTAAGATTATTTAAAATATATATTTATCATTGTCCTGAACTTCTTTAATATTCTTATTAATTTCATTAATTGTTTTAATTATTTACATTTCCAATGTTGTCACTCCTCCTGGTCTCCTCCAACATCCACACCTCCTCCCCTTTGCACTAAGGGGGTGTTAACCCACCCACTTACTCCCACATCATCCCTCTAGCTTCCTTCTCTGAGACATCAAGCCTCCAAAGGACCAAGCACATCCCCTCCCACTGATTCCAGAAAAGACCATGTATGTTCTCTGGTGGCTTAGTCCCTGGGAGCTATGATGGGTCTAGTCCGTTGATACTCTTGTTCTTCCTATGGAGTTGCAATCCCCTCCAGCTCGTTCTATCCCTCCCTTAACTCTTCCATTGGGGACCCCAGGCTCAGTACAGTTGTTAGCATCAGTATCTGCATCTGTCTTAGTCATATCCTGGCAGAGTCTCACAGAGGACAGCTATACTAGGCTCCTGTCTGCAAGCACATCTTGGTATCATCAATATTTTTGTCTCCACCTTTCATTTAGAGAAGAACAATTCTGGGTTAAATTTTTTGAGAGGGGTGGGTGACCCCATTCCTTAGGCAGGCCTCTCCTTACCATGGGACAGAAAATGCCTCATGGTAAGGACAAGGCAGGCTTAGTCTTATTAAAAGGAACAAAGCTTTTTTCTTACAAACATGAGTTTAAGTCATTTAGCATTAAGAGGGTGGAAACCTTTTCCCTCTCTATGCAGTAAAAATTGGAGCTCAATTTTCATCCAGAATGAGTGAGTTCTTTCTGCACTGATGCTTGGGCTGTTGCTCCATGAGCATATATAAGTATGGATGTGTGTGTAAGTATGCAATTGTGAGAATGTATACATATGTATGTGTGTATAAGTATGTAATTGTGAAAATACATGCAAGTGGGGCCAGCTGGATTTGGATGGAAATTTAAAAATGAGCAAGCATGAAGCTGTAATTATATTTATGTGAGATTATTTATATTCACCTATGTAAAATTTTGTCTTCCTGCTAGTGTTATTCTCTCCTCCTGGTTCAATAGAAGTTTATTGCTCCAAACTTCTCCCAAGCCCAACAAGCAAGAGGCATCTGGACAATAGGGAAAAGGCTCTGGCAATTAATCCTTTACTTAATCTTCTGCTGTTTTAGGATGAGGTGGTAAGTGCCTGAGACTGCAGTCTCTGGCTCCAGAGGAACACAAAAGGCAGGTCAGCTACAATAGCATAGTAAAACTTAGACTTAAATAAGTAAACTTTTTTATAATAGAGCAACCCTAACTAAACTCCTAAGACAAAGTCTTAACCCAGAATCGCAAAAGCAAGTCTAACTTGACTTCTGCTGCCTCAAGAAGAACCAACATGAAAGAAGAAACATCCCACTGGGCCTGGTCCCTGGCATCCAGACAAGCCAGTACTCTGCAACATATGTGCTGGGGGCCACGGGCTAGCCCATGTGTGCTGTTTGGTTGGTTTACTTAGTCTCTGAGAGCTCTGAGGTATCCAGTTTAGTTGATACTCTTGTTCTTCCTATGGGATTGCAATTCCTTTCAGCTCCTTCAGTCCCTCCTCTAACTCTGCCATAGGGGTTCCTTACCTCAGTCCTGAAAGTATCTGCATCTGTCTTAGTCAGCTGCTTGTAGAGCCTCTCAGAGGTCAGCCATGCTAGGCTCCTGACTGCAAGCACAACATGGCATCAGTAATAATGTCAGAACTTCGTGTCTACACATTGAATGGACCCCAAGTTGAGGGAATCAACTTTCCTTCAATCTAATAAAATACATTGTGTTTTGTGTTGCAGGCCACTGAGCAATGCAATTGACCAGATCAATGGCAGAATTATGTTTTAGTTTCATATAGTTTTACTTAACTGAAACTTAAATCTACATATTTGATTAGTGTTGCCACATTGAAGAGTGAAGAGTGGATATTAGCCTCAGTTTAAACAGGTTTGATGCAGGAAAGTCACTGAGGAACATCTATTACAAGAATGGGCACCTGTAGCCTGCTGTGGTTTTTTTGTTTTTGTTTTTGTCATTTTAATTTGTTTGTTGTATGTTTGCAGAAGTAAAGTGTTTCTTCGGGTGCTTTCTTTGAACTATTTTAACTGTCTAAAACCACACCGAGAAAGACAAATACTGTTTTGATGTTTTGACTGTTTAAATTCATATCTAAGTCTGGTATTTTCTCCTTTAGGCTAAATAAATTTTTATTCATTTATTGATTACTTAGTTTTATAATGTATTATACTAATATCATAGATTATAGAATTTCCCTCTGCCTACAACACTTATTGTACTCTATTTGGAGAAAGGGGTATTTAAAGAGGTAATTAATTTTAAATGATGTCCTAAAGTTAATGTCTCCATCCTATAATAGCAATATTCTTCAAAAAGAAAATATAGGTAATAGGTATCACATGTGTACAGGAAATTCCAGTTGATACAAGAATACCTCAGACTTCTAGGGTATAAATAACAAAAGAATTATTATTAAATTAACTCCTTAATCTGTGGTATTTTTTTAGTGATAATCTCTAACTGATAAGCAGTGATAATTCCTAGTCTACAGTTTTCTAAGTCATATGGATGGAAATGAAACTCATTTATCTTATTTGAATATATTATTTATTGTATGCAGAGAATCTATTGGCATTAGGTTAGCAACCTTTTTAACGACCTAAAATTTTTTAATTAATGTGTTTTTTTCTAAAATGTAATTATAGTAATTGCAGCAGAAGGTCTTAATAGAACATTCCATAAAATAGACTGACAGCATCTAAGATATGATGATGACCATGATGATGATAATGAAGATGAAGATGAAGATAAATGGTGATGATGATGTAAAATTACTAAATCAAAGAAACAATCATTTAATATGTCAGAAGGAAATATCATTAAAAATTGAGTAAGAAATGGTAAGACATAAACCCCAGAAAGAAGACTTACATGGTGAAAATTTAGCAAATACAAAGGAAATTTGCATCACCCTAAAAGCTATTGACAAGAAAATGGCTACAAATATGCATTCAAATCAGGACTCTGAACTGAGAGTGAGAACACAGCTGTGTCTGTGAGGACCACAGTGCCAGGTGAAAGGCTTCCTTCCTAGAAGTTCTATTCACAATTCTAGTACACTGACTAAATTAATAGAGCAATGTTCCATTTCACTGCACCAGGAGGCTCAAAATTGGTGGGCCAATTCTTGGAAAATTAATTATAGATTTAACGCACTTTCAATCAAATCCTGTTGAAATAAAACGGAAAGCATTTGAATGATTTTAAATTTCATAGAAAACTAGCTAACATAAAACTTAATAAATGTATTTAAGATTTAAAATAAGAACTCTAAATTTGTGAGAAGTACATTCTTTTAACCTAAGACATGCTACAGTGTTGCTAATTAAGATAATGAACTATTTGTGTAGCATAATAAAGAAAATATGGGACAAGACTCTTCATACAGACCTGCCAGTACCTGATGATTTACAACACGGGGAAATAAAAACCTGGAGGACATAAATTTCTATTTCTGGTCTCCTGACAAGGATCCTTCCTCATGCATGTTCAAAGGATGTTTATTAGTGGAGGAATTCTTTGAGTGTTAAAACTTTATGCTACTTCTAGTTCATTCTTTGTTTATAGTACTTGTGTTTGAAGATCTGGGCTCTCTCAGCTTCACATTTCTCTTGCTGTACCTTCTGTTGCCACTATCATAATGGAACTGTTTATCTATGGAACCATTAGCACAAATAGCCCTTCCTTCAATAAGTTTTCTTGGTCATGGAGCTTAATCAAAGCAACAGAAAAATAATTAATACAGATGTCTTCCTCTATTGTTTTCCATGAGAAATTGCTGATAGTTATCTCACTTTATTTTTGAAACAGAATTTTTCACTGCACTTGGAACTCACAGACTTTACATGACAAGTTGGTTAGAGAGTTCTAGGGATCAGCCTGTCTCTGTGTTCTAGTTCTAACAGTCCTTGGTTTTAATATGGTTGCTGGGCATCTGAAGTCAAGTCTTTTTGCTTTCATGTAAAACATTTGACTGAGTCACCTACCTAGCATTATTATCTTTTCTATGTAGACATTTTCTACTGCCATTTTTCAATACAAATAATCTTTTTATGGAAACTTAATATGCAATTTAAGTCTAATTTCCTTTATTTACAAAATTCATTAATGCAAATTTTATTTAATAAGCAATAAGGTTATTCAATAAATTATAAATATTTCTATATCTTCTTGCATTATGAGAATTTTTTCATGATCACCGGGTTCATTATTTGTTCTCTAAAATTATAATTTGTTGTTTCTGGTTCAACTTTAATTGGTTAAGTATCCCAATCATAATAGGTTATAGATTTCTGCTTCTTATACTTCTGGGAATTTTTATTGGATTTTGAATGATATACTTTGGAAGTTTTTGCCATTGTACATGCATTTGTTCTAGTAAAATATTTTTTCTTGTCATCTGTGATATTCATAAGTTGGTAAGGTTACCTGCCTTTGGAGGAAGAGACAAGTAAGTGGATATGTGTAAGATAAATTCCAACCAAGGCTATATAGGCAAATCTTGTCTCAAAAAAATCTAAAATTGATAAATGCAAAAGAATGACACAAAGAAACAGGTTGATTATAATAGCAAATATATTGTTTACACATTATACATATTGCAGAATCACTACAAAAGAGTACACATAGGTGCAAATCTACTTATTCACATCCATGTATACACATGCACACACACATACATACACACATACACACACACACACACACACACACACACCTATACACATGATATTAGAATAAAATAGCAGGAGCCAAGTAGACTACTTCAGTTCAATAGTGGAAGTGAAAATATAGGAAAATGAGAGAATAGGATTAACTATCAATAAATACTTTAGTAGAATTAAAAACTTTTAAAAAATGACCTCAGTGCTGAAACAGAAAAACAAAACATAATACCTGAAACAGTTGGCTTCCAAAATAAAGATCATAGGAAATTGTCATAAACAAGAAGTATTAATGTGTGGGTTGATTTGTTAGGCTCATCTCAATGATTGTAGCAGATTTTAAATGGTAATTTGACAAGCTTTAACCAGTTTGAATTTGTGAAACTTCAAATACTTGGATTGAAAGGACATAGTCAATAGAACAAATCACCAACCTATAGATTGGGAAAAAATTTTCACTAACCCCAAATCTGATCGAGGGCTAATATTCATAATATATAAAGAAGTCAAGAAACTAACCACCAAAAAAGCAAACAACCCAATCAAAAATAGGGTACAGAATTAAACCAAGAATTCACAACAGAAGAATCTTGAATGGCTGTTCAAAGTTCTTGGTTATCATGGAAATGCAAACCAAAAGGACCCTGAGATTCTACCTTACACCAATCAGAATGGCTAAGATCAAAACCTCAGGCAACAACACATATTTGAGAGGATGTAGAGAAATAAGAACATTCCTCCATTGCTGGTGGCATTGCAAACCGGTATAACCACTCTGGAAATCAATCTGGAGATTCCTAAGAAAATTGGAAATCTATTTACCTGAAGACCATGCTATACCACTCTTGGGCATATACCCAAAAGATGTTCCACCTTGCCGCAGGGAACCATTTTCCATTATATTCATGGCAGCTTTGTTTGTATTAGCCAGAAGCTGGAAACCACCTAGATGTCCCACAACAGAAGAATAGATATAAAAAATGTTTACCTTTCATTTACAAAATGGAATACTATTTAGCTATTAAGAATGAGGACATCCTACATTTTGCAGGCAAATGGATGAAACTAGAAAATATCATCCTGAGTGAGGTGACTCTGACTAAAAAGGAATGCATAGTATGTACCCACTAATAAGTGGATATTAGCCTAAAATCTCAGAATACCCATGATACGATCCATAAACCGTATGAAGTTTAAGGAGAAGGAAGACTCAAGATACAATCCACAGAACTCAGTAAGGTTAACAAGCTGAAGGGCTTAGGTGAGGATGCCTCAGTCCCACTTCGGAGGGAGAATAAAGCAATTACAGGAGCAGGTATGGAGGGAGGGACCTGGATGGGAAAGGGGACAGGATGGGGAACTTGATCAGGTATTGAGTGTAGGGAAGAGGACTGAAGCCCTGGGGGCCAGAAGAAGAATGGAAAGAGGCTACCTTAGGAGGGAGGAAGTGGTGGGAACCTTCAGAATGTACCAGAGACTTGCGAGGTGAAAGACTCTCAGGACTCAAAGGGAGGGACCGTAGATGAAATACCCAATATATTGTATGTTCTGCTTCTAACTACTGGAAGAAATGTATCCTGAAGAATCTGCTGTAGTCAATGAAGTAATAACTCAATGGATTTGTATTCCATTACTGAGAGGCAGGTCTAACAGAAGGAAGAATATTATTGCAGTATCATCTGGAGTTTGTTCCTGGACCTTCTCTTTGTCTAAGCTCCTGGTTACTTTGAGGATGGGGATTTCAGTCACATGTTCAACCTTGCCACAGATCTAAAGAAACAGTATCAAAGACAGTACCTCAGATTGAAACTTCTGAAACTGACACCAAATAGCATCCTCTAAATTTCCATGCTCAGGTGTTTCTCACAGCAACATCCCAATATATTTTTCAGTCAGTTTTATGCATATTCTTTATGGTATGCTCCTCACTTCCACAGTCAGAATAATACATAATCTTCTCTCCATTTCCTTTGCCACTGTGCATGCTCAATCAGATTCTGTGTTTGGAACCCTTGCCAAGAAAAGAGAGCATTCATTATCTGCAGCAGAGAAAGGGAAAATGTAAATCAGTGTGTCATTTCTTTGCCAGTGACTTTCCAAAGGTTAGCCACTCTGGCTCCCATCTCTGATCAGTGCCACACCCCTTTTCCAAGTGTCTTCAAGTTCCCCATCTTCTGACAGGCACAGCCTTCCTTCTGTTTCTAGCTTGGCTGACTCTCCTCTTTCGTAGTTTTAAGAGAAATATCATGTCCTCAGAGAATTCTTTAGTAATTATGCCATGTTATTTTGGAGATCCTGCACTTTCTCATTGAATCCTGTTTCTTTACTTGCATATTTATTTTTTTGCAATAGTTTATTGGTTTAATAAATGCTTGAGAGAGCATAGAGATTACCCAAATACAGTGACTACTATGTAGAGAACGTACAAACAGGCTAAATACTCTATCACTATTTTAAATTACACATTAACCATAGTATAGAATAATCTCCTAGGGATTATCAAGAAAAAAAAAGATCTAAGGTGCAACATTAATTGGAAAACACATTGTTTATTGGAATATTTTTTAGTTTTCTTTCTTCTATCATTGAACCTGTATCCAATATGTTTCTACTGTAGGCTATGTTTACTAACTAGAATCAAACTACATTCAGCTATGGCTAACCTGTCTTTGAACATATGCTGTAGGCTGCATTTTACTAGAGCAGTGGACACCAAGCTGTGAGACTAAACTTTTATCATCATCTCTATAAATCAAGATGAAAGCCGTAGACTTCCTCCTGTGGGCCTCACACTGGCTATAGGAAAACAAAAAGGTGAAATACTTAGAGCATGAAAAGCAATTCCAAAAACAAATATTTGGCATTAGCAGGGCACCATTCAGTAATCTGGGCTTTGTTATTGCTATTTTATATGTAATTTCTTTTTCTTTCCTTTTCTTTATTTTCCTTTTCTTTTTTCTTTTCTTTTCTTTCTATTTAATTATTTAATTAGTTATTTATTCATTTATAAATCTAGATGATGAAGAATAAGGAAGCATGTAACTGCAGGCATCAGGCTAATACTATGCTATTACTTCAATGTTTCTCTGGTACCAACTGGAACTTAAATTTCCTCCCATTATTTTATATGATAACGTGTATTCAGTTTTATTTTAAAATAAGTAGAAACCCTTTCTAAGACAAGTGTGAGCTTATATTTCCCACACGTTTATATTCTTTTCATTATGTGTTTATTTTCTAGAGCATTACAAATGCCTAGAAATTACAAGTGCCTGCCAAAATAAAATGACATTTATTTCACATGTGGGAAATAGAAAGACACACTGGGACGTCGTGGACCAAACATTTTTTGCCAAAAGCCACTAAGAATTCATGCATCTTTGGCTATAACATCAGGCCTTTAAAAGTAAAAATTTTTCAATTTAATCTCTATGTTAGCAATCAATAAAATAACATTTAGTGTTTATTAAATTTAATTGATAAACATTAAAATAAATGTGTACTTTTCTGATAATTGTGCTTTTAAAAAAGTTATTTTTATCAGTAAAATGAATGCTTAATTGAGTTCAAGTAAACATTGATACAAGACTGGACTTAATCCAAGTGTAAAATAAAAATTAGAGTTATGCTTCATGTTACCAATCTCTATGCACATTAATGTAATTTAAATTCTGTTTAAGTATAGCTTACATCTACTCCACTTTAATGTTGGAAATATGCAAAGAGACTAATTATGACAATTACAATGAACATTACAATGATGCCTTCAGTTTTTCTACCACTTTCTAAAGATATTAACAGTCATCCTCATGCTCTGTATTCTTTTCTTTCTCTTCATCCTTTGATGCCAAATATAGAAAAATAGATTGTTAGACTTCAAGGACTAGCTTTGAATTAATTTTATAATCTTCCTACATTCTGACTGATTGACTATTTGTGTGCATGTATGCCCTTTCTTCAGGAGGTCATCAGAGCCTTGGTTTCTCCAAACAGGAAATGTAAAGGACATTCTCTGGTCATCCATCCTTGCTGTACAACAGATACACCATGAAATGAAATGTCTATATGTCCAACAGAAGTAGTGTCACAGACACCTAGGCAATATTTTCATGTGACCCCATATAAGTACTTGAGACACTTCCTGAGTCAGTTCTTTATAGAGATTCAATGTTGAGATGATGGACTTTACTGGAGTCTTGGATGCCAAGAGACAAAACATCCTTGGCAATCTTTCAGTAACGAGAGCTTCTGATATCTTACTAATATGTGGCTTAAAGGGAAAAACCACTAAATTTTGACTCATTTGGGGGGAGTACCGTCATAGAGATAGGGGAAAGGGAAGGGAGCACGGGATTTGTAGAAGGGAAACATAGAAAGGGGATAACATTTGAAATGTAAATAAAGAAAACAACCAATTGAAAATTTACAAATGTGAGTGCTTCTATGGAGCATGAATTAAAAAATATACTAGGTAGAAGAGTAAGACAAATTTTGTTAAACAATACATTTATATCAAATACTATGCAACTGTTGTCCAAGGGACATTGTCTATAAAATATAAAATTTCAGGATGAATTTAAATCTATTAAACCAGAAAGAATTTTAAAATATGTATGTCCCATTCAATATTTGTGTCTTAAATACACTAATTTTGTTTTGCTTCTGCTTATCTGAATTTCAAATTTAATTAAGCATCATGTAGGTTCTTTCTTTTATTAGATATTTTTTTATTTACATTTCAAATGTTATTTCTTTCCAGGTCTCTCCCTCAGAAACTCCTATCCCATCCCCCTTCCCCCTGCTTCTATGAGGGTGCTCCCCCCATCCACCAACCTCCCCGCCCTGGCATTCTCCTACACAGGGGCATGGGATTCTTTTTAATTTTTTGTATTTGTTAAGTTCATTCTCATAGAATGCAATGTTAATTCTGTCCCACATAAAATAGTTAGTAAAGGTGGGATCCTTAAAATCATTTGCATATTTTAAAACTTTCAGTCATCAAGTGTCAAAGGTAGAAATTACACCATGACATTTTTTTCCACAATGTCATTGTTTGTCTTAAAGTGCTTTTTTACGCCATTAGTAGAAGAATCAGTATTTTTTGTTGATAAAATGTTGGATAGAATGCTAAAGGGTCTAAACAAGTCATATTTTCAAACACGTGACAATAATACTTGCGACACAAGAGGTCATGTATTATTTTTAGTTCTTTGTTTTCTATTTTTGTTTATATAAATTGAAGGAGGAGAATTTAGTCAGGTTTACAGTTGTAGGAGATCATTCCATCATAATCATGGTAAGATATATAAGAAGATATAGCAGGAAGAAGGGTAGGGATGGTCCAAGAACAGAAAGCCAGATGGTCATATTACAACCTCACTCCTAACTATCCAGCCTCCTTCAAAGGCTGGTTATTAGAAGAGGCTGGGTCATCAGTCCTTCAAAGCAACACTGCTAGGACTTCACACAGCCATGAATGACCATCCTCTGTCTCTAGATTCTTTAAAGTAAAAGCAAAATGGAGTTTATTCACAGTTAAAGTGATGAAAGTTACAGCCATTAACGCTATTAGTTACTATTTTCCCCTTTGAAGAACTAACCAGCCTCCTTGACTATCAAGGACACTATGGCATTTAGATATAGGATGAACAATGTTATTGTCTACCAGTATGTAGATTTTTCTGAACACATTAATCAAAGGGAAAGGTAGCATTTAATTTCATTCGTCTTCCTACCCAGAAAACTGCACTGTTCTAAATATTGTGTCAAAAGAGAAAGCAACACTCTCTTTGACTTCTACATCATAACTTCAAACATATTCTCTCAACACATTCACAAGCCTAGGGCTCATTTACAGTCTCTTGTGACACTTGCCCTGATGCTTTAGCACCATGTAGCATTTTTGTGGAGCAGGGTATTTGAAGAGGCTGGGTCATCAGTCCTTCAAAGCAACACTGCTAGGACTTCACACAGCCATGAATGACCATCCTCTGTCTCTAGATTCTTTAAAGTAAAAGCAAAATGGAATTTATTCACAGTTAAAGTGATGAAAGTTGCAGCCATTAAATCCATTAGTTACTATTTTCTCCTTTGAAAATGAATGGCTATTAATAAAGAAGATGTATTACAGAGCTTCTGCCTTCAGGGCCTTGCCCTGCACCATGTTGCTTATCCTGTAGACTTTTTCAGGGGACAAGAAGAGAATACTGTTCTATTTTTAATTTTAAACTTTTAAGCAGAAGGCCATCAAGAATAAGCTGCTCAGTAAACATTTGGTCTTGAGTCTTAGCATTTCTCTTCGCTCAGCAAACACGATCACAAATGTTAAAGGGGAGAGAAAACCAACGCCAACAGCATGTGTGCTTTACCAAGCGATGCCTCTGACAAGAATATATTTAGAATTTTTCTAAAATACTAAATATATTCTTCTCTGATGCATTTGAGGAAAGAAATATAAACATAGCTAAATGACAGGGCAGACAGACTTAAGCAAGAACTTTCTCGGTGTCTAGGCACAAGTTCAAGGGTCAGCTCTATTATTTACTGGTTATGTGACCTTGCACACACTGCCTGCATGCTATAAATTATCATGAGTTCCATAAAACCAAAGAAAATAATAATGTTGGCTTACATAATTGTTTTTATATTTCTCAAATCCTTGCAGTGCATCTTGAGAGATTTAGTGTGTGCTATCGTAGGGATGAAAGTTATTTTTAATATGAGAATCTGACATTTGTTATAAGTCATTAGAATTAAAATGAAGCCTGTGTTAATATATTTTATTATGAGAATATATGCATGTAAGGAACCTGGGGTGGAAGATTTGTTTTTCAGGAAAAACAAATGTTTTATTGTGGATATCTTTCCAGATTTGATAGTCTGTATTCTTAGCAAGAAATTCCATTGTCAGTTTATTGAATCTTATTTAACTCATTTATTTTTTCTTATCATTTAAAACATATTTATTTTATCTCTACTACTATGTGTTTGACATAAGCATGATACAGAGAAGAGATCATGGAAAAGGGTATGGAAACACAGTAAGGGAAGAGAGAAAGAATGTCAACTTGTAGTTCCTTGTTAGCTTACATGAACAATATATTTTATCCATTACATTTTATTTGTGTCACTTTCATTCTGCTCGCAGTATGAAGAGACAAGGTTAATATAGTTTCCAGCAAAGACCTGACAGCTATTCTGTTGATTAGCTTGGTGTTACATTTGAGCAGCACTCCTGCAGCCCAGAATGGTGAAGGATGACTTAGCTGAAAAGAACAGGCAATGCTCCCTGCAGAGGAAAGGGCAGGGATTCCGAAGAAAACAGTGTGCAGTCACTACTCGAATATATATGCACTGGTAAATGCTCTGGAAAGTCCTACATTAGAGTACAACTCCCTAAAAAGAAAATGATCTTTCCCCTCTATAATAAAGCCTGAAGGAGTAGCACAGCAGAAGCTAATCTTACAGTGCACTTCAGTTTGGATGCTGTGTTCTTCAGGACTGGCTGTACTGATGCAATGAATGAGATGGGTTACATTGTAAAATAACACTCTTCACAAAATGCACCAAATTTCCTTTGAAAGAAATATACCCTCTCTCAAGAACTCAGTGACCAAAGTTAACCTCATGTAGCATCCCTCCATTCTGTGGAAAGTTGAACATTTTTATAAACCCTAGAAGTTCTAAGGAAGTTGAAAAAGGCAGAGCAGCACAATACAAGTGTCTGTTGGATGAAAAAATATGTCGAGACTTTCTATGTTACGCTTCCTAAAATCTTTGGTTTATACTATGCATTTCAAAATGTGTATTGTTATTTAAACAAAATATTTTGAATTTGTGTTATTACCATTACACATATAATTCTACAACTTAAGGGTTTTTGTTTAACACTATGGGAATATTCTATCTACCTATCTTTCTATCTATCTATCTATCTATCTATCTATCTATCTATCTATCTATCTATGTATCTATCTATCTATCTATCTATCTATCTATCTATCTATCTATCTATCTAGATATCCACATTCATTTATATTGTACTTATTTAATCTGTACCAAAACATTGTGACATCTGACATACTAATTATGAATGTTTATGTCATCAATATTTTGCAATTTAAAGTTATATTTAATATGATTGCTTATGATTATGAGTAAAAATATTTTAAAAAGAAATGCACGTAGATAAATTGTAGATTAAACCTAAGTGGTCTTTTCAGTTGTAGTGGATACTAGTGAATTTCATCTTTCCATTCTTCCAATTATGTATATGTCAGGAAGAAGTGAAAGGGAAACTTGGTCACTGTTTTCTTATCCCCCATTTGAATACTTTCTGATTAAATGGAACTAATCATGTTTTCTTCATCCATCGATGTATATTTAGACTATTTACCATAGATTCCTTGTGGGACAAACTGAGTGATAGACATATATATGCAGGTGGCTTTTTATTATTTACATTCTGAAATCATTTCCATTGCTTTTTTCCAGAACTACAATAACTGGATCATAGATGGCTAATAATTACAATGAAGACTTAAAAAGTGGAGAAGAGTAAATAAGAGATATTTGACTAATTATCTGGATAGATACTTTAGCAAGATATTGTGCAAATGGGAAAAAACCCACAGGACAAATGCTTAGCTCAATGTACCATTAGAAAACTAAATGCTCACCTAATAATGAGATACACTAGATTTGTATGATGGTGGCTAAAGCATCAACAGTGCAATAGCCAATAGACCTGAGGAGGCAGAGAAAGAGTAAATGGTTTTCTTTATGAGTAGAGAAAGAAAAAAAGAAATCCTCAGCGGTTTCTTATCAATACTATGCAGTCTTCATACATGACACACAACTGGATCTTTAAGCACTTACTCCAAAGAATCATATGCATGCAAAAATCTGGCAAGACTATATCATTATACTTATCTATAATTCTCCTAACTTTGGAACAACAAAAATATTTTCAATTGGTGAGCAGACAAATTACCTGGCATATTATATTAAATAATATTACACCACACCCGAAGTGAGCAACCAAGTAGTAAAACAAAGACAGATCTGTATGCTCACTGCTAAAAGAAAGGAGCCATCAGGAAATCCAAATTAATAAATAATTCCCGCTCTATGACATTCTTAAAAGAAGTTAAAGAATGGATGCCTGCATTTTGATGAATCAATGAACTTTTGTTCAAAACCATGAAGTCATGCTGTATTACATTGTAGGAATATATGTAAACACAGAGACACACATAACGTAAAAAATGAACTCTAGAGACCAGGAAGACCATGCCTGAGAAAAACTTTGCCCTGGATTACAGGACTTGGTTTACAGAATAAGCCTGAAACAACCCATAGTCAGGCACCATAGGGCCTGGGTGGACAGCACACAGATGAGGTGACCCGTGCCCAGTGCATAGACAGGGCATAACACTCCCGAGATGATGCCAGACACCTAGATGCCTGGGTGCCACTAAACTGAACAAGTAAGGAGTGGAGAGATGGAGAAGCGGGAGATGCAGAAAGGTGTATGTATGCACAATGAAGGGGGTTAGAGCTAGAGACTCAAAGTGAGGAACAGCCTAAGTGAGTGGCCAGCAGTGCCAAAGGGGGCCATGGTGAAGTCCTGCCCCGTGCTGCCACAGAAGGCCATATTTGGGTCCATGACCCTGCAGCAATGAGGTTCCATTACCTCTAAAGTTCAGCAGATGTCTATGGTTTGGGCTGCTACCTGGAGCCAAATTGATGTCTGAGGACTATACAAAGCTGATCCCATCTTTCTGGGTATGGTACTATCCCCAAGGCAGGACAGCAGAAGAGCTGAGCCTGCCCCTCATAAAGGAAGCACAGTAGAGCTGGCCCTGGTTGCTAGGGATGCAGGCAAACTGGCCCTGAGGGTGTGAGCACAGGAGAGCTGGCTTTGCCACTCTTCTGCCTTGCAGTGGCAACGGCGGCGAGGAAGAGATACTTTCCCCCTCTTATTCCTTGCCACCTACTGCAAACAGAAGAGCTGGTCCTACACCGTCATAGGCTGCCCTACTTGGGCAAGCAGGTACTTCACCTGCCTTGGGAAGCATAGTAGAGATGATTCTTGATGGCAGGGATGCTGGTGAGCTGGGGGACTGAGCACAGGGGAGCTGGCCCTGCAACTTTTCTGCAGTGTTGTAGCTTGGATTAGGAAAACAATTCATCCCTACCTGATCCTTCTTCACCCAAGGAAGCCTAGAGAGCTGGCCCAACTCTTAAGAGAGAAGACCCTGTACCTCCTTTGGCCAGGACAGTAGATCTATCCCTAGTGTTACGGGTGGCAGGTGAGCCAGTACCAAGAACAAGAGAGCAGCAAAGTTCTCCCAGCCCCTTGCTGGCTGTACCACTCAGAAGAGGAGGTCCTGTACCTTGCCTGGGTTCAATTGAGCCACCCTGAGGGTATGAGAGCAGGGAACTGGCTCTGCCTTTTGCTCAGCAGCATAAAGTGAGCTAGAGAGCTCACCCTGTTATTGTGGATGAGGAAGAGCTGTCAACCTGACCAACTCAGCTACAATCCAGGCCCAGATCCAGGGTTTTGAGTTGGCCCACCTGAACATCTACTCCATATATGAATTGCTAGAGGGTGCAAAAGGGGCTTATCCTAGAGATCTGAAGCAGGATGATCTCCATAACACAGGATAACAACAAGATACTTGAGAGAAATCCTGGTGAGGACCTAATATCGACAGTGTAGCAGGAGACAGAGACCTCAAATCAACCCATGTTTCATTACAATGAACATTTGCAAGCAAAGAATTGTGGACAAAGGGGTAACTGTATACCACACTGTCACACACTACAGCTTCCAGAATGAAATATTGTCTTCCTCTGTGCAGAAGTTACTAGGATGGGGAGTAGGTGTGAAGGGAAAGGGAAATGAATGGGATAAGGGTGCATGGTGTGAAATAAAAAAATAAAAAAAAAAAGATTTTAAAAAATGAACTCCTGCATGCAAGATGGTTTTCCCACTGAAATCAGGGACCAGACAAGGCTGCCCCCTTTCTCCTTATCTTTTCAATATTGTACTTGAGGTACTAGCTCGGGCAATTCGACAACATAAGGAGGTCAAAGGGATACAAATTGGAAAGGAGGAAGTCAAACTATCATTATTTGCAGACGACATGATCGTCTACCTAAGTGACCCAAAGAACTCCACTAGAGAGCTCCTACAGCTGATAAACAACTTCAGCAAAGTGGCAGGTTACAAAATCAACTCAAGCAAATCAGTGGCCTTCCTATACTCAAAAGATAAGCAGGCTGAGAAAGAAATTAGGGAAATGACCCCCTTCACAATAGCCACAAACAGTATAAAGTATCTTGGGGTGACTCTTACCAAACATGCGAAAGATCTGTATGGCAAGAACTTCAAGACTCTGAAGAAGGAAATGGAAGAAGACCTCAAAAAATGGGAAAACCTCCCATGCTCATGGATCGGTAGAATCAATATAGTTAAAATGGCCATTTTGCCTAAAGCACTATACAGATTCAATGCAATACCCATCAAAATCCCAACTCAATTCTTCACAGAGTTAGAAAGAGCAATTATCAAATTCATCTGGAACAACAAAAAACCCAGGATAGCTAAAACTATTCTCAGCAACAAAAGAAAATCTGGGGGAATCAGTATCCCTGACCTCAAGCAATACTACAGAGCAATAGTGTTAAAAACTGCATGGTATTGGTACAGTGACAGGCAGGAGGATCAATGGAACAGGATTGAAGATCCAGAAATGAACCCACACACCTATGGCCACTTGATCCTCGACAAAGAGGCTGAAAACATCCAATGGAAAAAAGATAGCCTTTTCAACAAATGGTGCTGGTTCAACTGGAGGTCAGCATGCAGAAGAATGCGAATTGATCCATCCTTGTCTCCTTGTACTAAGCTCAAATCCAAATGGATCAAGGACCTCCACATAAAGCCAGACACTCTGAAGCTAATAGAAAAGAAACTGGGGAAGACCCTTGAGGACATCGGTACAGGGAGAAAGTTTCTGAACAGAACACCAATAGCGTATGCTCTAAGAGCAAGAATTGACAAATGGGACCTCATAAGGTTACAGAGTTTCTGTAAGGCAAAGGACACCATCAAGAGGACAGATCGGCAACCAACAAATTGGGAAAAGATCTTCACCAATCCTACATCAGATAGAGGGCTAATATCCAATATATATAAAGAACTCAAGAAGTTAGACTCCAGAAAACCGAACAACCCTATTAAAAAATGGGGTACAGAGTTAAACAAAGAATTCTCACCTGAAGAACTTCGGATGGCGGAGAAGCATCTTAAAAAATGCTCCACTTCATTAGTCATTAGGGAAATGCAAATCAAAACAACCCTAAGATTTCATCTTACACCAGTCAGAATGGCTAAGATTAAAAATTCAGGAGACAGCAGGTGTTGGAGAGGGTGCGGAGAAAGAGGAACACTCCTCCACTGCTGGTGGGGTTGCAAATTGGTACAACCACTCTGGAAAGCAGTCTGGCGGTTCCTCCGAAAACTGGGCACCTCACTTCCAGAAGATCCTGCTATACCACTCCTGGGCATATACCCAGAGGATTCCCCACCATGTAATAAGGATACATGCTCTACTATGTTCATAGCAGCCCTATTTATAATTGCCAGATGCTGGAAAGAACCCAGGTATCCCTCAACAGAAGAGTGGATACAAAAAATGTGGTATATCTACACAATGGAGTACTATTCAGCCATTAGAAACAATGAATTCATGAAATTCTTAGGCAAATGGATGGAGCTAGAGAACATCATACTAAGTGAGGTAACCCACACTCAAAAGGTGAATCATGGTATGCACTCACTAATAAGTGGTTATTAACCTAGAAAACTGGAATACCCAAAACATAATCCACACATCAAATGAGATACAAGAAGAAAGCAGGAGTGGTCCCTGGTTCTGGAAAGACTCAGTGAAACAGTATTTGGCAAAACCAGAACGGGGAACTGGGAAGGGGTGGGAGGGAGGACAGGGGAAGAGAAGGGGGCTTACGGGACTTTCGGGGAGTGGGGGGGGGGCTAGAAAAGGGGAAATCATTTGAAATGTAAATAAATTATATCAAATAAAAAAAAAAAAGAAAAAAAAAATGAACTCCTGCATGCAAGATGGTTTTCAGTTGCTAGAAATAGATTAAGATAACAGATGTGCTAATTATCCATATTTTATTATTACATAATATAACATTTACATGGGCAAAACGAACCCCCTACGCCATTGATAATTACAATTAGTATATGCTAATTAAAAATTTTAAAATCAGTTTAGGGTAGTAGTTCAGTGGTAAATATGTAGATATGTAAATATTCAGTATGTACCCAGTGGTACAGTGCATTGAATTCAATCTAGAGCACTATATATATGTAAATGTATACATCTGTCTACATGTAAATATATATATATATGTTCATATAAATGTTTATATGTGTGAATATACATATATAAGTATAAAAATGTATGTGAATGTTTATGTATATATACATGCATGTATATATGTCTATATATGTATATCTGCATATTGTATATTTATGTATATGTATATATTTGTGTATGTGTGTATATGTGTATATATGTATATGTTTATATGTGTTCATGTGTGTATGTGTATATATGTATATATGTAGGTAGCTATATATGTATGTATGTATTCATGTATGTATATATGTATGCATATCTGTATGTAAGTATATATGTATGTATATGTGTATGCCTGAGTATGTATATATCATGTAATATTTATGAAGTATATATTTTTAAATATTGTAAATACTGTATATGATATATAATATATAACTTATAAAATAGTGTCTATAATATAAAACATTAATTACATATAGAACATATATAGTAAACATATATAATGCTTATACACATATACATATGTGTTTGTGTTATATTTTGAACCCAATGCCTTATACCACTATGTACATAATTTACCACTGAGGTACATCCCTAACCTGATACTATAATTTATAATTTTTAGCATAAAGTAATTGTATCTATTAATGGAGTAGATTGTGATATTTTTCTCTGTCATATATATATATATATATATATATGTAAAAGTCAACTTATCATACTTGTTTACTAATTTTAAATAAGACACTAAACTAATGTGGAACACTACCAATGCCAGAGCCTATATCTGGATTTCTGTGCTTAGTGAGTACATATTTTCTCATAAATGTTAGAGTGTTCTAAAACTAATATGCACTAATTCAAAAGAGAATGATTATATGTGTACCATGATCTATGAATATTACACATTTGAATATAAATATCAAAATAAAGATTACTGTTTTATACAATGAATATATGTTAATACAAAATTTATACAAACTTGGGAAAGGGTTTGATTGAAAATAATAATTTTTTTTTTCATTAAACCAAAACCAAGAAGTTGATGGATATGAGGAGGTTTATATTTTTGGCAATATATAACCCCACACCACTACCACCACCCGCAAACACCTGGATTTTATGTACCCTACCTGCTATTTTCTGGTGTTGTCCTTTTGTTTTTACTTCTGAAGTCTTCTTTCCACCTAGTATCCAGTGCACAACCATATAAGCAACCAGCTCAGTCATTAGACACTCAATAAAAGATGTTTCCCTAAATGAATTGTCAAACTACCCTCTAAATCCTTGGGTTTTGGCATACTTATTGATAAAAGTATTGAATTACCCATGACTTGGGTTTATAATTGAAGTAGTCCATTTATTTTTGAGTGATTCATGCTTCAAATAAGAAATCCTTTCAAGGTTTAACTTTTCATAACTTTTCATGTAAGTTTCTTCATACAACACCTTTTGACTATATTTCTCTGGCCCATACATGTCCTAAGATAAAACTCTGGGAATAAGGGCAGCAACAGAATACTAGGCACAAGACAGAAATGGTGCAGGAACTAAGACTCTGGTAGAAACACTGTCAGGATGATTGAGGATAGAAATACAGAATACTCAAGAAGACATGATTATTTGATTGAATTGTATAAATCACAATAAAATTTCACCTTAAGGTTTAATTTGTGCCAAGTTCATCTCATTTGGAAGAAGCCTGTATAAAGAGTTCTATCTGCATGTTCTCAAAAAAAATCTATAACAATTGGCATAAACAGTTGTGGACAAAGATAAACATGATAGTTGCAGTTTTGAGCATTTATTATTTGACAAAAATCCAGTATGATTAAAAACTTATTTAATCTCTTTAGCCAGACCTCTCTGTCCTGTGAAGTATATGACATTTTTAGCCTTAGGTTCCCAAATTGTAAACCATGCACAGAGACATTATGAACAATGTTTCAGACTTTGTACACATCTGAGCAGAGCCAGGAACACTCACATTTGTGTTTGAGTTACTCCAAAGTCCTCAATAGTAATAACTAGGTTGAAAGGAAAAAATGAGCAAGGTAAGAAATGGAATATCCTGGAAGATAGTAAATACAGTGAGGTGGACTCCAGCATCTACCAGAGAGAATATTAGCAAGTGTAGATTCTGGGAAGAGGAGATCTTCAAATGGAAACCCAAACAATGTAAATGTCTTAAGAGGCCATTAGGCATAAAGCAATTGGTTGACATTGACATTACAAGTTTATATATAAAGAAACACATATTTTTCTCTGTCAGAAACCATAAAGTCATTTTTCTGTTACCATATCATAAGCCCGTCTTCTAAATAAGGGGAAAATAATGAGATTCCATAAAAGAACAGCTGTTTAGAATTAATTCATGCACATGCTATCTTGAAAGTAGAAAAAATCATGGAAAGAGTGCTCTGAGCAAAGTTGTACAATTACCCTTTACATGTAAAAGTAATTTTACTTTTTTTTTTTTTTTTTTTTTTTTTTTTTTTTTTTTTTTTTTTGCACAACGTGAGCACATTTGATCTTGTGGCAGAGATGTAAGCTGAAAAAGAAACTAATTAAAAACAAAAAGGTTGCTCAGGTTTGAGACTTTAGTGCTCCACCCAACCACGCAAGTCAAACTTGAACTGCTGGAATCCTGTTAAACTCTCTGTGCTCATTGCCTTTCAAGGGAAACCATAATTTTAATTCTTGAAATGAATTCATGTACGGTTTCTTGATATTAAAAAAAGCTCCAGCGGCTAGATATTTTAAAATCAGTGCATTATTTTATCACACAAAAGAAGGGTTACCTTCATTAGTTTAGGTGGAAAATTTCTCAATAACCATAATGATGAATCATTTCTCTCATCTGAGAGATTGAAAAAAAAATATTTTAAAGGTGGGTGCTGTAATTTTACAGGAAAACAAGAGATCTTTTTAAATGATAATTCCAGCTTATTATCATTTGAACAGCCTTTCTAACAACTAAGAAAAAATGTATCTTCATCTCCTTTTTCATAAATTTACTGTTGCCAACACTATGTCTATACATTTAAATAGGATAACATTTCTTAAGTGTTAACTGAATACTGCAATCTTGTGACTTCAATATAAAATATCTCCAGAAATTAAAAATGAGTTGTGGCTTGCCTTTTAGAGGTGTCCCACAAATTTCCAGCTTTGTGTTTGGTTTTACTGAAGTGGAAAGCAAATTTAAGATTAAATGGGGAAGAAAAATAATAATAGGGTTATGAGAAAAAGATCAAAGAAACATTCTTGAATACTAGTCTATTAAGGGGGCAGAGAAACAATGAAATGTAAAGTCTTTATATTTGGGTATCATTTTTTAAAAATTTATTGATATATTTATTTACATTTCAAATGATTTCCCCTTTTCTGGACCCCCACTCCCCGAAAGCCCCATCAGTCCCCTTCCCTCTCCCTGTTTTCCCACCCAACCCTTCCCACTTCCCTCTTCTGATTTTGCTCTATACTGTTTCACTGAGTCTTTCCAGAACAAGGGGCCACTCCTCCATTCTTCTTGTACCTCATTTGATGTGTGAATTATGTTTTGGGTATTCCAGTTTTCTAGGTTAATATCCACTTATTAGTGAGTGCATACCATGATTCATCTTTTGAGTCTGGGTTACCTCACTTAGTATGATGTTCTCCAGCTCCATTCATTTGCCTAAGAATTTCATGAATTCATTGTTTCTAATGGCTGAATAGTATTCCATTGTGTAGATATACCACATTTTTTGCATCCACTCTTCTATTGAGGGATACCTGGGTTCTTTCCAACTTCTGACAATTATAAATAGGGCTGCTATGAACATAGTGGAACATGTATCCTTATTACATGGTGGGGAATCCTCTGGGTATATGCCCAGGAGTGGTATAGCAGGATCTTCTGGAAGTGAGGTGCCCAGTTTTCTGAGGAACCGCCAGACTGATTTCCAGAGTGGTTGTACCAATTTGCAACCCCACCAGCAGTGGAGGAGTGTTCCTCATTCTCCACATCCTGGCCAACACTTGCTGTCTCCTGAATTTTTAATCTTAGCCATTCTGACTGGTGTAAGGTGAAATCTCAGGGTTCTTTTGATTTGCATTTCCCTAATGACTAATGAAGTTGAGCATTTTTTAAGATGTTTCTCCGCCATCCGAAGTTCTTCAGGTGAGAATTCTTTGTTTAACTCTGTACCCCATTAGAAGTTAGTAAGAATGGAATAATTCCAAACCATCAGGCTTAGTTAAGACTATAGTGGATGAACGCTGCTAAAATACAGACCAGGACATCAATGGAGGGAAAAGTCATAGGTCTAGCTTTAAGACATGCTCACAAGTTCAATAGTCAATGCTGTTAACTGAATTATTCTGTTCTTAATAAATTTCAAAAGAAAAATTGAAGCTGTAAAATGTTTGCCATGATTGTCCACTGTTCTTGGCCTAAAACATTCTTTTTTCATTTTTTTAACGTTTTCTTTTTTATTATTCTTTATTGACATCTCAAATGATTTCCCCTTTTCTGGCTCCCCACTCCCCAAAAGTCCCATAAGCCCTCTTTACTCCCCCTGTTCCCCCATCTACTCCTTCCCACTTCCCTGTTCATATATTCCCCTACACTGCTGCACTGAGTCTTTCCAGAATCAGGAGCCACTCCTCTGTTCTTCTTGGATATCATTTAATATGTGGATTATGTCTTGGGTATTCAAAGTTGTGATCCACAAAGAGTCATAACTGCTGAGAATTCTGTTTCTTTAAATGTTAGGTAACTGAATTTGCATGAAAACTATAGATTAGAGTGTGAAGATGACCTCAGAGGGAGCAGATAAGTTCAGCTAATTCCTTCATGAGAGGGGAGATAACTTCACCAGCTATTTCCATCTTTCTTTAGTGGATTTTTTAAATTAAGATTGGAATTCTCTGAGAAAAATAATATAAGCATAAACTTATTTTAGGACATGTGGTCATAATTGTCTTTGAGTGATGAAATAAATTCATTCTTATTTTACATTTTTTGGACATTTGGAGAGAGAATTTTAATTTCAGCTCTTCTCCACATTTTAAAGATTTGAAGTGGTGGCCATAAATGTATTCAAATATCCAAATGTCCACGAGTACAGATATGCATCTAACGTAATCACTTGTAAACTTCTACCCAATTGTTTTGTTTGTTTTTATCAATAATTTATGTTCTATTCATTTAATGTGCATAACAAAACCCAGGGAAATATTTAATGTAATTAAAATGTATTAAGAATGGAGCAGACATACTAAACTGGGAGAAAGGGGATAGCTGACAATATCAAGAGTGGTGAGCTTGCAAACAATTCAGAAATTTAATGTAATTGAGACTAAAGCGTAAGTGATGGCTGTGAGCATCTGCCCTGTATTTGTCTCTGGCAGAGCCATATCAGGCTCCTGTAAGCAAGCACTTCCCAGCATACTCAATAGCATGCGGGTTTGGCAACGGTTTATGGGATGGATCACCAACCATTGGACTGAGTGTGGGGGTCACCGATGGAGGAGTTGGAGAAAGGGCTGAAGAAGCTGAAGGAGTTTGAAGCCCCATGGGGAGAGCAACAGTGTCAACCAGCCGTAGACCCCCACAGCTCCCAGAGACTGGACCACCAACTAAAGAACAAACATGGAGGGACCCATGACTCCTGCCTCACATGTGGCAGAGGATGGCCTTGTTGGACTGATGTGGAAGGAGTGGTCCTTGGGCCTGAGGTGGTTCCGTGCCCTATTATAAGGGAATGCCAGGGTGTGAAGATAGGAGTGGGTGGGTGGGGGAGCACCCTCACAGAAGCAGGGGGAGGGGTGGGGGAGCGGTTTCTGAAGGGGAGACCTGGAAAGAGGATAACATCTGAAATGTAAATAAGGAAAATATCCAATAAAAAATCTGACTTTCAAGTAATGTTTAACAACATAAAAACATAAAAATGTTAATAAGGAATGATACAATAAAATACGTGACAAAAACCTAAAAAAAATATGATAGCAATTAGTGTATATGACACCTTTGTGGTATCATCTAATGAAGAAGCAGTTATAAAACTCTGTGATCCACATTTCTGTTGTGCAGGAAAACCCCAAACACCAAGCAAGAGCTTGTACAGGACATGTTGATGACATTGTGGATTTTAAGAGTCCACACCATGAAAGGTCCTAATGTTAATTGAAATTGAATGAATGGATAGATTTCATTAGCAAAGGGAAATAGAGTAGAAAGTTATGGATGATTGGGGATGGCTGGAATGGGGATCAAGTGGAGAGGGAGAAGACTGTTTTATGGGAGGGAATATACCCACACTGAGACAGCTAAAATCAAGGGATATTTGAGCAATAGTATGGAAACTTAATTGAGTAGAAACTTCCCAAAATAAGCATATATGAAGTAATCTAAGAGAAATTGCCAAATAATGGGGAAGACAGAGTTCCAATTGCCCATCTCTTATCACCAAACAAAGCTTCCAGTACCAGGCTTGGGTGACATCTAATTGAGTTTTTGTCCTAAGGGACTGCACTGTAATGCCCAAACCACCCAGAGTATTGACAAGACTAGAGATCACTCTACAAAAACTGAAAGCAAGGCCAATTCCTGTCGACAACTGCAACTTCACTGAACATGAAGATATCGAGCTGGTGCCTCCCTGGCATTTTCCTCTCCATCTTTCAGGATGGTTATTACAGAAACGTACTATGCATACTATCAAACAGGAAATGTAAATAGCATGCCAGCCACAAAACATTTACCTAAAGTGGTGTACTGCCTGCAATACACACTGGAGCAATAGTGACACAAAGGCAGTAGGAGCAAGCAACAAATCACTAATCTGACTTATGGCCTACTCTGTGTGATAGAACCCATGCCTCCCACTGCTTTGTTGGACAAGAACCTGAAATTAGACAGCCCGTGGACCTAGAGTAAAAACAAATAATACTTGTCTAAAAATTTTAAAAAAGCAATAATATAATTATTTTAATGGTATTCAGCTATAATCCTAGATCTGTGCCTTATTCAGCCATCAGCAAAGAAACTGTCTCCTGTGTCCTCCATGTACTAGATGGTAATTAACAGGGAGACCCACAACTGGACAATGTGCAGAACATGAGAAACTCTGGAGTATTCAGCACTAAATGGGTTATCTTAAGCAAACCTTCCCCTCGCCAGGCCCAGGAATCTATGCTGAAGTGAAGGTTGTTAGATTATAAAGGCTAGAGGTAGTTTAGGTTTTAGACTGGGACAGTGGAAAGACTACCCACTGACAAACTTATATGTTAACTCTAAGAGGAAGGGTTTATTATAAATGAATTCCTGAAAGTCAGGCTTTTCTGAAGTTGAATGTTTTTGCCAATGGGATTCTTATAGTTAAACACCTACATTCCTTATGCATGGTTTTATTCTAAATAATCAACAATATTTTGTTTTGTTATATATTATGTGCATATATTACACTACTAAGAAAATATATTTACATATAATCACATATTTTCTCAGAAAATTTTCCCATTGGCACATTAATATTAAACCATTAAAATGTAAGAAATATATAACAGAACTTATTTATATTTTATTGCCTTCTTTTTATTTTTTTTCTATTTACTTCTTTTACATTCTTTGCACTATCCTCTTTTCTTTATATTTAGGGAAAGGCAGAGAAAAAGGTTCTGAACTTTTGAGTATCAAGCTATTTACAATCTTTAATAACTGAAAAATGGAAAACTCTAATATGGCTTTTTGGCAAGTTTATGGATAGTTGCAAGGCTTGTTTTAAATGGTAGCATTGACCCATAAGTTCTTTTGATGCTCATCATGCTTGAAAATAAACAAGGAGTGTCATGAACAACAAACATTATTTATCCTTCAAACAAAGGACAAAGTGGCTTTGAGTGTGTGTGTTCGGCAGGGGTGGCTGAGAAGTCCAACCATTGATATCCTATCTTGTGATCAAGGTCAGCAGTGAATTATCTTCCAATGTTATGTGCCTGGAGCAGCTTCAAATGGGAAATAGCAAGGGTCAGATGCACTTCTCCCCCTGGAGGTTCTCTACCTCAAGGGACCCTGCCATGCATTATTACTAGCACACATTCACAGGTGAGAATCAGAGGCTGCCTAGCAATAAGGAACAGGAACAAAAGAATATTTTGTATTTAACCCTATCACTCCCTTCGACGTCTCTCTCTCTCTCTCTCTCTCTCTCTCTCTCTCTCTCTCTCTATATATATATATATATATATATATATATATATATATATATATATATAAAACATATTATTAAACATAATATGAATTTTAAATTAACTTTTAATAAGCAATATGTTTGTACTCTGTGACCTTGCATTTTGTATAAAGGCCAATATGGACTTTTTATTTCCATGAAACTAAAGATTCTAATGTCTGCTAACGTTAACTTTGATCTTAGGTACAATATTTTACAATATCAAACAAGACTCTAAGAAAATGCCATGTGACTCTCAGGTATGCACCCCAAAATAAAATGACCCTTCCAGACATCAGTTACCTGTTTTAAGAAATGTTTCATCTGGCCCATTAGTCAGCTTTCTGGCTTGAAACAAGATGACAATGGTTTTAGAGTTTTTTAATACTCAAAAATGATAATTTTAAAATGATGTACAGAGTTAAACTTTGTATTGACTCAAACATAAGCAACTAATTTTTTCCTTAGTGAAAGCTTTACAGTTCATATTATGAACTTTGTTGACATAGCCCAGAGCCCTGCAACATGGCATTTGGACATTTCATAAAACATACAAAACTGAGAATTGCCTTTGTGCCTTCTTCCCTATCCCTGGATCCAGGTTATAAACGTTAAGAAAGATTTTCTAACTAGTTCCTAATGAGATACTAAGACCAACATTTAGCAATTTGTTCACACCTTGCCTTGGCACACAGAAGACACAAATAAGTGTGCCTTATTAATTGTCCCAGGTAAAAATCATTGTATTTTTTCAAACATACCTCCCTACGAATATCAACCTTTTCAGCAAATCTGGCCTTAAAATAGGCATCATTTACTACTTCTTGATAGATAACATCATAAAAAGTAATCTTGTATTCATTTTTTTTTACTGGAGTGGCATATTCTTAAACTTAGCAAATTGTGAGATATGTTTCTTCTTTTATAAAGGCATTTGGCGAATTCTTTTAAATCTTAGGATAGTAAACACACAAATAATTCTAGACCAAATAATTTTAATCACTCCATTAAACATTTAAATGTTATCTATTTTAGAACTGAAGTGTGATTATTCACTCTCTAGTTTACTATTGCTCTTATCAGGAATAGTTAAGGCATTGCCTAGCTGGTGATTTATACCAATAGTTTAAAAACACCATTTATTTGCGTAAGATGTCTGTAATTTTCAGAGTAAAGTCATTAGATTAGAGTGTTCTGGGCTGGCAAAGGAATGAGGGCCTCTTGGGAATGAGCCAATGTGTAGCAGTTGTCAGCTTTTTGACATAAATGCTTTCTCGTGGATCACTCCAGGCTACTGACACAACAGGTGTGAGCATGTGAACACAGAAATACAACACTTCTTGGGTCACCAGTTTATCACGGATTAAATCTCAGCTCTTCTACATGAGTTCTGTTATGTGGGGAGATTTATTTAAATGCTTTCTGTTTGTGGTGATAGGTCATGGATTTAGTAGAGTTTGCTCCTTTGTGTTCGTGGTATGTGTGTCTGTGTTTCTGTGAATGAGCTGTGTGTATATTTGTGTGTGTGTGTGTGTGTGTGTGTGTGTGTGTTTGACTGTGTTTATGCTCTGTGTGTGTGTGTGTGTTTGTGCTGTGTGTCTGCTTATATGTCTGTACTGTGTGTGCATGTGTGTCTCTGTGTTTCTGCTGTGCTGTGTGTGTAGGTGTTTGGGCCATGTGTATGTGTCTGTTTTTGTGTCTGTGTTTGTGCTGTGTGTATGTGTATGTCTGTGTTTATGCTGTGCTGTGTGTGGTTGTATGTTATATAGGTATACATGGGTGTACTTCCCCATGCATGCATGTATGGACTCCAGTGATTAACACTGAATATCTTTTCCTATTGATAGTCATGTTATCTTTTGAGACATTGTCTTACTCTGAACCTGGAGCTAATAATTTTGGCTAAACTGGCTTGCCAACAGCCCATGGCATCTGTTCATGTCCATTATCTACACACTTAGAGTGTGTACATGTTTGTGGTCTAAGCTCAAGTCCAAATCTTTACTCACTGAGAAACTTTCACCTTTGTCCTACAATTTTGTTTTGAATTATCTGAAAAGTAAAGTCCTCTTCTTGAAAGAAAAAGTTCTTTTATCTCTGAGCAATTACTCAATTATTAGTGTCTTGTTTATTTCTTTAAATATTCCTGAATTTTAGCTATATGATTACTGAAAAGTAATATTCTAGAAGGTAACAAATACCTAAACAAAGATTAAACATATTATTATTTTTCTATCTTTTATCATTTGAATTTTATTTATAAATTTGTTAGTTTTCATTTACCAATACAAAAATCAATTTTATATAAAGAATTGAAGGAAAAAGATTCGGTATAAAAGCATTTTCAATAGCAAGTTATCATATTGAAAATAAAAGGTTCTTATTTATTAGAAAAACTATAAGTATTTTAAGAATAATACATAGCATTTTAGATAATGTTCATCAAATTATCCTGTAAATAACCAGCTGTGATTTAAAAATGTAACACCAAGAATATGTTCCTATGATATTACATTTTGGCAATAAATGAGAAACATTAAAATAGTATCAGTAATTTAGACTTAATGTAAGATCCCCAACTTACAAAAGAGAAAATAATATTAATGTCTAAAAATAAAAATATAATGAAAGAAATTATGTTAGCTATCTTTAATATACGATACAAAGACACAATAATAATTTTAAAAAAACCAGACATACAGATCAACAGAACAAAAAGTCTGTTGACTTTCAAAATATGTCTTGAACATATTGTAGGGAGAATGCATAAGGTTTTTCATTTAATGTTGCTTGAAAATCAATTATCCCATCAAGAAGATTAAAGCTAGTTCCTTATCTCTCATAGCTTATTATGTCAAGTAAATATGGATTTAGTATACTACATATATTATCATAAACTATTAGAAAAAACATATAGAAAGTTTTCAAGATACTTGAATGGATAGAATTTTGGAAGCAGTTAACCACACAACACAGGACAAAAACTTAAAAATATACAAGTGTGATTATGTCATACAAATAGATTTCTGTAGAGCAAAGAAAGCAATCTTTGGAGTGCAAACAGAAAATGTTTGCATAATATATTGCTGACAAATGGCTAATATATAGAATAAAAAAGAATTAAAGAATTAAAAAATGTAACCCCCCAATAACTTAATTTAAAAAGCATGTAATAAAAGAAGACAGACATATGACCAGTGAGTGTGCAAAAACCCTTCATCCCTTCAGCATCTCAAAAACCAGGGAAGTTAAAAACAAAGCCACAATGGGATGCCATCTCACTACATCTCACTACAATGACTATCATCAAAGCAACAAAAGAGAAAGTTTGTCAAAATGTGAAGAAAAATGCAAATCTTGTACCTTGACACTGAGACTGAAAAGTTAATTAATAACAACCATTGTGGGAAACAGTATGGCTTTAAGCTTAGATTACCATATGAAAATGCAGTCCCTCTACAGGGTGCATATCCAGAGAAAATGAAATCTGTATATTAAAGAAACTCTTTTATCACCTCTGCTGGCTATTTCTAAGATGACCAGACATAAGTGAGAGTTATCTGAAAAGAGGAATGTTCAATTGAGAAAATGCTTCCATTAGAACCATTTGTAAGACTTGGCTCATTTTTAATGAGTGATTAATTGGGGATGGCTCAGGCCATTGTGGATGGGGTCATTCCTGGGCAGGAGATCCTGGTTTCTGTAAGAAAGCAAGCTGAGCAAACCACTGGGAGCAAACCAGTAAACAGCAATCCTCCGTGGCTTCTGAATCAGCTCTCCCAGGTTCTGGCACTGTTTGAGTTCATGTCCTAAATTCATTCAGTGATAGACTTCAACTCCCCAGGTTGCTATTCGTCATGGAATACTGTTGCAGCAATTGTCATGGTATATTGTCAAGACAATAATAACCCAAATTAAATCACCACCCATATTTATAATTACATAATTTACAAAGGCTGAGAAATGGAAATGATCTAAATGTCTTACCTTTGAGGAATGGATACAGAAAATTTGGTACACACATATAAGTGATTACGGTTCAGGTACATATGATATATCTTTTCATTTGTGTCAGGTTTAATATAACTGAAAATCATTGTTAACTTGAAAATAACTGAGCACAGAAAGGCAAGTACATCAAGATCTCATATATTTAGAAAGAACCCAGGTATCCCTCAACAGAAGAGTGGATGCAAAAAATGTGGTATATATACACAATGGAGGACTATTCAGCCATTAGAAACAATGAATTCATGAAATTCTTAGGCAAATGGATAGAGCTGGAGAACATCATACTAAGTGAGGTAACCCAGACTCAAAAGATGAATCATGGTATGCACTCACTAATGAGTGGATATTAACCTAGAAAACTGGAATACCCAAAACATAATCCACACATCAAATGAGGTACAAGAAGAGTGGAGGAGTGGCCCCTTGTTCTGGAAAGACTCAGTGAAGCAGTATAGGGCAAAACCAGAACAAGGAAGTGGGACGGGTTGGGTGGGAAAACAGGGGGAGGGAAGGGGGCTGATGGTACTTTCGGGGAGTGGGGGTCTAGAAAAGGAGAAATCATTTGAAATGTAAATAAAAAAAATATATCAAATAAAAAAATAATACAAACTTTTGTTGATCTCATAGCATTTTGACAGTGCATGGATGCCAAAAGCTAGGAAGAACAGGGAGAAATGGACTGAGATGGGAAAAGGCTGATAAATTGCGAGGAAAAAACAGTTGAAAGGGACCAGAGATCCTGCTGTGCTATTACATTTAGAGATAACATATGCAGCTAAGGCTAGGGGCAAATGACCACAATCCCACCTGTTTAAGAAGCTGAGACAAAAAGATTATGAGTTCAAGGCCAAAGACTAAGGAATGACTTAAAGATCAGTTAGCAAATCTTTGTCCAGAAAACCTAAACAATAAAATGACTGCTTAGGATACAGCAAAGTTGAGTGCCTAACATGGGACCTCAGGAACATGTCCTGATATAGAAAGAAAGAATCTTCAGACGGCGACACTTTAGTATGTCCAATTTCAGTTATAAATCAGTTCTAAAAAGGGAACCACGCTGAACACATTTTACTTTTGTTTTACTTTCCCTGTAAAATTAATGTATATCTAAACAAACACTTTCAAAATTGATTATAGGTCTAAAATCCTATTTCCAAAGAATTTAAGTAAAATGAGTAAGAATCCAGCTGGTGTTAGACTACTCTGAAAACATTAAATCCAGAAGGTAGCTGAGAAGCAGCCCAGAGAGTTTCATTACAGAGATGAGTCCACCTAAGTGAGGCATTCCTTCTGCTTAAAGTGAAGTGAGAGTAGGAAGTTTAAGTATATTAAATTACTTTAAGAGAAGAATAATAGAGCAACGTAATAAAGAAAGGATATCTTGGTTTGATCTTGGGTTTGGGTTTACATTAGAAAATATTTACTTATAACTAAATCTGGATGAGTGTCATTTATATAGAATTACCATATTTGCAAGTATAAAGGTCATTTTTGCATAATAACTACACTTTAGCTTCAGAAACAGACTCTTGTCATTTAGAGATAGATCCTATGTGGATTTGCTGAGTTGCTTCCACATTCTGAAATGGGAAATAATCTTATCAGCTGAAGGTCGTTTTGATGAGATCAAGCATATTTATATATTTCTTCTAATAAATAACATTGTTTTGTGTCAATAATAATTTATTTTCTGGAAGAGATCCAAGATTTTATGCTCACTACTTAGACTCATGATGTTGCATGTGTCTTCCTCTTGTCTTTTCTTTGCTCATGCCTCACATATCTGACTTTTGAAAGGAGTGGAGACTGAGGATAAAACCATTCAGAGACTGCCCTATCTAGGGATCCATCCCATAAAGAGTTACAAAACCCAAACACTATTGTGGATGCCAACATGTGCTTGCTGATAAGAGCCTGATATAGCTGTCACCTGGGAGGCTCTGCTAATGCATGACAACTACAGAGAGGAACAGTCTCAGCCAAACATTGAACTGAGCACAGGGTCCCCAATGGAGGAGCTAGAGAAAGGACCCCCAGAGCTGAAGGGGTTTGCAACACCATAGGGGGAACAACAATATGAACCAACCAGTACCAACCCCCCAAAGCTCCTAGGGACTAAACCACTAACAAAAGAGTATGCATGGAGGGACCCATGACTCCAGATGCATATGAGCAGAGGATGGGCTTGTTGGACATCAAAGGGAGGCAAGGCCTTTGGTTCTGAGAAGGCTAGATGCCCCAGTATAGGGTAATGCCAGAGCAGGGAAGTGGGAGTTGATTGAGTGGTGAGCAGGGGGAGGGAGATGGGTTAAGGAATGTTTAGGGGGAACCCAGGAAAGGTGACAGCATTTGAAATGAAAATAAAGAATATATCTAATAAAACAATAGAACAAGAAGAATAAAAAAGAAAGCAACTAATAACATTTCAGCATGTCATCTGTGTATTATATGTATTATCTCTACTAAAGATGAAGCACTCTTTCAAAACAATTTATGGTTTACTAGAAATACAAAGGAAACCTGGGCATGTTAAGGCATGCTTATGATATCATCAACTGAGAGTCAAAGTTAGAAGAATTACCAAGAATTCAAGACCAGACTGGGCTACAAGAACAAGGTTCTTCCAACAAGCAAACAGGATTCTAGCTGAGCTAGGGCCTACCTAGAAATTATGCTCAAGGGCAATGAGCACTGTGAGAGCTCAAAGTTATGGAGAGAGATCTGTAAGGCTGAAAGTGTTGGAAAATGAGCAGAGCACATCAGGAAGCAGACACACCACAAGAAGACTGGTACAGGTCTGTCAAGGTGAAAGTACTATAAGCCCCCCACTGGCTTGCTCCTACCATTGACAGAACCAGCAAGAAATTCAAACAACAGGCTACTCATGGAGAAACTCAGAACATCTTACATTGTTTTGATGGAAACAACAAATTCCATAAGCAACAAACAAATGCTAAAGGAATCAACGGAAAATTGTGGACAGGGGTTAAAAAGGTGGTGGTTTTCCACACCTCCATCCAACTAGTTTCATCTAGAGAAAGCTCATAGAACACTTGTGGGGAATTTTGTACAATATCCTGACAGATTTGGAGTAGGATAAACAAAAGCCAAACTCATGTGGGCAGGGCTTCCACATTCTCTTAATCTCCATCACATATAAGCCTACACAAAATAATTGTCAAAAACACCAGAGATTGAATTGCTTTGAGACTATTGGTACAGACTAAAGGATAAAATAATAAAAAAAAAAAAATTAAGTGAGCAAATCTTACCTAAACTTTAGAGAACTCTGAAATTTATGTGGTAGATGACAGAGCTTAGGTAAAGTCTAAAAGTTTGGACAGTTCAATGAAATAGACAAGAATTTTTTGAATATAAAATGTGAAATGCACAATGCCTTAAGTTACAAAAATAGCAGGACTCTGTCAACAGAAACCTAAATTTACATATTACATACTAATAAAGGAATACCTTCAAAAAGTAGGAGTAGGCATTCTCATATTTGATGAAGTAAATGATGCCTAAACCCTAGATGGTTGCCCTCAGAAAAGTGAAATTAGATCCATATCTCTTACCTGATAAAGCCAATCAACTTAAATTACCAAAAAGAAGAATTTAAAATTTAGTATATTGGAAATGTGAGGAATTAACAGAAAAAACACTTCTAAGTATAGGTATAGGGAATAAATCTCTGGAACACAAAAATAGTGCCAAATATTGAATGATAGGATTACATAAAATTAGAAGGCTTCTTTTCTGCCCATCAAAGGAAACCATCTACAGAAGGAACAGAGAGCTGGAAAGGTAGGAGAAAACTTTTTTCCTGCTTGATTTCAGACACACAATTATTGCCTAAATATACCGAGAGGTGAAATAATCAAAATAAATGAGCATCAATAAATAACTTCCAGTAAGTAGACTAGTGAGCTAAAGAGAGAGTTCTCAGAAAAAGCACAACTGTATAACACATATTTGAAAGTGTTAAACATCTTTAACCAAGAATGACATGAAAATTAACACCATGTTGAGCATCTAGAATGACTTTTAGCAGGAAAATAAATGAGGAACCCTTATTAGCAGCTGACAAAAGTGTATGCTTGTACAGACATTATGAAAATCTGTACAGAGACTTCTCAAAAAACTAAAATTAAGACTGCTATAAAATGAAGCTATTCCATTTTTAAAGACTCCAAATGCTACCATAGGGAATTTGTACATCTGTTTCCTGGTTTTCAAACGACAATGGTAAGAAATCTCCATAGAAGTCTACCAAATAACTGCTTTGGATCAGTGGCAGAACACTTACCTAGCAATCACAAAATCCACACAAATACTAAATAAATTACCATCAATTGAAACTCAGATGATACAGTTGTGCTATAAATATACAATGAAGTTTTTTAAGCTCAAAGATAACTAAAATTATAAAATCTTCAGGATTATGAATGGATCTGTGCCTTAGATAGGGTTTCATTGTTGTGAAGAGATCCCAAGACCATGGCAACTCTTATAAGGGCAAACTTTTAATTTGGGCTGGCTTGTAGTTTCAGAAGTTCAGTCCATTATCGTCTTGATGGGAAGCATTGCATTATATGGGTGGAGTTGGAGCTAGAAGAGGCAAGGGTTCTACATCTTGATCTGAAGGAGTCTCTATTCATCAGGTAGTCAGGAGGGGACCTATGCTACACTGGTCAGAGACTAAGATAGGTGCATCAAAGCTCACCCCCACAGTGACCTTTACTCCAACAAGGCCACACCTACTCCACAAAGGCCACACCTCCTAATAGTGTTTTTCCCTAGGCTAAGCATATTCAAACCACCATAATCTGGAATTTATTTTACTAAATGAAGAAACCCATATTCAACCAGACGTGTTACACATTATTTTTTATAGGTGGTGAATGACAGTTCTTAATGGTATGTATTCAAATTTATGTCTGTGTGAATGTAGGCATAAGTAATGCTACAAGAAAGGGGCCCATTGGAGGGAAAATGGGGTAGCTAAAAAGGAGAGTGTGCTGGTTGTTTCCTTCAATTCATGCAAACTAGAGTAGAGAGAAACTCAAGTGAGAAACGCATTCATAACTGCACATTTCTCCAACCATCCTCTTTGATCCCCAAAATAATGACTCTGAGACTGATGTATATATGAATAAATGCTTAGGCCATCAGCCGGGGCCTGTTCCCCTACTACCTCATAGCAACCATTTGCTGAGATATAGAACCGATTGTTCTATTCTTGGAGTGCCATATGCCTTGTTACTTCTCTGAGTTCATGTGCCTATCTTCCTCAGAGTTCCTAGGCAAATCTTTTCCCAGGCCTCCATCTCTATCTCAGAAGTCCTCAGTCTGGTCAGGAATTCACCCTCTATTTTTTTCCTAAGCTAATAGGCTAACAGCCTTCTATCGACAGGTGAAGCTTCCATACATTGCACCAAAAAGTCTCTCTATACCCTCATTGGACTGACAAAATCGACAATAGAAGTTGTAGGCTCTGCTTACTGTGACAATTACAGCCCTGAGCAGGTGCTCCTGGATTATATAGAAAACCATGTTGGGAAGCATAGATAGCAGTTTAGCAAATAGCAGATAGCACGCTTCTTTAGTTTATGCTTCAGGTTCCCAGGTTCCTGCCTCAAACTCCTGCCCTGATTTCCTTCTTATTTGGCTTGTCAAATGGAAGTTATGAGATGAAAGGATCGCTTTCCTTTCTTCCTCACTTAGTTTTAAACAGAAATTTTCACAGCAACACAGAAGGAAACTAGTATGGAGGGGTATCAAATACGTGTGATATGAAAGTGGAAAGGATATTGGGATTAAGAGGAGAGGAAAGGCAAAAGCAGGAGTGTTGGGGATTGATTCTAATGCTTTGTCTTAATTCAGCTCCAAACATCACACAGGAATCCATATGTCCAGATGCGGAGGGCCCCTGTCCCCAACCAGTATTCTGTTGATCAGTAAAGAGCCAGAAGCCAATGTCTGTGAGGAGAGAAAGAGGCGGGGCTTTTTGGGTTCCCTGTCAAGAAGGAGGTGGAGAAGAAGGGGAGGGGAAGAAGGGTTCTGCCAATGAGAGGGACATAGGATGGATGATCAACATTGAGAAAAAGCAGGAAGGTAGGACTTAAGAGCCTACCTCTTAAGACCTGTAAGAATCAGGGAAAGTGGCCCAAGGGGCCAATTCCTCAATTGGGTCTATGGTAGCAACGATAAAATACAGATTTAGCAAGTATTAATTCAAGAACACAGTAGCAGAGTATATGCTAGCGTTGGAGAGATTTGGAAGTTCCCAGCTATTGAACTAGTCCAGGCATACCTAAGTATAACGTGTGTGTGTGTGTGTGTGTGTGTGTGTGTGTGTGTGTGTGTGTGTGTGCCATGACCCACCAGGAGCTCAGAGCTCCCTACTCACAGGAGATTGAAGCAGCATGGGAGGGTAAAGCAGGAGAGGAAATCAGGAAAATAAAATATATATGAAAATAACATTGTTATCTGATAGAGTATAAACTAATTAAATGCAAACTATGTTTAATGAATGTTGAAAATATAACATTACAAAAAGAAAGATACAATGTAAGAAAATAAAAGTTTGCATGTGTCAAAGAGGAAATAATTAATTCTTAAATTCTTAGCATATGTCTATCATATGTTTTCCTCATTTATTGTTTAATTAAGCTTTTTGCAACATATAAAGCCATATTTGTAACTTTAGTACAATACTTACTCCCTCCTCTATAACTAATTTTTCTGTGTAAGTTCCTTATATGATTCCTGAAATTGATATATTGTTTACGATCCTTTAATCTTTTCTTATGATGGTTCCCTTTCATAATCTGTCTCCCGTTTGCCCACTAAGCACCATATAAATTTGTTTGTGATTATCCTGCTTTGTCTCATTATGGTGTGTGTAGAAATTTTAGTCCAGTCATCTGATTTCTTTTAAAATGTATTTCTGTGCCTAAGCTGAAACCCCTAAGTAACTGATGTTTGTCACTTTCCTAATCAATACCCAGGCTTGACATACACTGGAAATGCCAGTCACTTTACATTCCTACATAAATGAAGGGGATTATAGTCAAAGAGAGGAACCAAAACAAACCAGATTCAGGCTGTCAAAGATAAAGTGTCTGCCTACCTGCTTATCTTGCAACTCACATTATATCCCTGTTACATCTTATATTTTTGATTTGTGCAGTTTTTGCCCCTTTTGTAGCAATTGGCTTCATTTTAAGGTCCACAATGGCCATGAGACTGGAAGCCGAAATGCACTGTACTGTGTTTTCTACTCAAATAGATTGATGCTAGAGCATCTAATTCATTCTTCAAATGTTCAGGATGAGTGTTTCATCTTAACTTGATCTCTTTCCTATTATTTTCCTCTAACCTCTGATGCATGCTCAGTTTTAAGGAAACTCCAGAATCTCCCATTTTCTCTGTCATGGAAAGGTATGGCACCTCATGTAAGAAGCTGCGCCTAAAAAGAGGTCACTCATGAAACATCCTTCTAGAGACTCTACTATACCTCTGGGTTTTGTCTCTGTGTTCTTGTTTACTATACATTTGTTATTTTGTGCTAGCCCTTCCCTGGGCACCCTGTCTTAATACCCAAACCTCTGACAAGAAAGGAGTTTCTTTCAATACACCTATAAAGATTTACTCATGGGTTTTTGCCAAGCATTTGTCACACAGTCCTGTAGCTGCCTGCACTGTTCATCTTTCTGACTCATGGGACAGTGGGCTCCTCATCAAAACTTAAGCATGTCTTAACTTCAGCTCTCTGTCTCTCACTGTGTGGAGCAGAGTCCATATGCCACCTCCCTTGTCTCCTTCTGCTTACTCTCTTAGCCCACATTTTCCTCCTGAACTTGTTCCAGGGAAGAGTTTAATCTAATCCCTGACATGGAAGACAATCCCCAACCTGCTATAGTTGGAGAAAGCCTGCAAAGAGCTGAGTGGATTGGTAATTTCCAACTTTCTGAGTCTTATCCAGAAGGCAGGTGCTTGATATTTACCTTTGATTATGTTACTGAAATGCACACTCTAATAATAAGAGGAAAGGTCTTGTTACAGGAAGGAATAAAAATAATACAAGAACACTTATTTATTTAAAAAAAATCAGTTCTGTTAGGAAATCCCATCTTGTGCTAGACTTTTCAATGTAGCACCTCATTTGGAAAAGGAAAGGATATAAATAGTCTTATTCTTTCTTCCTATATCCTGATGGCATAGGACAGACATGCTACCTATAAAATGCATACATTGTTTTTTATTTCAAAATTAGAGGTATAGGTAGTAACAAAAAATTGTTGTTTTGATAGTTATACTTCTTCCCTCTTTAAAAGCTTCCAATAGCAGCTAAACATTTTACCCAATATCACAAACCCACTTACCCTAGAAACAGATGTGATTCATGTATGTATTTTTATTCATTCATCAGCTACTATTTGAATGCTACTACCTGTTCATTATAATGACAGGCATCAAACTGTAAGAGCCACAGGAAATTAGTCCTTCTTTGTAAATGCTCAAATCAAATGTTTCAACACATTTAGAACTCAGAAACATCCAAGTGGCTTATTGGTTTTTCTTTAAGTAAAGCCAACAAATTCAGCTACAGGCACCTAGTAGTTTCATGTTCCTTCAATTTCTAGACCATCTTTGGGAGTCAAAATTGAAAACAATATAGGTATTTTAAAAGATGATACTTGGCCAGAAATATATATCCTTATATTAAATTTCAATCTGGAAATAGAATCCACTTGGGAAACTGCCTCTACTCCCCAGTTGCCAATGGAGCCTCATAGCAGGAATATAACGCCGTGAGAAATATATTGAGTATATGCGAATGATCTCACCGGGGGTTAACATGAAACAGCTGTCTGATTTGGGAGCCAAACTTTGATGTAAAAAATAAAATTAATGGGACAGTTAACATAGTGGAGAAGAAACTGAAACTGAAACATGTAGCAGGCTTGTTTTATGTCAGTGTTCGATATTGAGCATATTTCAACATATGCACAAGGCAATCACCCTCTATGTTAGCAGTGACTTGAGAATTGACTTTGTCACACTCAAGGATGAAGAAATTGTCATAACTTTTCTTATTTTTTCTTTCTCTCCTGTACTTATTTCACTGTTGCTTCTTTCTTTCTTCATCACAATTGCACAATAGACTTTTATCTGTGTGTATATATAATAGATATATATATGTATATGTGTCTATACATATATATATATATGTAGAATATATATATATGTATAGACACATATACAGAGAGAGAGTGAGACGGAGAGAGAGAGAGAGAGAGAGAGAGAGAGAGAGAGAGAGAGAGAGAGAGAGTCTTCATTTTCTTGGTACAGTGTCTCACTATGGACGCCAGTCTGGCTTAGAAATTGTGATTCTGCCTCTACCATTGCTGTCCAATAAGAGATGTATTCTACCATACTTTTTTTCATATTTCATTTATTAATTCAGATTCCTTGTTTTTTTAAGTACTCAATTACATTTACCTCCCAAATCCTGCCAGTTCAACCCCTAAATCTCAAGCAACTGAATTTTATGTTCTCTCTACATTATCAAAACATTGAGCCCAGTTTGTGCTGCCCATATACTGCTAGTTTTGGTTAACCTATCATTGACTTAAAGAAAACTGGCTCTTGATTTCTCAGTAGCCATCAATTGCCAATATTTTTTGGGATTAATAGAAGTCCTATTCTGTGGTTCCCACCACAAAGGCTAATACTGTCATCCGCAATGAAATTGCGTATGCCTTTCAGATGATATTAAGGTCATGATGAGTTTATTTTGAGAATTCCCTGTTGTGTCTGGAAAACACTGTTTCCTTGTAATCAGCTCACTTTTGATGATCTCTAAGTGTTATGGGAAGGGCTGTGATACAGATACTCTACTTAGGATTGAATGTTCCTTAGTCTCTTACTATGAATAGTAGTCATTTGTGGGTCTTTGTGTTAGTTGCTATCTACTGCAAGATGAAGCATCTCTGATGAAGGTTGAGAAATGTACTACTGTATGAGAATAGCAATAAGTCATTAATCTTAATGTCCAATTTAAAGAATATTATGCTAGTGCTGATGATATATTTTGCTGCAGTTTCTTGGCCCCACTAATGATACCACCTATAGGTTTCATTTTGTAGAATAGGCCTTAAAGGCAATCAAAAAGGTCTCTCACTTTCGGGTACCATTTCATTAGTGAGCAGGACAGTTTCAGGGATAGGTATTATTGTGATTTACCTACTCACAGTAGAGTGAGTTAGATGTATACATCCAACACTGTGAATTCTAATCAGTAGGGGTGAAGCTTCCAGGTCATTTCCAGCATGATTTATCATGTTTTATTACTGAGATATGTGACACATACAGCAATAGGGATTTTACTGTCAATTTCTGAGGAATAGCCAACAGTCATGGCAATAGCCTGAGATGTGGAGGGATTTATGGGAACTCACAGGCCAACAACTGCAAAACATTTGCTGATTCCTGGTAGTGGAGTCGTATTGCAAAGGTTTGAGTTTACTAGGGGTATTGTCTCTCCATTGTAGGATAATTCTACTATAACTCTTTCACATAAGTATATTTTAATAAATGCGTACTGATAACAAATCTGGGTCTGAAGTTTGGTATTTGAAGTATTAGGGCAATGTAAAAATCAGAGGAAGACACTGATCATACCAGTGTTGAGACCTAATGGGGCTGCCATATACATGTTTGCCTTGGTAGAAAGGTGATTCTTCATGATCCAGTCTTGTAACTATGCCTGCTTGACCAAGTACGTGTTTCTTTGTGACAAATTCATTTTCCCAAAGACAGGGTTTTATTTTCTGTTGTCTGAGAAAGTACAATGCACTGCAGTTTTTTGTTTTTTTGTTTGTTTTGTTTTGCTTTGTTTGTTTATCTTATAGTATAGTTTCCCTTTATCTATGCCTCACCAGCATTAGTCACAACTCCTACTGCAGAGGGTACAGGAGGGAATGCCATTTATAATATCTTATTACACATTTTATTAATAACTAGCAAAAAGGAACTTGAATGCTTCAATCACTATGCACTTTGGCAATGATATCATTAATCATTTGAATGGATTGCTTCTTTCTCTGCACATATTGAGCTTCACTACTGAGCCTCAGTTTTTTTTTATATATATATATATATATATATATATATATATATATATATATATATATATATATATATTTGTAGTGTTAACCAAATTTTAAAGCAGAAGTCAAAAAGATGGAAATGCATAAAACTTACAAATGGAGGACATAATGTTTGGAAGGAGGTGTGATAGAAATTTGAGAGAGTTTTAGGAAGTGGAAGAGTTAATATGATCAAAGCATACTGTATACATGCATACATATATACATAATTTTGAATAATAAGATTAAAAATGGAATATTAGCAACTCTGATTTGTTATATACAAAACATATCTATCAAATTATCACATTCCACCTCAAAAATATAGACAATTATACTGGTAACTCTTTGCAGCTTAAAGACAAAATATAAAGTTTTATCACTTTTAATTTAGAATGATTAGTTATTCCAAAATGTTATTATAATCTTACTAAATGATATCATAATTCTAATTTTAAAGCTGGTACAACTGAGAATCAGGAAATTAGAAATTAAGAAATAATTTAGAAATATTATGTATTTGTAATTATTATCCTATAATGATGGATATGAACATGTATGGATTCCTGCTCTTTACGTTCTACCTATGTATCAATCCTTGTGTTATATTCTTAGTTGTATCTCTTTAGCATTCTGTGATAGAAAATAAATGAGAAAGAAAGAAAACTGAAGAAAGCTGGGATACTTTGAGAAGAAGGAATGAAGCCTAATGCAAATGATGTGCTGGGCTTAAAATTAAATATCAAATAAACATAGGAACCACTATAGAGGTTTAACAACCCCTGTTAGGTCAGGATTTTTCAAGCCATGGTCCCAATTTTTACTCATCTTTTGAGTTTCCATTAATCAGAAAACTATATCACAGATTTGCTTCTCTCTGTCCCTCCTGACAAATTAAGACAGCTCTCAACTAGACAGTAATGGCAGTTCTTCACAATTATTCTAAAAATAGGCAGGGTAGAATCCTCTCCAGAAACTGCCTTGTCATCCTAATGCAATTTTGTAACTGTCTAATCAGTCTGTCAGTTCAGTGCTTGGTAGGCAGGGGAAAATTAATGTTGCCAACCTGAAAGACTAACATCTAGAGACAACTGATCAATTGTCCCTGATTCTGCAATAAGTCAGTTTATTCACCATTCACTTTGGGGCTGGTAATAACTTAAAAGACATGAACTAGTCACCAATTTCATATTTAGCAAGTTCATTTTAATGTCCACAAGTTTTTGCACCCAAATATTGCCTGAATACTTGAATGGTCTGTCTAGAAAATGAGGAATGGATGGAGTTTCCTGTGTTACCCACAATGAGATGATTTTCCTGGATTAATGTTGTCATTTTTCATGATCCTTTCACTGTTCATGAATATCTGTGTATCTATGAGGATACTTTTATTTTTTCATTAAGTGGAAGAAATAAAACATATCACTATAAATTTAAAACTGATAGGATTTGAAAGCTTTAAGTCCCTGAAAAATGATACTATTTTTGTTTAAATTTTTGTCATCATGAGTGAGTTATAGAAATTGGAAGGATTTGCATCCAGAATACTCTACACTATGCAGTAGAATTAATTTTAATTATAATTTTAAGCATATAGCACTTTCTAATTAAAATCTGTTTATTATTTCAGTGACATAGACTTGGCATCCTTCAGGTCTGAACATGACTTATAGTCTGCCAATAAGTTCTAAGTGACCTTTGGAAGCAATTTAACTTCTTTGTTGCTTAGTATTATATAGTACTTATATAGTATTATATTTTATAGTATTATATAGTACTTTGTTGCTTAGTATTATATATTGTTTGTATATAAAACTAGTTATATTGTTGCCTCAGTTCTAAAACTGTGCTATGAGAAACTTAAGGAGAAAATTCTGGGATAGAATTGTACATTATGTAACTTATCTGTTTCCTTACTATCTGCTACAAATGTACACACACACACACACACACACACACACACACCTCCTTAATCCTAACATTGTTCCTTTACAGGTGCTATAAGTATCTAATTGGATTGTATGATTATATTCTACCAAGTTTGCCTTTTATTTTAGACTACTTTCTGCTCTTAGAGAGCTACTTTCAAATTCCTCCTTGGCACATCCAAGCAGGGCCTGCAAATCATGTTGTCTTTGACACGATTCAAAGAGACATAGCTAATTAAGTGAGACTTAGGAATGGCAGCCCGCCGAAAGTGGTGTGTTCCTTAGTAACATCATACAAACTGACAAAGTTGTTTGAAAATATATTTCTGTATATGTACATATATGCATGTAACAAGAATTAATGTCCAGATGAGTATGAATTTTGAAAAGGGTAAGAAAGTATATGGGAGGTTTGGAGAGAAGAGAGAGAAAAAGAGCAAATGTGTATGTATACTTATAATTGCAAGTATAAAAAATAAACAAAAAATAAATAGAACTGTACCTTTATGTTTAGCATGTGTGAAGCCCTGGGAAACAACTGGCATTTCCCCCACAGATGGAACCCAGTGCACAAATCCTTTAAAGTGTTTGTGTATTTAAACACTAAAATGTAGTCTATGCAAATAATGCAAACAAAAATTACAAATGTGAAGAAGAAGACGTGCTCCACCAAATTTTAACACTGGCTTGTCTATGATAACCATTAGTGGTCATCTCTGGGTATACCTGTTAGTGTCAGAGAAAAGTGGTTAGAGGGTGTAGAGAGGAGGTATTGGAGGGACTGTGAGGAGAGGAGGAAACAGTGGTTGGGTATAATTAATAATAATAATAATAATAATAATAATAATAATAATAAAGAACCAGGTTATTCTAAAGACTGTATAAATCTTGTAGTATCTTGGCTAGGTATGAGTCCTGTTCACCAGTCCTACATCTTTTTCTGATGTTAAGTGGTGATTAATTGTGTGCTGATCTGATATTATTATAAAGTACTATGGTCAGCTATCAAAACATATGTCTCCTGAAGCAGAAAGATTAAGACCAAGGGTTATATTCTACCATATTATAAAACAGAAAAGAAGAAGATTTTAAACCACGTGTAGCTCTAAACTTTGATTCACTTTCAGCTCCAAGCTATTCTTAATGCATCCTTTTCAATGCTATGTTGTAAATTTAATTCCATAGCAGATAATTTTTGCTTGATGAATGATTCAGAGAGAGCAAAGAAAGAATAGCTTTAGCATAATTTTTATATTTTACATATTGTCTGGCACCTATAGAAAACCTACAGGGCCATGATTTAGAAAGAAAATTGTACAATTCTTCTTTAAATTTTTTCTGCTTCTCTGATCAAACATAAAGCATGGAAGAATGTGTCTTTCTCTTTTGCTTCAATTTGTGCGTAACTTTCTTAAGCATTCCAGGATCACCTGCCCATGGAATAGCTTTGTTTGCTTGTTTGTTCATTTCTTTTATGTTTGTTTGTTTTCTGCATTAGCTGCATTAGCCTCAATTCTACAGATTTCTGAGACTGTAGTATATATGTGTGTGTATGTATGTATGAATGTATATATGTATACATGTGTGTATATACTAAGTTGCCCCTCTGTGTGTGTGTATGTGTGTATGTGTCTATGTGTGTGTATGTATCTTTGTGTGCAAGTGTTTGTATGTGTGTATGTGTATGTTTGTGTGTATGTGTGTATGTATATGTATGTATGTGTGTGTATGTATGTGTGTGTGCATTTGTGTGTTTGTGTGTATGTGTGTGTGTGTGTGAGCACATGTACACATGTTTGTTATGCCAACCACAGGTTGGTTCCTCTTACCTCATTTAACAGTTGAGATAATCCTACACATGCATACCCATAATCTGGGTTATCCCTCAATTTAGATTTCTTCTCAGATAACCCAATGATATCCAACATTGTCAATGAAAACTAAGCAGTCAGTGCTAATAAGGGTGAATACAAGTTGTAGGTATGCTTGGCTACTTTGGAAATCTGAACGTTAACAGTACATTCTTAGCTCTCAGTCTACACATGAAGGTAGAAAACTGGCTGATATTTAATTTCAGTGTTAAGATTTAAATTACAGACCTTTGCAGAAAAGGTTTTGACAGAAATATGTAGGGGAAAGTATTAATTTCATAACACAATTTAAAACATAGAAGACGATTCCTAATGGATGCTTTCTTTAATCCTTGCAAGTTTACTAGCATACATAAGGTTGTTCAATCTGCCTAGTTGGAGTAGCCCATGATGAGAAGGGATGAAGAAGACATAGCTGGCGCCCTTTGTACACACCGAAGCCAACATCACCGAAGGCCCAAGTCTGATGGATGGAGAGCTCTTGATTGACATTGAATGTTAAAACAATGACTCCTCCAGTTCACATCTCACACATTCTTCCATGCTCTTCTTTCTCCCAAACTTTTGAGTTATTTTTTTTTTTTTTACTGGCAGTCTCATGAATATATTATTTAAAAGCCCTGGGATTTTCAGCAGCCCCCTGATAATTTATCACCTGGGGATAAAGCACGAAAATGCATGAATTTATGCTGGGGAAACTCCAAGGGCAGATAAAAGATTCACCTTTTATTTTCTTTTGTCCACAAATAAAATTGCTGCACTTAGGATGCAGCAATTTTCGTGTTGAAAATCTTTTGGGAAAGTGTATGTGATGTGAAATTCTTATGAATAATAAAATATATCCCAAAGCTTCCATTAATTATTCCATTTCTCTTATGAGTATAAAATTAATGGATTAAGATTAATGCTGATATATATCAGCATTTTATACACACACACACATATACATTGATATCCTGTTGTTCAATATTTGACAGTGTGTTTGTCTCCTGATTAAACTTGACTTTACCTTCTGTGGAAATGCATCAAAATACTTCCTCATATACTAAAGAATATATTTGAAGGAAATATACAACTGACTTCTTCCTCCAGTTCTATTTAAGTGTTTATTGACCCCCATTTGTCAGTGACAATTACTCTCTGAAGAGTCCTTTGATAAGATGCTTGCTTGTCCATGCACAGGTACCTAAATTTTATCTCCAGTGCCTGTTTGAAAATGTCAAAGGTTATGATGTGGATTTCTGTTATGAACAGTAGGACATTGGAGACAGGAGCTAGTCTTGTCTAAATGTGGAGCTTAATGGAGAGATCTTGTCTCAAGGAGGTGGACAATGATTGTCATATGTGAGGTCGTCCTCCAGACACCACATGCATATTTATATAACAACATATTTAATGGTGCATACATGTGAACATGCACACATATATACAATATGCACATAATGATTTTTTTTTATTTTTTCAAGACAGGGTTTCTCTGTGTAGCCATGGCTGTCCTGGAACTCACTCTGTAGACCAGACTCGTCTTGAACTCAGAAATCTGCCTGCCTCTACCTCCCAAGTGCTTGGTTTAAAGGCATGTGCAACTATTGCTCAACATATTTATTTCTTTTATATATGTGAGTATATACCAGAAGAGGGCATCAAATTCTATTATAAATAGCTAGGAGCTACCATGTGGTTGCTGAAAATTGAACTCAGAACCTCTAGAAGGGAAGTCAGTGTTCTTAACCACTGAGCCATTTATTCATTTTCTGAATTTTTAAATAAAGACATTTTCTTATTTCCAAAGACCCACTCATCCATGATTGTGTTAAATTTATGCCTCAGTCAATTTCCAGAGATTTACTTTCTGGCCTTTTTATCACAGTGCTGCAAAACATAAACCAGAGTCAACTGATCAATATTCCTCATGGATCTAGGAAGGTGGAAAAAGTTATGCTACAAATCCAAGTCCAATTTTGTTGGCTTCATTCTTTCAATACATTTTTTTGTAGCCATTGTCCACCCTCAGCTTGGAGAGGGGTTCTGAGGAAGGGATATCTGGGAACAGGGAAAACAAATGACTTGAAGTCAAATTCTGGATTGATATTGTCTCTGCTCAGACATTCAGACATCTCTCCAGCTGCCTTTCTTTCCTTTATTTTTTTATTGGATATTTTCTTTATTTACATTTCAAATGTTAACTCCTTTCCTGGTTCTCCCCCACCCTGAAATTTCCTATGACATCTCTAGTGCTTCCTCCTGTTTCTGAGGGTGTTCCCCCACCCACCCATCCTCCCATTCCCCACCTCTGAGCCCTCACATTCCCTACACTTGGGGCATTGAGCTTCTTTTCCCATTGATGCCCATCAAATCTATCTTCTGCTGCATATTTGACTGGAGCCATGGGTCCCTCCATGTGAACTCTTCTTTGTAATCTGCTTTATTCTGGAGATCTTCAGACAGTTCTCTCTCTCTCTCTCTCTCTCTCTCTCTCTCTCTCTCTCTCTCTCTCTCTCTCTCTCTCTCTCTCTCTCCTTCTCTCTTTTCTGCTGAAGACAGTTCTTCAAATAGTTCTCTCTTGCTATTAGAAAAATGTTCTCTGGGCAGCTCACCTCTTGTAGACCTTAAACTGGACTTTTTATTTTACCTATCAATCCAGTCATTTACTTCAGATTTCCATTTAATTATCCTATGAATTAGCATCCTGTGACTTCTTTCTTTAATTCTTGGGAGATAGCATACACACATTTTCTTTTAACTTTGCAAAATAAGTTAGAAATATGCCTGACTCGGCTAACATAGATAAACTAGCTGGGTAGGACCCAGTCTTGAAATCACCATTTCTCCCACACTTGGGCCGGGATTTACTATGTCCCAGGCTAATCTTGAACTGAGGAATCTGCCTGCCTTTGTATCTGCCTATATCTTTCTGACAAGCTGCCTTATTAATGCAGCTGCTTCTATTCCTTTAGATCCACAAAGTCCCTCATATAATTTATATTGCATCCCTATTTTTTGTATAGTTGAGAAATGATATATTTTTGAACTCAGGTTTTTAGAGTTTTTTTTCTACAGCCTTGAGGGCTATCCTGAAGTCCCAGGGTTTACCATTTTTTCCAGAAACATTAGCCACACCTTTGCCTCTTACATACGTGCTATCTCTGATTACCATGGAGTTATTAATGTTAACAGGGAGAACATTCTGTTATCATTTCTTCTAGGCTCTGCTCCACAGTTACCTGGCAATAGCCAGGTATGCCTGGCTTATTATAAAAGGGGCTGTTTCTCTCCTTCTCTCTGTCTTTCCCCATCTTTACCCCTTCTCTCATTCACCCCTTTCTCCTGCTCTCCCCTCTCCCCATCCCTACCATGTTCTTGGTCCTCCCCTCCTCTCTCTCTCTCTCTCTCTCTCTCTCTCTCTCTCTCTCCCCACTCCCTTCCCAACTCCATTTCCCATGTTATAAATAAACTATTCTATACTAAACCTGTTCTATGACTAGTACCTCAGGGAGGAGTGCCTCAGCATGGGCATACCTTGCTATACCAAAGCATATCCTGGCCTCTTTCTTACTTTATAAAACATAACACTTTCCTCAATGAAGGAACATAAAATATGCATATAATTATACAAACACACTTTATCCCCACAGCAGTTACTGACACATTGGGAAGTCTATGTCTGCTGGCTTGTCCCAGGAGGGTGAGGAGGGACCATGTCCTCAGGAACCATATCATTCTGTCCCTACCAAGGTCATGTCAGACCAGATTTTCTAGTTTACCCATGATGATGAAATAGCTCATATAGTAAATAATTATATTTTTAAGACCTACAGTCCTAGGCATGTACTTAAGATGCTAGGAAATAATCTTCTATGATGAGCTTATTACTAACTATCATACAAGGCATTGCTCTACTTTTCTATTCTGTGAGGTGTTAGAATATGCGGTGTTAGTATATACATCTCTATTATCTTCTTAAGAATATGAAAATTCTTATCATGTAATATTTTGGGGAAACAAGGAAAGTTGGCACATACTTTTGGTTTTCTGTTTGGAGTGTAAGGAGAAGTTTCACTGGCCAACAACAAGAAAGGAAGTATCCCACAGTGGGAGTTGGCAATTTTGTTTAATATCCTATGATTATGCAACATTTCTCTCTAAGACTCAAAGAACATTGTTGAAGATGGAACATAAAGAATATAAGATCTAGAAAATAATGCGGTTTTGGAACACCACATTTTGGTCCAGGTACATCCATTATAATTATGAATATTGCACAATTACACTTGCACAAATGGGAGCTCTCAATAGGCAACCACAACCTTGTAAAGGACAAAAAGCATTGCTTCTTCATATTTCCAACCAACTGGTGGCCATTGGCAGATTCTGTGTTTTACTGTTATCAACTGAATAAGCTCTCCAGGCTCCTGTGTAGAATTCTAAAGCAATTGTTATACAGATGGCCCTGATTAAACTTTTTGATTATCAATGGAGAAAACAAACAGATAAACATGAATATGTAAAGAGGTCATATAGGCTGGAATAGGGCCTATGAGGGGTAGAAGTCAGAGAAGGGAGAGTGGTAGTGACTGAAATCAAATGCACAGCAGACTTGCAGACAGGTATGAAAATGTCAAAGAACAAATCTAATAACAAATATAGAGAAATAGTAAATATCTGCTTATCTCATTCTGAAATTAAGTATTGAGGTTTAATAGAAGTCTTTGTCTACTCAACAAACAGAACATAGACACAAAGACGCACACATGTAAATGTACAGAGATTCAATTACATACACACAATATATTCACATTCAGACTAGCACATACACACACACACACACACACACACATATATAATGTGTACGTTATACTCTCATACTTACGTGCTCATATATATAATGTGTACATTATACTCTTATACATACATGCACACACATATGTGCACACACATATATACACACAGACACAAACATATACAAAAAGAGACACAATAGTAATAACAGTTTTCTTTGGATTATAGAACATCTCACTCCTTTCTCATTGTGACTTAATGAAGTTTCAGAGGAAGAAATATGTACCTAGATTGAAAACTAAAGGCTGTTTCTTCCTAACACGGACATGCAGAACTGTTTGTATCTTCCTCCCTTGGACATTTTTGCTTCTTCTTCCTTTCCCTGAGTTCTCTAACAATTCTTCTCCCCATCTCTTCTTTGTGTAGACGCTGGATCTAATACCTACATTATGCAAGGTCTCATGATATAGTATTACTTTATAACTCATACTGTTTTATCTATGCTATTTTTAACACTTATATTATAATAGTAATGGAGACAACTGGGAGAGAAAATTTAGAGTAATTAAGGGCAGTCCACTCAGAAGACAGAAATCCACTAAAAGATTGAGATCTTTCTGTGAAAGTGATTATATTTAAATGTGAGAGATCAAATACCTGAAATTTGAGTCATTCTCCTTCATGTAGTTTTTGAATCCTATGAAATAATGGCCCAAATAAATAACATTCTTATGGTCAAATAATACATTCCAGACAAATTAAAATATTGAAAGGTTACAAAAGTCATAAATTAAAGTGTAGTATCATGAGTATTCAAATAAGTTATTAGAATTAAAAGAATGACAGTCATTTTGAGGCTTTTCTAACAGTTATAGTTTAAGAAATAAAATCGGTCCATTGTATCAATCCAGTAATAAAAGTTCTAGGCCTAGAAACAAGATAGACTGAAGGGTATAACAAGCTAACTATTTCAAAACTTTGTCCCTGAGATGCTTTATTTGTGATATGTCTAAGTTATTTTTCTATCTACTCTGCCTAAATTTCTCTGTGGTCACATACCAGAGAACCAACACTGGCAGAGGTGGGTACTTTTCTGGGACAGAGATGATAATGCAGCTTGGAAATGATCTTTTCCCTTCTGTTTAAAAAAAAAAAAACTGTCACCCACTATCAAAATGATTTCCTTAATTTAACAAGATTCATTAATTTAAAGAGATTAAAAACAGTCTTATTAAAGGACATTTTGACAGGAAAAAGGAGTTATAATAAAAGCTGCAAAGCAGCAGTCTCCCCTCTTATCAAAGACGCTGCAGAGTTTTGAGCAAATCTTCATTCAAAGTGAAGTTCATGATCTGATTCCATTAATAGAAGTCTTCAAATAGAACAGAAATTAAAGTTTGTGGTGGTTCAGAATACTAACAGTGCTGCTCACTGGCACACAAAACATTCTGTGTTCTCCTAGCAAATGTTTCTAAAAGAAATGTCAAGGACAAAGATGGAAAGACAAGCCCACACATGGGAGACAACATAAAAGCCACAAATACTCCAAACAAGGACAACGACTTCTCTTGACATCGGAATTGAACTCATGCCCCTGCATATAGCTGGAAGGCCCTCTACCACAGAGCTTCAGCTCCAGACTTAGAACTTTTAATTAACTACATAATATGCTTTCATGTGTTAGACACAACAGCTTCTCAGTTAGAGGATTTTATTTCGAAATTATATACAACAAGGGTGTTGTACAGAAACAGTATTTATTCTATTATATAGAACACATGTTAAGAATATGTGGTATATTTAAACAGTGTAAGAGAAGCAGAACATGTTTCTGATCTAGGTACAAATGTAAATAAGTACAGGAAACAACAGAAATATAACACATTTATATTCACATAAAATTCAGAAATTTAGATGCACACAAGTATGCATATCCATGCGCACCTCTAGTTGGAGAGTTTAAGATTATAGATATGCAATGCCTTTTCTAAATAAGTCATCACTGGCTAGAATAGGGTAGAGGTTCTGTGTTTATTGGATCTTCTGGGAAACAGATACTAATATTCGTGAAGAAAAAAATACGTTGGCAGACATTTTGTACACAATGTTTTCAGGAGATTACAACAGAAGGAAGATACCACATCTATATTTTAACTTGAGAAAGGAAAAAAATTGGGTAAGTGACTAGATAGGGAGATTTTCAGCCTACAGTACAGGCTTAGAAATTTCTTGAGTAGCTAAGGAGTCAGCAGTACAGCAATAATTGCACATGCAATGAGTTGCAGGCCAGAATCCATTATCATTTTGGACTAACGCTTTTGTGTTCTTGTAGAACAAGGTCTTGACAAGAAGAGGATCCTGAAGATACCATCAGCAGTAGACTAAAGGTCAGCGAATACTCCACATGGCTCTGAAGGAAATGGAAAATCATCTTTGCTTTTTATTTAGAGTAGTCTCCAGCAAATTATGGTTTGATAGAGAAGGCTCAGGTTGCTGATAGTTTGCCTGGATTGCCTTTATTAAAGTTCTTAAGCAGAGGCCAGGTTGCTATCCTGCTACTTTGTAATATTAGAGGATAAGCAGCATTTATGTACACATAAAGATATATAAATTGTTACTTAATATTTCTAGACAGAAAGAATTCTTAAGAGGAAAAATATAACTGACTCATGAAAGTAAGTCAGCTTGCTTCTGAGTTAGATTCTTACAATTCACAATTTTAAAGTGTCAGCTCCTGTCCCTTTATCCTGTTTCTGCCCAGTTCCTCTTCCTCTCTTAAGCCCATTCATCCTTTTCCTCATCTTTCTAATGTATGACAAAATGTCCCTTGTATTAACCTTGAAACCGGGTCTGTGAGAAGGCTAAGTTTTAAAGTGGCAAAGCTGGAATTTCTCGATCACTCCTGGAATTGTAGCACATACAAGGGAGAGGCGGCTGGAGCAGGGATTCAAGAATGATGTCAACAATACAGCCAGCTTGAAGCCAGCTTTGGCTTTGTAAGATCCTATTTAAATCAACTAGAAAAAAATGTTTTTCAATAGTTTTGGAAGTTCTAGGAGTATTTCTACAATTGTTGAGAAAATAGACCTAATGATAACTAAAATATATTAGCAGTATGTGATGTGATTCTTGTCATTAGGGGAAAACCAAAATGGATTTATTCAAAATATTCAATAGAGAATTCAATATTCAATACTATGTGATAAATAAGCCTCTAAGTAAGTCTTGGGTGTCAATTAAAATATTAAATAATAACATTTTGATATAGTCCTAATTACACTGAGTAATTATGACACATTCAATATCAAACAAATATAAAAACATGAATAACAAAGGATGATATATTTTTAGAATAGTCTCCAGCAAATTATAGTTTATAAATCCATATTCAAAACTTAAAAAACATTATAATATAACCAATAATGTTCACATTGCCCACTCTTAAATGCTGTTGGACATTAGCATTAGGATTTCGGTAGGACATCACAAGTTTTAGCATTTAAAGAATCTGGTTATTGTTCAGACCCATTCTGTTCTGGGCAATGCAATGTTGCATAGGACTGAATCAGTGTGGTCACAATCAAGGCAAAAGATGTGAACTATAAGCCAAGTGTGATGAAGCACACCTGGGATCCTAGAACTTGTGATCATGAAGCAAGAAGAATGCCATGAGTGTAAGGATAGCTTGATCTGTACAGTTGCTTACAGAAAATACATCACTACAATGTGAGATCCTGCCTCAGAATGAGAATCCAGGGTTGGAGAGGCAGGACGGGAAGAGAAGAAAGGTGAGTCGTAATATCCAAGGTCCAAATTTGCATTCTGTATATATATATATATATATATATATATATATATATATATATATATGAATAGAATTTGTTTGGGTGTTTGCACACTAAGGCCTGGGTAGATTGACAGTAGCCAGCTATGCAGGAGAGAGAAGCCGGAATCTCCATAACTCACTACTCTCAGTCTGGGTTTAAAATCCTGGAAACTCCATGGAAAGGCATGGTGAGGAACTTAAGTTGAAAGGCTGAAGAAGTCGGTGTCTGATGTCATCAGAAGATTCCAACCCAGACTTTGTCTCATGCAGGAAGGAGGGAGAAACATCATGGATGAACTTCTGCTTCTTTCTTCCTTTCATTTGGTTGTCCTTTAGAAGGTACCACTTCTAATAATGACAAGTCATTCCTATGCATCAGTGCTCCAGGGAAGCACAGACATAGTCACAAAGACACACCCATGAGGGCACAGACATAGGCTCAGAGACACATACATGGGCACACACATGTTTTGTGATGTTTTTCCCATCATGATTTCTCCTCCTTCCTGCATGACACCAAGTGTGAAAGTCACTGGGTTGGAATCTTCTCATGACATCAGACACAGACTTCTTCAGTCTTTCAATGCAAGTTCATCACCGTGTGTGTGTGTGTGTGTGTGTGTGTGTGTGTGTGTGTTTTAATCAATCCTAAATGTCTCTTAATACCATTAAGTAGACAACAAAACCTACTAGCACAGGTATGGGGTACTAAAACCAACTTAATGACACTTCAATTACCCTTGGCAATATTGAACAAAACTCAAGTAACAGATATTGTTAGATACCCAAGAATGAACTCTGATTATCCTTAGACTGAGTCCCAATTCTTAGTTTTTATAGCTTTTTAGAGACACAAAGGATAGGATATAAGAAACCAGAAACAAAGATCTGTTATGTAAGCATTAGAAAGTTCTACATTCCACTTAAAGTGCCGGATTCCACTTGTTTGAGTCTGGAGTGGAGTACATATCTTTCTTTGCAACAGGCTTATGAAGACGTAATGACAGACTTTATGAAGAAGCCACACTGTAAGAAAATACAATAAATGTCATGGCTTCAGAGCAGCCAAATGATTCTCAGGAATATTTTATTATACATGTACCCACCTCTAGCCAGCCACACTAAATTAAGATCAATATTTTAACTGCAGTATTATTGTATTACTTACCCTGGGTGTTTACAGACTTGAAATATTATGACATTTTACTGCATGTACATATTCTTCAGCACAAAGTGGAATGCATTTTATTTATCTATGCTTTTTAAAACACCCTTAAGGCTTAATGAATATCATCTGCTACCAATACATATTTGATGAATGAAAGTAATACTTTATATCTCTTCTGATGAATTATCAAAGAAATCTGATGTAATAGACAAAGCCAGGACCCTGAATCAATCAGCAGGAGTATTGAGAAGAAATCCACTGTATTTTGTATTAGACTGTATTAGATGAGCATCATGTGCTCAGACAATATGGTAAGAGATTTAAAAAAACAGTCTAAGAGGAGGCTATATAGAGTTATAAAACTGAGTATCCAAACACATATTAATATTTGCATTTCCTTTGTCATGGCTGAAGATTATCATTCATCAGATCGTATCTGTGTACACTCCTATAAATAATAGGCTTAAGTGTGACCTAAGAGAAGGAAGATATCAAAATTGCAAATTTTCAAAATTGAATGAATGTTGGGGAGGAAAGGCAGACATCAAAAATGGCAAATGAAAACACTTTGATGATTGAAAGAGGGTGGCGTTAGTTGGTTTTCTACACTTTTACAAGAGATCTAAAATAATTTTCATAAAGCAAAATCGTTTTACACAATCCAGTACATGACAAAAACAATTTGGTTTTTTTTTCAATTAAATTTCCTCCAAATTAAGGGGCTTCAGTTTATCTTATAGATAAGAAACTCAATTCTATTGAGAATGCAAGGGACTCATACTCTGTATTGAGCACATGCTCATCATGATTTAAATACCAACTATGAAGACTTACCTACAAAAAAAATCCCATGCCCTCAATGATACATCTGAGGCTATGCCTAAATTTTAAACTATAGCTGAGAAGATACAAGTAGAAACCGTCTTTCTGTGGATTTAGTTTGGGTTAATAGCCATAGAAGCCATAAAATGCGGTATATCTTTATATTACATCTTTTTCCCTGCTCTATTTCAAATATATGTCCTCTTTTTGTCTTTAATCATTGTTACATAAAGCTCTGTATATTTATTTATATGCATATATATTGCTAATATTGTTTAGACTGAACAAGTTTTGTGTATACACACACACACACACATACACACACACACAACTATTTCAGTCTGTATAATGTTGTGTCTCTGTAAATTTTCAGAGCTGGCAATTTGGTATTGAATAACAAATACCTTTTCCACAAAGCTAATTTTTAGAAAGAATTGCTCAACAACTGAACTATTTATTTTTTATGGTTTATATTTATAATTAAGCAGAAGGTAGCAAATTTTGGAAAATACATAATTACCATCCCTGCTTCATCTTCAGGCATGCAGATTGGAGAGTCACCATGACTACTTCTGATGTGCCTGAGGAAATAGCTAATTTAACCCTCTGGTTACAGAGGGTCAAGATTATCTGTCATTAAATGCTGCCTACCAAGAAATTTTTCTGAGAGTCACTTACATGACAAATATTCCACACCACTCATGCTGTGAGCACTTATTAGAACTATGCATTCATAAGCCACTTGGCACAAGCATTGTTGTTGCAGAACATGTGTAAAGGACAGGTGCTTGCTGTTATAGAAACAAGGAGGCTTTCATGAGCCCGCCAAGGAATGAATCTACAAAGAAAACTAGAGGTTTGTTGTTATTGCTGCTGCTGCTGCTGCTGCTGCTGCTGCTGCTGCTGCTGCTGCTGCTGCTGCTGCTGCTGCTGCTGTGTGTTCCCACATGGAAAGAAGTTGCCTGAATTTATTTGACATCCTGAACTATTCAGCCACATAAGATCCCAGGGGCTTCGCTTCATCATGCTTAGGTCAGTAAATAGTGATGAGCATCCCTGTGGAATTCTGAGTTGGTTCTATTATTTAAATCTCAGACTCCCCACCTAAGTATTGTTCAGTTGAGCAAAGACTTGAGAGTTGTGTGCTAACAAAGTAGCTTAGGCTTGCATGAAGATCTCTAGATCACGCTACAGGGATGCACCGTCTCTAACAGAGTTGCTTAGAGTTTGTAATGGCAGTGCCACATTGCCTTCCCCTAGGGCTAAATGGGCTCCTCCAAGAAATCTTTCTTGCTTTCCTCCTTTTCAGATATGGGCAAATTTTGCAAACTCTGTTTCATCACTCTCTTCTGTAAAGTGATAATGATGATATTACATCAGTCTCAAACCATGTCATAACTATCACAACATAGTGATTGACAGATGTGTTGGAACTTAGTATTTTTTCCTATGGTAGACATATTTGCCTACATTATTACTAATTAATGCACAACCAACCAACCAACAAACAAACAAATAACACAATGAAACACGCAAAAACCCAAAACTGCCACCACTGACAGTAGCCAATCAGAATCATGGTGTCAAATTCTGAACTGTTAAGAAATATGATCAGATCTTATGGCCAATATTTTTTTCCTACCTTCATAAATGTGTGCTTTATGGATCTTGTTTTTTTGCTTTCCTTTATTTCAATGAACAGACATTAACCTTTCTCAAAAGCCTGGCAGGGAATCTGATTATTTTTCCTCTAGGGTAATTTCTAGTGTTACCATGATCCATTCAGCAAACAGCATTTGGCCACTTCAGAAGCATTTTCCCACTTCCATGTAAATGGTATGATTAGAAGTGAAAGGTAACTTCCAGAAGATCCTGCTATACCACTCCTGGGCATATACCCAGAAGACTCCCCACCATGTAATAAGGATACATGTTCTACTATGTTCATAGCAGCCCTATTTGTAATTGCCAGATGCTTGAAAGAACCCAGGTATCCCTCAACAGAAGAGTGGATGCAAAAAATGTGGTATATCTACACAATGGAGTACTATTCAGCCATTAGAAACAATGAATCCATGAAATTCTTAGGCAAATGGATGGAGCTAGAGAATATCATACTAAGTGAGGTAACCCAGACTCAAAAGGTGAATCATGGTATGCACTCACTAATAAGTGGATATTAACCTAGAAAACTGGAATACCCAAAACATAATCCACACATCAAATGAGGTACAAGAAGAAAGGAGGAGTGGCCCCTGGTTCTGGAAAGACTCAGTGAAACAGTATTCAGCAAAACCAGAACGGGGAAGTGGGAAGGGGTGGGTGGGAGGACAGGGGAAGAGAAGGGGGCTTGCGGGACTTTCGGGGAGTGGGGGGGCTAGAAGAGGGGAAATCATTTGAAATGTAAATAAATTATATCGAATAATAAAAAAAAGAAGTGAAAGGTAATCTTGAGTGCTGTTATGACATTAAAATAAAATAGTAATGACATTAAAATAAAATAGTAATTTTTAGTATTAAAATAAAAATAGTAATCGTTAGCAACCCCTCACAAATAACTATTCAATCCACTTGTGTTTAATACCTCTGCATCCTTGCGTGCCTTTCACTTTTGAAACACAAAGCAATATTGATTTCACAAAGCAGTCAATGCCTGACAAAAATCAGTAGGAACCAAGCAATTGTCATGATAAAAACATAAAATCTTGGAAATGTTACACACATTTAGTTAGCTTTTAATTTGGTAATACTTAAAAGCATAGCCTCTTTTTCTATTACATACAGAGTTAGCTTACATAGACCTTGAATATCATGGTTTGATGGGGTTATAGCTCCTCTTCTTCCCATTATTAAAATGAAAATTAGTGAAAAAGACTTTTGTATGTGGATATAGATGCCCACCTTTTTATATATAAACTTGCATATTCCTGAAAAACAAAACCATAGCAATAAAATAATTTTAATACATATTATTTTGAAATATTAACATAAAGTATTTCTGAGGCATCAATAATTTCATTACCCTTGACTATTAGAAAAGTAAAATACAATTTAATTTCTTTCTAGAATTTGTTTTGGGAGAAAATCTTTATCAAAATTTATGTTGCCAAAACAAAATGTTTATAACAATACAAATTTCTTTCTTCAATGAATGTTGCTTTGTTTTGTTTTTAAAAAATGATTTTCAAGGTCCCTGAGAGGGCTCGGCCTGGAAAAACATTTTCATGCAAGTCTGACAACCTGAGTTCAATCCCTAGAGCCTAGAGTGAAGCAGGAGAAAGCCAACTCCTGAAAGTTGTCCCCCAACTTTCCTGTGTGGACAATGGTATGTACACCACACACACACACACACACACACACACACACACACACACACACACACTCACGCAGTAACAAATAAGCAAACCAACAAGTAAAATGGATTGAAAGGACATAATTTAAAAATGCAAATCTGGTCCATTGCCTTAACCACTCGATCCCCTCATCCCATCCCACATCTCAGACTCTGCTGCCTGCCTTCCATCCCCTTAGTGTGGTGACAAGAAATGCCCATGCAACTTTTCTTTACATTTACTTCACATTAGATCATTGTGTTTCTTTTGAAAACATCTATAGTTCAGTTCCATAACTAATTTTTAATTCTGCTGTTTGACTTATTCTGTCAGATGTAATGTTGGCAAAGACTTTTAATGATGTTTTTATTTTTGAGATTATATAATTACATCACTATCACTTCCCTATCCTCCCTCCAAATGCTCCCTTGTACCTTACCCTCTTTCAACTTCTTAACCTCTTTTTCTTTGAGAAAAATCACATTCCTTAAGGAAGAGCATTCCAGTTTGTTATCCAATACCACATGAAAACATACAGTTCTGAAAACATACATGTACAAGAAGCAAATAGACTGAGCAGATTATATTTATGTATTTAGGCACACACACATACATACACACACGCATACACACACATAGACACACACAGACACACACACACATACACACTCACACACTGCAACACACCTTTGCTGGATAAGTATAGTTATCATCCCTCATTGAAGAAGCTTCTTATTACAACCGAAGGACACCATCACAGCAAAACAGAACTGGAACTGAACGTGGTGCAGAGATCAATGTATCAGGAGGAAGCCAGACCCAAACGGCTAAGTGTACATCTCAGCTCCTGTATCTATCACTTGGGCGTCATTACAGAAGACACAAAGGTTTTAAAAGCCACAATAGCAAGACGTTTGCTGTGAAACCGTCTTTTATGACAATGACTCCATAAAGAAGATAATATCACTAAATATGATAATGTGGAAGAAGGACAGATGTCTTGAGGTCCAAACCATAGACAACTACAGGGAATTCGTGACTTCTGACGGAGGGATAATTAACCTCTCCTAGGAGTGAGACCCCTAAATGGATATCCAGAACAAAGTGGTCATTCCTGAAATCATATACCTATAAATATATATACATAAGCAACCAACTATACTCAGAATCTTGTGTTTATATCTGTCTGTATTTGTGCATAAATATGCAGAAATAATCAAAGAAAGCATGCTATCAATTTATGAGGAGATAAGAAGGGTTGGATGGAGGGAACATAAGAGAAGCTGGAAGGAAGAAAAGGAAAAGAGTGAGTAATACAATTGTATTTAATTTAAAATATATTGAAATAATAACTAAGTAAAAAAGAATATACTTGTGTATGTCTATTTATCAATATCTACTTATTGATGATAGATAATAGATGATATATAAATGATAAAATATCTATTATCAATACATAATAGAAATACTGGTAGATAGTAGATGATAGCTGTTAGACACATAAGTAATATGTATTCATACATACTTAGACAGATATTTAGATGATATTTAGGTAGATGATAGGTAGACAATAGATAACTAGGTGATAGATAGATGATAGATGAGAGATAGGGAGAGAGAGCGTCAGCTAGAGAAATGTCTTAGTAGTTAGGAGCTTAGCTCCTCTTGGTGAAGATCTGGAATAGTTCCCAGCAACCACATGAAGGGGCTTACCACTATCTGTAAATCCAGTTTCAGGGCCTTCAAAGACCTCTGGCCTGTATGAGCATGTGTATACACATTGTGCATACAAAATCTCACACACACACTATATATATATATATAAATAATATTTATTTTTAAAAATGAATAATTATATGCTTCTTAAGTAAAACACTTCTCAAAATGTTTATTATCTTTAACTTCCTCATTGCCTTATTTGAATGAGATGCATTTTAAATTGCTTAATTAATAAATGGTAAATTGGTATTCTTTATGTGTTATACTCTTCTATGTATTGTAAAAATATGTTACTTAACCTTTCAGACACCTTTATGAAGTTGGAATTATAATTATATTCATTGTATGCATCAGAAAATTGATACACAAAGATAGCATAGACAAACTTGTAGAGCTGGTTGGGACTTGAATCTACATGTTTTTCCAGTGTGCTCTGGGACATTAGGTGTCAGGACCCTCTACATAGTTCAATGAAAAGATGAGGTGCTCTCTTGTTTGTCATTGTGATGTCACTGGACACTGTTGGTTAACCACTGGGAGATAAATGGCCATCTGCATCTCGGTGAAAAGTACGTGTTCAGTCATTAGTGCGAAAGAACTTCCATTATATTCATAAAAGGTGTTCAAAACTGAAAAAAAAAAAAAAAAAGATCAGGTTGATCCAACTCTGTACTTAGGGAAACTTTAAGGCAGACTTAGCAAAGTCTCCCTTGCACAGGTTTGTATCCAGCTTCCCAAATGACTGAAAGCAAGATGCTGCTTTTCTTGATCTGAAGAAAAATGACTCGAAGACTAAAAAAAAAAAAAAAAAAAAAAAAAAAAAAAAAAAAAAAAAGGAGAGACTTTGGGGGAAATGCAAAACTATAGCCCTTGGCTGTGGAGTGGAGGAGATGAAGTCATTGCTTCTGCAGGAGCACTGGGGGTGGGGCAGCGGAGTGGGAGCCTGCTCTGTTCTTGCTGCTGCCAAGGCTGCTGAGCTCCTGTCAGGGGATGAGTCTGGATAAATAGGGTTCTACAGTGGCCATTGCCCACAGCACTCTGAGCTGCCGGGCCCAAGACTGGAGCTTCCCATGCGGGTCGGTGCTGAGTGCTGGCGCTGCTGGCGCTGGTGTGCCCAGGGGGCATCTACAGCCAAAGCCCCAGAACTCCCCAACAGTGCGGACTGGAGCTCCAGCAGGAAAGCTCACTCCACTGGCCCTAGGTAGAGATGAGGAGAGCAGCCCGGCTGGAAGTAAAAGGTCCTCCCAGCAGGGACTGCAGTCCAGGAGGACAGCGCCATGATCTTCTCCTCCATGGTGGCTTCATGCCTGTGGCTGTGCCTGGCGCTGGGAGCTCGGGGAGAGCCATGCGAGGCTGTGTGCATCGCCATGTGCAGGCACAAGCCCTGGAAGGTCACCTGGATGCCCAACCACCTGCACCACAGCACTCAGGAGAACGCCATCCTTGCTATCTAGCAGTATGAGGAGCTAGTGGACCTGAACTGCAGCTCCATGCTGCACTTCTTCCTTTGTGCCATGTACGCACAAATCTGTACCCTGGAGATCCTGCAGGATCACGCCGAGCCCTGCAAGTCTGTGTGCCAGCGAGCATGTGATGACTGCGAGCCCCTCATGAAGATGTATAACCACAGCTGGCCAGAGAGCCTGGCCTGCGGTGAGCTGCCGGCCTATGACCCTGGAGTGTGCATCTCTCCTGAGGCAATAGTCGCTGACCTTCCGGAAGATGTAAAGTGGATAGACATCACACCAGATATGGTGGTGCAAGAAAGGTCCTTTGATGCGGACTGTAAACGTCTGAACCCTGATCAGTGCAAGTGCAAGAAGGTGAAGCCAACCTTGGCAACAAACCTGAGCAAAAATACAGCTATGTTATTCATGCCAAAATAAAAGCCGTCCAGAGGAGTGGTTGCAATGGGGTCACAACTGTGGTAGATGTGAAAGAGATCTTCAAGTCCTCCTCACCTATATCCCTCGAATGCAAGTCCCTCTCATCACCAATTCCTCCTGCCAGTGTCCACACATCCTGCCCCATCAAGATATCCTAATGATGTGTTATGAGTGGCATTCAAGAATGATGCTTCTTGAAAATTGTTTAGTTGAGAAATGGGGAGATCAACTCAGTAGAAGGTCCATACAGTGGGAAGAGAGACTTCGGGAACAGCAGAGAACAATTCAGGACAAGCAGCAAACAGCCAGCTGCCCTAGTCACAGTAACCCCCCAAAGCCAAAGGGAGGGTCACCTGCTACCAAACCTGCCAGTCCTAAGAAGAACATCAAAGCAAGAAGTGACCCCAAAAGTCAAACCCGAAGAAAGGTGCAAGCTAATTACTTTCCAAGATGGAGCCACCCTTGAAGGAGAAGGTTGTGCTGCCTGGAACTGCCTACAGAACGCCACCCACCACTTGCCTTAAGGACGCTCTGGGGTTCTCTTTATAGACACATCTTGCAGCATTTCTCTTTTGATGGCTTCAGTGTTTCACATTAAGTCACAGAGCCCTGTTATTTGTTGGTTTCCTGGTGTGGAAAGTAGAAGAGGGAAAGTTGGGGAAGGGCGCCTGCATTCAGTGCTCTGTGTGCATACTGTGTGACCTTCAGTTTTGGGAATTTGACCTATAATGTATGTATATTGTAAAGTTCACATGCTATGTCAAACAAAACTTTTTTGACAAAAATATTGAATATCCTTTAACTTCTGTTAGGAAGTTAGTGATATATTAAATGTTATTAAAAACATGTTTTTGACAAAGGCAGGAGGAATGGTACTTAAAAGATCTTCATGTGTGTGGTCCGTAGGAAGGTTTTTCAGATGAGTGTGGCTTTGAAAAGTTTAGAGCTATGGGATGTGGGAAATGGTGATGTGTGTTTGTCAGACTTTCAATTCTGTCTTTACCTAGAAACTTTGAAAAGAAAGCTAAAAATGACAAGTAAAGAGGGGCAGACTGTCAAGGTCTATGCTCTTTTCACCTGGCTACCACACCATCCACACCATCCCGGAGATGCTCCTCACCAGTTACCCAGGGGCCGCCCCACAAATAGTATTCTTTCTTCCTCTATGACTAAAGCAATAAAGAGCCATCTTGGATAATAATAAAACAGAAGAAGAAGAAGTCGGGAAACTGCCTTTTTTAGGCCTGTTCTTTTCTTTTCCTCCTTTCACCCAAGTTTTACTCCCAGCAATAAGTGTTATGGGGAGACATCGGGTCCGTCTGTTGGTGGCACTAGGGGCAGGCTGGTGGCACCGCAACACCCCTTCCCCCATCTTGCCTACAAGTTGCATGACCTGCATTGGAATCCACGGGGTGCGGTGGGGCAGGGAGAATCCTTTCAGATCCTGGATGCTGTTGAATTCAATGTATTTTCCTCCCTTGCCTGCCCTTCCCGAGCTAGGGGAGGAGAGAGCTGCCTTCTTCTGCATGAGAATGCTTAGGGTGTCTGCCTGCTGTTACTCCCATAATCCTTTCTTCTCCTTTCTCACAGCAAAATCTCAGGTTTTCTCAGGAAAAAGCTCGCATTTCGCATATTTACATTTGCATTTTTTTAAAACAATCCTATCAAGGCAAAAATCTGTGTGGGGGGACATACTTCTCTCCCAACCAGGTTTAAACTTGCCTGGAAGGCTGCACCTGTTTTGAGCCCCTACCAGGAAGTGTGTTTGTGTGGGATGGAAAGAGGAAGTTCTGTGTCCCCCAAATCATTGGGAGAGAGCAGTCTGCCCGCCCCCTCACCAGGCTGCCAGCTTGGCGCACCCGAGGGCTGAGCCCAAGAAGCTGGCCTCAAAGGTGCTGGTGCAGTGCTTGTCAAAAAATGCCCTTCAAGTCTCAATTTCCTGGCCTGCCATTTCTTTAGCTTGCAAGGCTCGCCCTGGGTCACCTCGGTTCTCCAGAGCAGTCCTGCAGGCGCTCCTTCCCTCTCTCTCTCCCTTTCTACTCCCTGCTTGCCCAAGGCTGAATCCAAAACGCACCGCCAAGAAGGAGCAATAGACTCGGGGGCACTCAGTGCACCCCGCCCCGCAGTTCCCTCCCAAGCCGAGCTCTGCTCCTGGACTCTTGATTACCCAGATGAGTGTCATTCAGTCTGCATGTCTGCGGGCCTGCATCCCTGGCTGCCTCGCTGGGGTTCCTGTGTGCTCCTGTTCCCTGTCACTGTCTGCGAGCCCGAGCCCCTCACCCAGGCTGGAGAGCACCCCAGTCACCTCAGCCACACTCATTTCGCTTCCTCCCATGGAGGAGTTTGCAGCAAAACCGGGCAGCACCAGGCCAGAAAGTGGAAGGGAGAGCACCATTCTCGTCGCTCAGCCAGCTTGCCAACTCTCCCTCCCCGAGGCAGACCCTCTGAATCCCAACTGCAACTTTTCCTTTCCCTCTGGTTTTCCCCTCAACTGCAGCGAGCGGGCTGGCAGCGGCTGTGGGTGGCAGAACAGAGCTGGCGAGTGGGTGGGTGCGTGGGGAAGCAGGAGAGAGAGGACAGGTGGGGAGAGAGAGGGGTGAGGAGAGGGGAGGGTGGGCGAGATTCCACTCTCCTGCCACTCCCAGCCCGTGCGGGGGGGGGGGGGGAGGTGGGAAGGAGGAGGCCACGAGGAGGAAAGGGAGGAGGGAGGGGAGGAGGGAGGGGAGGCGGGAGGGAGGGAGCCAAGGAAGATGCTCCAATAATCTGCCTGTTTCCTAAGGCTTGGAGCACTTGTCCATTTCTGCAGGCGCGTAGCTAGCCATTCACAGCAGCTGCTGCAGCTCTGACTGCATCTTCCTTCTCTTCTTCCTCCAGCTCCGCGCCTGTGCACATGAGTGTGTGCTACTGTGTGTTGCAGGTGTGTCCATTTTAATTCTGCCCAGGAGGTGGGACTTGGTGACTTTAGCACGATCTTTTTTCTTTTTATTATTATCATTTTTGCTTCCCCACCGTCTGTTGCTGCAACCCTGCAAAGCCTCGGACTCGGAGTAGGAGGGCTCACCTCCTTTTCAGAGCTCCTGGACCCCGCAAGCAGGCGAGTGCCAACCTGGCCACCACACCTGGCAGAACACACCACAAGAGGGACCCAAGGCTCCCACCCAGCGGGGCAGCAGTGGAGGCTGCCGGGATGGTTTCCTGTGCTGAAGGATTTTGCATCTGATCATTAGGCATTTCAAAGAGAGGCCCCAGTTCCCCTTCCCCCCTCCCTCGCTGTCTTTGTTTCCTTACCCCCCACCCTGTTCTCCCCACTCCCCACTCCCCCCACCCCACCCCACCTCTCTCTCTCTCTCCCCCCCCCCTCTCTCTCTCTCTCTCTCTCTCTCTCCTCCTCCTCCTCCTCCTCCTCCTCCTCCTCCTCCTCCTCCTCCTCCTCCTCCTCCTCTTTTTTAGAACTAGAGATCAGAGGTGGATGTCTCTCTTCGCCAGCCAAGTGTAGTTTCTGGCGGATTTTCTTGCTTGGAAGAGTCTGCCTGGACCGTGTGGGCTCCCTGCTGTCTTGCCCTGCAGGTTGTGTCTGCAGCAAGACTGAGATCAATTGCTGGCTGCCAGAGGATGAGAACCTCTTCCCTCTCCTGGAAAGGCAGGATTCAGGGAACAACAATGGGAACGCCAGCATCAATGTCAAGGACATCTCAAGGAATATCACTTCCATGGAAGTCAGGTGGCCACTGCCCAGCCCGCCCTGCCCCGCCCCAGCTCTGCATCTCCCTCTTGCCCCCACCCCCACCCCACCCCTGCCCTCGAACCATCCCTGCACTCCCCAGCTCTCCCTGGCTCGGGAGATGCTGCAGAGCTGTGTGTTCCAGGTGACTCCAGCCCCAGCCAGGTGCAATCCGATCATGCTGGGGAACCTGGGGCCCAGCTCCTTTCCCCACCCCAACCCTCTGCAGGCTCTTTTCCAGGGTGCGAATTGGTTTCTTTGCCCCCCACTAAAGAGCAACAGTTTGGCTAGGCTCAAGTGGAATAAAGTAGAGGCTGCTCGGTTTCCTGACTGGTGGTGGCAGATAGAGGCCAGCAGAGGCAATGCTTGCCTGAGGAGACAAGGTGACAAACAGGGACTGCTTGGGAACCAACCCAGATTTCTTGTTTTTAACTGTTTCCTTTTGGAGGCAGCAAAACATGCCAATAAGTAAACAAGTTGGATGCTGGCTTCTCCCTAGGAAACTTTGGACCTGTTCAGGCCATCATGGACGCCTACCTCTGCTTTTCCTACCCCCAACCCTGCCTCCTTCTCCAACCCCATTTTGTGCATTTCTGAGACATCCCCCACCTCTTTCCCACCCTCATCTGCATCTGGGCGCCTACAGACCCTTTCCTGGCTTGGACTTCCATAACTGCCCAGGATAATTCCGAATCAGGCTGTTGGAGGGAGAAGAGAGAAGAGGGCCTGGCTTTGGGGAAGGGATTTCTTTCACAATTCTGCGGTTCCGTTTTTGTTTTTTGTTTTGTTTTGTTTCTTTGTCTTCTTTTTTTTTTTTTTTCTCAAAAATTGAACTCTGCGTGGTGTTTGGCTGGTTTTCCCCGTCTGAGTAGGACCTGGTGTAGAGGCCTGCTCCTTTCTTCTAGTGTTTCTTTGGTAGGGACCTGGCCAGAGGCCTGTGAAGGAGCAAAAAGAAGAGCTTGGGCACCAGGAGTCTGCTTGGCTTTCTCTCAGTCTGCAGCCAGGTGAACACACCCCTCTGACTCTGCCCTGGGGAAGGAGGAGGGTGTGGATAGCCTGGGATGTTCAGAGGGAAGCTCATTGGTTTTTGCCCCTGTGCTCTCATCCCTTGGGAGCCCCAGGACTGGGTAGGATGGTAGCCAGGCTCCCAGGGAGACATTTAGGGTAGTTCTTTGCCTTGGGGACAGACTAGAGCAAGAAGGAACCCAGTGTGCTGTGGTCACTGCCCTCTCAGAATCCCCCTCCCTCTCTCTCTCCTTTACTCCTCCAGTCATTGCCTCAAGACTAGGAAGCCTGAAGGAATTGCAGCCAGGCTCTCTCCAAAGCCCACCAGCTCTCTTGGTTTAAGGCAGACGGCTTGTGTTCTTGCAGCTTACCCTTTGAGGGAGATGGACAGCCCTGGTTGGTATCCCTGACTCCTGGAGACAAGCCTATCCCATATCTTAGCTCTGCCTTTCTCTCCTGACCACCTCTAGGCTGGTCAAGGATGACTAGATAGACAGCCAGGGGGCAAGGGGAGGGAAGAGGAGGACAAGGGAAGAGCCCCTACACACTTGCAGGCCAGCGTCTGTCCTGAGAGCAAGGCCTGGAAGCATATTGTCTCAGGGAAGCTTGGACTTGGATCTGGGGGCCCCTGGGTTGTAGGCATGGATGTAAAGAGCTTAGTGGCCTGTACTCTGGAGCTGGGCATGGAGATTTTCAGGTGATTTGATTGGATGTGCCAAGGGTTGGAGAGTTTGGGGGTCAGTGAGCTGTGTGTCTGCCTTGGTCTCTGCTCCAAGGATGTGTATATCCCTGGGAACACTCAGGGAGGCAGGGTTGGTCACAATCAGATAGGTTCTTCATGGTCATGAAGAAGTGTCACACCTCTCAAAATGAGGTTTGGGGAAGAGATTCTATAAGGAAGAGTAGGATTAGTTGTTCCTGGAGACACTGGTGGGAGGAGGGGACACAGTTGGCCTCTTGTTCCTTTCAGGCTAGGAGGATTCCAGGAGAGGGCCTGTGGTGATCTAAACAGGGAGATTTCAAGTCCCTCACCAGGGATTAGACTCTAGCAGGCCATCAGGACTCTCTCCTAAACCCATCTAACATCAAAGATTAAGTGGTGGGAAAGGTCAGAGGTCAGGGGTTGGATGAACCTTCCTCACCCCATCTTTCCCCCAATGTCCTGTTATGCCTGTGTCTGGTACTGGCTAAACTGAAGGAAGGGCTCAGACTCCCATTCCAGAGGGAAGGAGTCTCATGGAGGGAGAGGAATCCTGTTCATCCAGGGAAGAACATGTCCTTGTCCCTGTCTTTCCCTTTAAGAAATGGAAGAATAAGGGGGGAAAGTGGCTTTCCCAAGCCTACTTTCTGATCCTAGCACTGAATTCTGGTCTGCCCAACACATACCTCAGGTCCCCAACCCAAGGTCTGCTGGAAGAGGTGGGGCCTAAAGAAAGAGGAACACAGGGCAGGGGAGGGTCCAGCCCTGGTGTGGCCTGGAAAAGTATCCTTCAGATTTATGTTTCTAGAGATACAGGGTAGGAGGGGGCATTGCCTGTCAGCCTGGAGCTCTGGGTGATGGGGTGCCGCTAAACAGATTATTAGCATGGAGAGATGGCATCTTCTCAGGCTCTTCTAAAGTAGCTGTCCTCTGAGAGTGAACTCTCTGTGCTGAGCTTTTAGACAAACAAGATTTTGTTTTCTTGTGGCTCTAATTCTTGTGGTATCATTTGGAGTGGTGGCTGTGCCCATCCAGAGCTATGGGTAGAAGAGACTCTACCTGCTTGGCTACCTTGTTAATACAAGGAGGAAATCAGCAGCAAGGCATCAGGGCAGAAGGGTAGACCTCATCTCCATCTGGTCATAGCCTAGCTTCTCCAAAGAGTCCTACCTGCCTTCTGTTCCCTTTCTCTTCAGAAGGACAGTCTCTTTTGCTACTGTAGCTCTTAATACACCATAAACTTATGGTCCATAGGCAGCCACACCCTACTAGATTCTGACATCACAAACGTAGGAGGGTGGCGGCCAAAATGGTATGTTGTCTAGGCTGCCTCCTTAGGCCAGGCCTACAGGGTTGTGTTGGCTTGGGATCATATATCCTTTGAATGGTTGAAAGAAGATGGATGTAGAGACTGTGGCACTGCTGGGTCAGATGTTCTTGAGATGGCTTGTCTGTGCTAGCAAAGACCATGTACTCTGGACTGGAGCACTGAGCCGCCATTTGTATATCAGTCTGAACTGCCTCAAGGTTCCAGGTGTCTGGTTGGTTTTTAGTTTCCTTTATTTACCCTTTCCCTCAAAGACACTCTGCAGACTGAACCGGTCATCTGGGTGGGGAGGGGCTCTGCTCTCTAGGCTTCTCTATTTTAAAGAGTGGGGTGGGTGACCCAGCCTTGACAAAGGCCGGTGAGAGCTAGAATCCTAGCTAACATATGAACCAGGGTATAAAGGCTTTGCAGCAAAGAATTCAGAGCCCCAGGATTGGGGTTAAGCCTTGAAAGGAGCCTTGGATGCTCCATTTGGAAGGAAGAGGTAACAGACTCTGGATAGGGTTATTTCCAGGATGAAAGCTGGGCAGTGGACTTCGTTGGTGGTAAGATTTTATACTGAGTCCAGGTTGTGGTTGTATGTTAGTATCTTCCATGACCCAGAATCTTCAGCCTCAGTATACGTGGCAGGCTGAGCTTCCCTTTGGGGGCCAAGGACATCAGCGCTGAGGCTACCTGGGAACTGAGACCATGATAGTTTGGGTAAATCCAGTAGAGCCCTGGCTACAGCTTTGAGAGTACTTGTATGGTGGGTCCAGGAGGGTTGATCTGAGTCTGGGAGATTCCTTAGGGTCCTGCAGGGTTCCAGCTACTCTCTGTGACCTGCCTTGAAACCCTAATCTTTGCCTTGCCCGACCATGCCAGCTGACCCTTCCAGTATGGAAAGGATGGTGGCCCCCAACTCCAGATGAATCTTGAGTACCTGGTATATGATTATCCTTGGCCCTTTCTGCCTATGGCCCTTAGCAGTGTTGTGACATTTTCTCTGTGACCTGGAGTCCCCATCTCAGGTTCTCCATTGAGAGGCACTTGCAGGGCTCATGTGCCTTTGGGGGGTGGGGGTGGGGCACAGTGGCAGACTAGGAATAAGAAAGGAACAGGATACAGTGAGTTATATCCTGGCTTTCCCCCACCTCTCTTGAGTTGTTCTGGAGGGCTGCAGACACTTTGAACCTGTACATCTATGAATCCAGGCCCTGGTTCAGAGTGTCCCTTCCAACCTGGACGTCTGCCCTCTCAGAACCAGGAAACATCCCCCAGGAGGGTTAGCTTCTTTTAAGGGTCTCCCTTGTGGAATTAGAATGACCCTGTGATCCCGTGATACCACTAAGAGTAGGGCACAGGTGAGTCCACCCTGGCTGTGGGAATCTTCCTTCCCCAGGTCTAGAAATGTCACATCAACCAGAACTTGGCGGAATTTGTGACATAGGACACAATTTTTCATTAACTGCCTGGACCAAATGTGTGGACTTCTAGATTGTTTTTAGGGTCCTTAGCCTTTCCTTAGAGGTTGGGCAACTGACTCTATGACCCTCATTCCTAGCCCTGAGCTCAGGCCTAGAAGAGATGTCCTTGCTAAGGTGTTCTCCATTTGCTGGAGGCAGGCAGCTCCCACTGTGTATGGGAAAAATTAGAACATCTATTGCAAATTATTCTTGCTGCCTACAACAGGAGAGATTTAATATTTACTGTATGGATTAGAGATATCCAAGCATATGGTAATTTAATAAATATGAGTGTTTTGGGTTTGTGAGACATATTTTTATTGCTAAATCATGCATAAGCATAACAACATGGTGCCCTTGTTTCAAGTGGTGGAGGACTGCATTTGGAGGGTACTGGATAGGAGAGGTGACTTTGGAATCTGTTCTCCTACTTATTACTCAGTTCTTTGCTGAAGGCATTTGTTAACTGGTATGGATACATGGGATATAAGATGGGACCAGGCTGAGTAGGACCAGGAGTGGTTCCTTTCTCTATCACAGGTTTCAATGCTGGTCATATCTCCCAGGAGCCATGCTGTCACTCAAATGGCACCTTCAACAGTGGATGCATCATCAAGAGTTGCCCACAGGCATTTGTATCACAAGTCCCAGTTGCTCAGGTGTTTTTTTTCCGAGAACTATTTGAGTTATATAAGCAGGGCTGATTATTCCCATTTTATAGATTCATTAAACAAAAACAGGAGCAGAACTGGAGTCTTAGGTAACTAGGTACTGGGCGTGGCCTCCTGCAAGACCCTGCCTCCTCTTTGGGGGAACTTTGCCAAAGGCAGAGTCTCCTCCATTCCTGTGTCTTCCTCTGGGGCAATGTTTACAAATTCAGGGTCCCCAGAGGCAGCAATCCTGTGAAGGCTGGCAGCCCCAGGGCTCCTTGGAGCCTGCAGCCCTCTCCAATTACAAAGAAACTCAGATGGCTCTGCTGAGCTATTTACATGGATGGCTGGGGGAAAGGGGCACTCAGCAGGACTGGGAGTCCTTCTCCCTGGCCTCCACTCCTGTCTCTGCTGCCTCTGCCTGGCTTGTACAGCCACAAAGGGTCATCTGGTTTAGGGTGGTTGAAGACTCAGGATTCTAATTCCAAGCATTAGACTTGGAGCTTTGGGCAATTTCTGTTTCCCACTGTTCTTCCCAGCCGGGCTTCTCTCTAGCTGCAGACAAATCCTTTTGCTCTCATGGGCCTTAAGTTTCTTATCTGTAAGACAAGAGAACTAACATAGGAGTGTCCCTCGGCATAGCCTGGCGAAGAGAAAACCGTCCACATGTGAGCACTGCTACTAAAAGCAGCTCTTACTGAGAGCTCAGTAACTGATCACAGTATCAAGTATTAGATAACTGATTATAGGAAGGACTAGAGAGATGATCATAGTTATCATTTATTCAACACTTACTGTGTCCCAGAATACTGCTCCAACCCTGTCAATTAAATGTACACCAGTTCTGTTTACAGATAGGAAAATTGGGTCTAAGAAGGACCATGATTTCATACAGTTTGACTTTTGAATATTAAGGTAACTGTCTATATCCTTCCGTATGCTGTGGATACATAAATGTAATTATGTGCCTAGATATACAGGCACACATAGGTGAATATATTACTATTGATACATTAATAATAAAATAAGAGGCTGGACATGAAATCAGGGAGGTTCTCAAGGCTGTATTTCACACCCTTCTAGTTCTATGGGTGAAAACTACTCTGGCTGGCAGTGCAGGGAAGGCTGGCAGGATGCTCATGAGGATAGTGTTTGCAGAACAACCAAGCCTCAGCCAGACCTCTAATGGAGAGGGAGGCTTTGGTGGGAGGCTTTGGTTTCTCCCCCAATCTGTTTCCAAAGTACTGGCCTTCTTGGAGGCTGTGTCCCACCCTTTTGCCAGGCACCCTTAGCTTTCCCACATTGACAGGGGAGGAGAGGGCTGGGTAACTTCTCTTAGAGCTTTAGGGTATCAGACCTGTCTTAAGAGAGGGTGTGTTGTGGGGAATCTAAAGAGCTGGTCAGCTAGAGTTGGCAGCCGAGGTTGGAAGTCGCATCCCTGGGTGGGGAGTCCTAGGTGTTCTTGGGCCTCCATTTTGCTGTCTCTGTGAATCGGTAGTCTTCACTGCCTGCGTCCTCTTCCTCTTCCTACACTTGTTGTGCCTCTTGCTCGTAGATGCATCAGCTCTCTCCTGTAGGGAAAAGCCATGAGTATGAGAGATGACAATCATTGTTCCCCCATAGAGAAAGCTCTCCTTCTCCCCCTTCTCTCTGCCTTTCCACTGAGGCAGCCCCTTCCACCTCTACCAAACATATTCCTCATTCTCTCTTTCTTTTTTATGAAACACCCAACAGACACTGTCAGGCACAGTCGGGTCTAGTAGTCATGAGATCTTTTAATAATTAAATAACCTTAAATGCCATATTTGGTGGATCTCTGACACTTTTGAAAACCATCTATCTACATACAGCATGCCAAATTTGTTAAAACTGAACAGTCTTAACTTACCTGGGACCCCTGAGTAAACCAAGGGGAGACAGAATCGCTGCAAAATGCATGAGAAACTTTATTAGGGTCACTCTGTATATGAAGAGTGAGTGACCCCCACCATCCACACTGAGGACTTTGTATACAGACCCCAGGGCAGACTCCATTAGGCACAATGTGAGTGGTAGAACAGTAATATCCTTAAACAGGTTGGTCCACTAGGGGATGAGGTAAATGGCCAATGGTCAGTCCGGTCAGTCCTTTGGAATGCATCCTCACTCCTAGGTCTCTCCTTCCCCTTTGTGGTCTGAGGAATGCAACCCAGCCCCTGACCCTTTTTAAGTTTCTGAGTTAACTCTTTCAAATTGTTAAACATTGATTATTTTTAACTATTTACTATGTGATTAACCTTATCAGAGCTGCCCTCTTGGTATGTTGTTCTGTTATATATAACCTGATAAACAATATTTAGTTTTATAAAGATATTTGCATGGAATATGCAAGGTGCACAGATCAGTTAAGGATGAATTTTTGCTTCCTGTTTGAGCAGGTAAAAGACAACTGTCTTTTTTTATGAGCTGGTTTGATCAATAACCAAATGGTAATATATCTGCATGCCATATCAAAAGATGATTTTTGATGGTTTCCTGGACCAAAGAGTTTCTTACAGCAGTGATATCCCTTGAAGAAGGCAGTATGGCCCAATGACTGCAGTGGATCAAATAGTGCCCCCCCATCCCCCCACAGTTCATGCTCATGTGGATTCCTTTGCAAACAGTGCCTTTGCAGATGTAGGGACTTGAGATGAGGTTGTGCAGTGCTGCTGAGACAGGTCCCAACCCCATGACTGGAGTCCTCATTAAGGCCATTTGAAGACTCAGATGTGTCCATAGGATGTTTGAGCAGAGAGACTGGAGTGAGACATCTACAAGTCAGAGTATGGGAAGGGTGGACAGAAACCACAAGGAGATGCTGGAGGCAAGGGAAGGCTTCTCTGCAATACTCTGAGGGAACAAAACCCTCCTCACACTTCAGATCCAGACTCCTTCAGAACTGTGAGATGCACTCTGGTGACCCAGCTTGTGACACATCACACGGCAGCCTCAGGAGCCCGTGCAGGATTCTAGGGACATGGATGGTTGGCCATGGATACATAGCCTTATTTCCATCCCCATGGAGATGAGTGGCCTTATGGGATGCTCACCGATCCCTTCAAGTCTTGCTTTCACCTCTGACACAGAAGTATTTTCTTACATGGCTGTGTGAGCAGAGTGTTAAGAATTCCAAAATACAGGGCTGGAGAGATGGCTCAGTGGTTAAGAGCACTGACTGCTCTTCCAAAGGTCCTGAGTTAAGTTCCCAGCAACTGCATGGTGGCTCACAATCATCTGTAATGGGGTCTGATGCCCTCTTCTCTGTGTCTGAAGACAGCAACAGTGTACTCACATACATAAAATAAATAAATCTTTAAAAAAAGAAAATAATTTCAAACTAGGGGCTGGAGAGATGGCTCAGAGGTTAAGAGCACTGACTGCTCTTCCAGAGGTCCTGAGTCAATTCCCAGCAACCACATGGGGACTCACAACCATCTATAAGGATATCTGATCCCTCTTCTTGTGTGTCTGAAGTTAGCTACAGTGTACTCACATTAAAAAAATAAATAAATATTATTTTAAAAAAGAATGTCAAAATAATGATAATGGAGCACATAAGGAAGTGTTAGGGACCTTCTGGGGGAGGAATCCATCCCAGTATCTGGACACATATGCCAACAGTGCTGAGGCTGAGATGTCCTGCTCCTTGAGTTGACTCTCTTCTAGTTTTGGTTTTGTGCATGTCCAGCTGGAAATCAGTGCCCCAAATTTTTATCTGATGAGAGTCACATTTACTTAGGTCTTGGATTTTTATCATATTTTTAACCCATGATCATATTGTGTTATTGTCAAAGGAATTTTTGAAGATGTGATTAAAAATAATAGTTACTTGACATTGACATAATCAAAAGAGAGGCCATGTGATTGGGCTCAATCTCACTACATTCCTCTAAAAGCAGAGTGTTCTTTATGGCTGGTGACAGATGGAGAGAGGTCAGAGAAATTTGAAGCATGGGACTGTTTAGAGTGCCCTTGCTGACTTTGAAGATGATGAGCTGCAAAGAAGGCCTTGAGAGAAGGCTTTTCATGCTGAGTGTGAGCTCTGATCAACAGTCAACAAGGCTTCTGCCCTATAGCTGCATGAAAAAGTTCACTCACTGTCTACAACCAGAAACAATTTATAATGGGCTTTCTCCCCAGCCCTCCCATACTGGCACTGGGTTTCAGATTTTAAGTCGAGAACCCACTCATCTGTATGGACTTCTGACCCACAGAACCACAAGATGATACAGTGCTCTTTTAAACCCTTTTTCTTCTAGTAATTCTCTGGCTAAAATTAGCAAACTAATATAGCCCATTGAAGTGTCAGCTATTAACTCCTTAAGTGTTTCGTAACTAGGAACTCTGGAAGTGGATGATTCCAAACATGAAAATAAATGAGTGTATGTGAGGTATCTATCTAGTGGTAGAGGAAAATGACTTGGCTTAGTGGATATGGTTAGCATGCCTTTCTGACAGTTTCAGGAGAGATGTGATGCCTCCTATACATAAAAAAAAAAAAAAAAAAAGCAAGGGACTTCTTTTTTAAAAAAAAAAGTTATGATCGCTGTTGTGGTTTTAAAAGATCATCTTTACCCTTTTCTTCTCTCTTTATGTTTTAAGTTTTAGGAATTCTCCAGAAAAATGCAGAGAGATGTCAATAATAAAATTGTACTGAGCTACCTAATGACCCTCTAAGTGACAAAACACTACATTAGAAGCTGAGTAAACTCAATCTGAAATTCATATTTTAATAGGGGCATCTGAACATGTTGACTCTATCAACCAATAGGGAAATAAAACATGCATTGTGGGCTGAAGTTACCTTGGACAATAACCATTCTGCTAACATTCAAGAATATTTAGAAAACAGCTGTGATAGTATAGGATGGTATATTCATTCACAATGTAAGTGAGTCTGTCTTCAGGCAAGAACAACAATACTATTATCTTTGTGGTCTGAGGCAATACTACAAGGGGAAAGAGCAGAAGGTAAAGAGAAGAGAAGAGATCATGGGGTAGGAATCTTGAAAACATGGCCATGAGGGCTGGCCAGTTGGAGTAAGAGCAGCCTAGATGAATATGACAAATCATACTGTGGGATTATTGGCAGGGAGGTCAACATAACAGCAGAGAGGGTAGATATCTGCCCAGCTCTAGTGCTCACTAAGCCTTTTTATTAATATAAAAATTTTAGGTCCCTCATCTAGGAATTGAATGATCAAAGGAGTTGTAGAAACCTTCAGCTGAGGAGCCCCGGGGACTACTGTCACGGAGAACCACTTGAGTAGTGGCTCTGAGGCTCCTGACACCTCATAAACTGCCACATAGCCGTCTGTGGATTAGAGGGGGAAATCAGTGGTGCTGGTCAGCCTAATACACATCCTCACCCATGGGATTTGCTGTTCCCAAAGTTCTGTTGGCTGCCACCATCGCCCCCCCCCCACACACCCAAACCCACTGGCAGGTTCCTTGAGTCAGCCCTCACTTACCATCCTACTCACAATCCAAGTTCTGTGTTAGGAGGTTTGGTGGCAGCTCTGGCCACAACCACTACACAGGAAGTTAGGATGCAGGCAAGGACTCCTGTGAAGCTCATAGCTGGTGGTGGCATCCTGAAGCACCAGATGTGGGCATGCTCCCCATCCTGAAAGGCTCCAGGACAAGTGGGAGTGCTGCTCTTTGTAAGTCTGTGGGAGGAGAGCAGAACTTTACTGGGGTGAGAAATGGGGGGTGAGCAATGGGGAAACCATGTGGCCTCACACCTGTACCTGAACCCCAAGCCACCCCACCTGCTCTGGTCCCTCTCTCCAATGCTGCTACAGAGCTTCCAGCACTCAAGTGGATTCTCCCTAAGTTTTATTTTGTGCTTTGACTCCAAACTCTGGTAAAAGTAAGGCAAATTTCATTATGTTTTAGGTCCATTTTATACTTAAACACTCTCAGTAGTTTTTCTAGGATGCTTTTCCAGTGCTTAAGCAGGCCTTGAGAGACTACCAGAAGAATGTTTCATTGTATTCTTTTCCCAGTCCACAGGAGTAGCTTTCCTGCCAAGAATAAACAAGTCCTAACTCTGCAGACACCTACACAACTAGGTAGGACTCTATTACTGAACTGTGCTTTCAGCTTCACTAAAATTATGTCAAAGAACAGGAACAAGTGTAGAGCGAGGGGGTGGGGGAGACACCTGTTCTCTCAGAAGCCAGAATCCCCAGCCAGCTGCCTCAGGCACAGCTAGGGAAGATGGAGCAGGCTGCAGTCTATGGGCACCAGTGTTCCATTCCTGTGCACAGCCAGTCAACAGTTCCTCACACATAAACACAAACAACCCCCCACCCAGAGAAAAAAGAAAAAATATCATCTTAACAAGGAATGAACACTAATCTCAATACGAGCAGAAGAGTCCAGAGTAGCTACAACTGAGCTGGGACCTCCAGAGATGACACAGACCAAGGGTAAATCTGAGGAGAGAGAGGCCCTAAGAGCTACCTGGCTAAGGTCACATTGACATTGGCAACCCCACTGCCAGGCTGGAAAGCAGCAGGGCACAAAGACTGGGAAGGACCGGTCCTTGCAGGCTTCAGCATGTGCACCAGGCTCTCCTTCCTGCCCTTCCTGACTGAGGTAGGAAAGTTCCCAGGCCTCCCAGGGTTGTTCTTAGCTCCCTTTCACTTTTTGGCTGAGGTCAAAGTCCCTGGACCCTGTGATCAGCACCCAAGGCAAAGTTGTCCCAGGGCGATCCTTCAGGAACTGAGGTAGCTGAAGTCAATAATAGGTGTCAAGCCCCTGTTCTGAGTCCACTTGGTTTCTCAGTCATTATCCTGTGAGTCAGGGGAAGATCAGAGAATGGTCTAAGGTGGTGCTAAGCTGCCAGAGCCACTCTAGCTCTGAACTCTCTGAGAATTCTCTAAAGTTACTCCCTCCACCCCGCGCCCCAATTTTTGGTTTCACTGGCCTTGAGAGAGCATTCAGCCCAGGAGTGGGGATTGGCCAGGCACAGGTGGAGAGGAGGCCCTCTTGTTTGCTTCTTAGCCCTAAGCAGGCTAAACTACTAGCTAGAAAAAAGGGGCTTCTTAATGGTTTGGGGTGATAGAGATTGGCCCAGAGCCACAAGGGTATAAAAAACAATCAATTCTGAGACTGCATACCTCAAATCCAATGCAATCTATTCTTTTGGGGGGAGGGTTTTAGAAAATTTTAGATTACTTTAATCCCTGCCAGGATTAAATTCAAGACATCAGACTTGGTGACAAGTGCCTAATTTACCAGCTGAACCATCTTGTCAGCTCCTCCAACAGTTTTGAAATTTAAAAATAATACAGAAATGATAAAAAAAATTCAATTTTTCCTCCCAACTCCTGCTCCCACAATGATGACTTTGAAACTAATCATTTATTAATAGATTCCTAGGCTGTAAGCTTTAGTTCATTTCCTTACTAACTCATACCTTATGTAACCCAATCAAACTATTCTCTCTACCACATAGTTACTTACCGGTCCTCAGCCTCATGTGTCCAAGCCTGGTGCTAACCTTCTTTATTCTATCCTGAGTTCAGCCACCTGCTGGCTTATGTACATCTCCTCAAGCTCTGCTCAGATCTCATGCTTTGGGCCTCCACAGTGTTCCCTGGCGAATCTCCCTTTATCCTGAACATCTACCTGCTGGTTAGTTACCACTCCTTCTGTCCCTGACTGCTTTTTCCTTATTGTCTTCCTTCAGCATCTCTCCCAGTGTGTCTCTCGAATCTCGAATTGTCTCAGTATTTCCCAGAATCCTCTCTTCTCCTGCCTGTGCCCCACCTCCAATTTCCTACCTCAGCTCATTGGCCATAGGCTTTTTTATTGTCAGGTGATGCTTATAAGAGATTCTCTCTCTCTCTCTCTCTCTCTCTCTCTCTCTTTCTCTCTCTCTTTTAAATATTTTTATTTTCTACATTCTTTGTTTACATTCCAAATGATTTCCCCTTTCCCGGATTCCCCCCTCCCCATATGTCTCATAAACCTTCTTCTCTCCATCCATTCTCCAATCACCTCCCTCCTTTTTCTCTGTTCTTATATTCCCCTCCAATGCTAGATCAATCCTTTCCAGGATCAGGACCCTCTCCATACTTCATCATGGGAGTCATTTGTTATGTGATTTGTGCCTTGGGTATTCAGGGCTTCTGGGCTAACCTTACTTGGAACGTCAATAAAAATGAAAAAAACTAAAGAAATTATTCAAGAAACATGGATTCCTTGTGCAGTTTAATCAAAGGCACAAGCTATGAAATATAGTCTACACTACTTGTGAGGCCTATATTGTGCTATAATTTCATTCTAATCCCTGTGGATTTTGAAAAAAATAATTATTAAATGCACATTTGTGTTCCAGCTACAGAAGTCACACATGGATCTGGAGGTTCCCTAGTGGGGAAAGGCCAAGAAAACCTGCAGTGTAAAAGATAAATCACAAAATGGCCTGCATGAGATTTTTAGTTTTCTCATTAAGCAGCAGCAAACTCTGCTTCTGAGCAAGACACTTACTTTGCTTATTGCAAGCAAAGCTTAGTTAGGTGAAAGCAGAGATTGAGAGCAAAATCATCTGAATATGAGAAAGAAATCAGAAGCCTGTAGAGCAGTTCATAGTCTAGATGTCAGCAGTGTGATGAACAGTGAAGAGGGGAGGCAGCTAGGTAAAAAGATGACTTAGTGCCATCCTTACCTCAGCAGATGAGCACATCTGTGGAACATGGTGTGCAGTTACTGATCTAGCAAATGTGTTTTCACCACCTTATCTCCATGTGATGCGTTAGCTTCAGAGGTCAGGTTTTTCCCTCTTTTCTCTTGTGCTTAGGCTGTTTCCCCTTACCTCCATTAATTTGGAAAATGCAAAAATTGTAACAAAGGCAAAAACACAAAAATGAATGTAGAAAGCAAGGAGACCAAGGTAACTTTCTTAGGATCCCTGAGAGCTTCGGGCTTCCTAAAATGGAATCAGTTTGAAGGTCTTGCTCCATTGTTCGTCTCCTGTCCATGAAATGAATGATCAGGTGTTCTAAAGTGCTTTCGAGCAATCACCTACCCACCCTCCCACCCTGCCCCCCCCCTTTTTTTAAAGTACTGTTTTTCTAGCAAAGAGCAAAATATTTGGAGTTGATGGGTAAATATCTCTGTCTTTGGAAAGTGTTCAAAGGCATTTTGTACAAGCTGATTGTAGATCAGCCCCTTCTGGCATTTTGTCTTGAATATTTCCTTCCTCACACCTCATATACTGTCCCAGAAGGCGATAGATTTCCATATGGCCTCGGGTGGCACCAACTTGATGTCTATGAAAAAGTGGAAGATGGAGGTCTACCCAGAACAGAGTGTTCGTGTCCTGGTTCTTTTGATCTCACAGATGTCACTGTTCTGAAAGAAACTAACCTGTCCTTCCTTTATCTCTGCTCTCTGAAACTGAAGAATGTGGCTCTGCCGGTGCTTTGTCTGCCTTCTTACTCGTTGATACTCTGACTACTGAAATAATGTTTACTCCATTTCTTAACTGATCCACCTCAAACACTTTTGATTTGGTGGCTTATACCATTTGCCAGCTACAAAGCACTAACTTCTCAAATAAGAGTCTTTATAGTTAATGCACATAGTCCTAATAGTTAATAATCTTGTAATTAAGATAACTGAGCATCATAGTCTGAACTGAGACTCTACATAGCCCTGAATGTGCAGGAATTCACTATGTAGACTAGGCTGGCCTCAAACTCACAGAGTTATACCTGCCTCTACTGGATTAAAGGCACACCTGGCTCTCCTCTCCTCACCTCCCTTCCTCTCCTCTTCCCTCCCTTCCCTTCCTCTCCCCTCCCTTTCTCTCCTCTCCCCTCCAGTCTCTCTCTCTTTGAAATGCTTTTTGTCCAGTAAAACATGGATGTCATATGGATGTCAGAAACCATCTATATTTGATTACAAACACTAAAGAATTTACAAGCCCGAAATAGATAAGGACTAGTAAAGTCACACTAGCCTATCATTTATCATTTGGGTTTTATACTAGTTATTGAATAATTAGAATCCCAAAGTTTTGACAGATATGCTGCTTTTAAATTTTGGTAGATTTATTTGTTTGTTTTTTAAACTCCTAACTTAAATAAAAGAAAACTTACAGGCTAGCCGAATTCTATAGAATTAATTTGTTTGTATGGAAAAAATTAGATCTCATTACATACTTAATAATGCATTTTGCTGGAATAATATAGTTACATGAAATTATAAAAGTAAGTGGAATATGGATATTATGGATAAAACATTTTCAGAATAAAGAATAATCTCTTAAGTTTCAAACTGCCTTTGCTGCCTCTACATCTAAAGAATTATATATATATATAATATATATACATATATATTATATATATATGTGTGTGTGTGTGTGTGTGTGTATACATATATGTATATACATCACACTCATGTGTGATGATTTGGACACTGAAGCTAATAGAAAAGAAACTGGGGAAGACCCTTGAGGACATTGGTACAGGGGGAAAGTTCCTGAACGGAACACCAATAGTGTATGCTCTAAGATCAAAAATTGACAAATGGGACCTCATAAAATCACAAAGTTTCTGTAAGGCAAAGGACACCATCAAAAGTACAAATAGGCAACCAACAAATTGGGAAAAGATCTTCACCAACTATACATCAGATAGAGGGCTAATATCCAATTTATACAAAGAACTCAAGAAGTTAGACCACAGAAAGCCAAATAACCCTATTAAAAATGGGGTACAGAGCTAAACAAAGAATTTTCACCCAAAGAACTTCGGATGGCTGAGAAGCATCTTAAAAGATGCTCAACTTCATTAGTCATTAGGGAAATGCAAATCAAAACAACCCTGAGATTTCACCTTACACCAGTCAGAATGGCTAAGATTAAAAATTCAGGAGACAGCAGGTATTGGCAAGGATGTGGAGAAAGAGGAACACTCTTCCACTGCTGGTGGGGTTGCAAATTGGTACAACCACTCTGGAAGTCAATCTGGCAGTTCCTCAGAAAACTGGGCAGGTCACTTCCAGAAGATCCTGCTATACCACTCCTGGGCATATACCCAGAGGCTTCCCCAGCAGGTAATAAGGATACGTGGTCCACTATGTTCATAGCAGACCTATTTATAATATCCAGAACCTGGAAAGAACCCAGGTATCCCTCAATGGAAGAATGGATGCAAAAAATGTAGTATATATATACAATGGAGTCCTTCATGAAATTCTTAGACAAATGGATGGAGCTGGAGAACATCATACTAAGTGAGGTAACCCAGTCTCAAAAGATTAATCATAGTATGCACTCACTAATAAGTGGATATAGCCTAGAAAATTGGAATACGCAAAACATAATCGACACATCAAATGATGTACAAGAAGAACAGAGGAGTGGCCTGGTTCTGGAAAGACTCAGACTCAGTGTAGCAGTATAGGGCAAAACCAGAACAGGGAAGTGGGAAGGGGTGGATGGAAGAACAGGGGGATGGAAGAGGGCTTATGGGACTTTCAGGGAGTGGGGAGCCAGAAAAGGGGAAATCATTTGAAATGTAAATTAAAAAATATATCGAGTAAAAAATAATACATTCATATTACAAATTAAATTTAATATACCTAACTCATGAGTTTCTGATTCTAAAAACTGAAGTAGCCTTCAGTGTTACAGTGGCATGCCTACACAGATTTAAAATATGCAAACAATAAGACTGGATTGTAAATAAATGGCCTGGTAGAAAACGCATCTTGAGGATGCATGTTGACACTGTGTTGTGTGGGTAATATTAACATTCATTCACACTGATGCTAGTGAGGAAACTTACATTCCAACTGGAGGGTAAAATGTCTTGGTAAAAACAAATTAAAGAAAATCAACTTTGTAGGGCTTGTTTGGTTGGTTGGTTCGTTGGTTGATTGGTTTTTGTCCTATGAGCCTTAATAAAATACCTTTCTATTAAAGTCCTTTCAGATGCCATTGACTTAGTAAGTTTGTGTCCCTGATTAAACAGGCTTTAGGTAAAGCCTTCTTTGTGGTAAAAAATCAAAAACAAACAAACAAACAAAAAACAAAAAAAACTTTTTATAACAAAGCAAAAATATTAAGTTCAATTTGTGTAACGTCTAAATTCCAGTGCTGAAATCATACTTCATAATGTTGAAGTGTGAACCTATAGCCTATTGTTGGAGTAGTAATGTGTAATTGGCACACTGTTTCTCTACGCTGCTTTCTGGTGTAATCTGAAAATTGTTACTATGCAGTTAGGTATGATAACAAAGTTTAGATGAATTAGTTTCCTAGAATTTATGACTAAAATGAAAACAAATCTGCTCAGGAATCACTGTGTGGAACACAAACAAACTGATCACAGAATATTTTGCCCATCCAAGTGAAAGATAAATATATTTTTAGGTATTTTTTAAGTGTATATATGTGTGACTATAAATAAAATTAATTGATTATTTGAAGCTTTTAAATGTTGTGACAAGGTGGATACACCACACCATAATAGTTAGGAATACTGTAAATTCTCACTGTGAGGATGTTGACTTGAAAATTTTATGTAGATTGTCTGGTCAACAGTACAATAGCCCCTCATTGTGTGCAAATATTAAGAACCTGCAAATTGCACCCAGCACATGCTGCTGTGTGCAGTAAAAGTACTTGGTATTCAAGCATGAGGTCATGAGTGTAAATTCCCTGTACCTAGATAAATGTCAGGACTACGTGATAACAGTCCACATGTCATTTTGGTGCTTGGGAAGCAGAGACAAGTGATGCCTAGAATAAGCTCATAATCTAGACTAAGTGAACTAGTGAGCTCTGGGTTCAGTTGAGAGACCCTGCAGAAATAGGTGGCCAAGCATCCAACATCAACCTTTCATACCAACAGACACACACGAACACTTTCATATAGACATGCACACCACATACATTGGCAATAAAAGAGCCTGCAAATCTTAACCTTAGGTATGTTAGAGATGTGATTAAGGTTAAGGACTATGAGATGATGGAGGTACTCCAGGGTAATCTATGTAGACCTAATTTAATTGCATGGGTAGTTAAGAGTTATGAAGTTTTTCTAGCTATGGTGAGGGAGAAAGCTATAATACTGGAAGTAAGAATGATCAGATATAGCATACTGCCTGTGACGATAGAACAAGGGGGCACAAGCCAAGTAATCCAGACAGCCTATTGAACCTGGAAAGGACTGGGAAGCAGATTGTCTATTAGCACCTCTTGAAGATGCTACACTTTGAGTTTGGCTCAGTGAGACCTGCCCAACAGAATGTAAGTTTCTCTTGTTTAAAGACATTGGAATTTTGCTAACTTGTTATGGTGACCATGTACCTTACTGTGTTTTAAATGTGTTAAATATTTATTAAGTTTAAATACGATAAAGGAATAAAAGCTATTTGGTATAGTAAAAAATGTGTGGTAATTTATAAGACTTCCTTACATGAAGACTGGTAACAGCCCATTTTGGTACTCCAATGAACTGAATGAATTAAGAACATCTTCATAGATAGGTTTTATCTTTTAATTAGAGGTTGCTGGGCCAGGGATATATCACAGTGATAACGTGATTGCCTAGCATATTTGAGGTCTGTGTTTATCCCTAGTATCAAGACAAAGAAAAATCATTTTAATAGTGTCATGGTGTCAAATATATAACCAACATTTGATGATTGCTAAGAAGAGCAGGATTTCATTGACAGTTGCATTGACATTGTCCACGAATGTAGTTTTGACAAATGAGTTTGAAGACATAACCAAACATAACTGGTTTTGTCATACAGAAGCACCATCTCCACCCTTTTGACACATGAGGGCATTTCTAATTATGTCATGCTCAACAATTATCAAGAAATTGTATAAGGACTTACTGGACTCAAACTGCAGGGCCTGAGTTTATCTGTTTTCACATAGTGCTCTTCAGAAAGCAGGGGTGGTAAGGCATTGGAATCCTTCTGAAAATGGCTTCCTGTTTAGTAATCAAACCTAATCCAGGATGCCTGCAAAATGACAGGATTCAAGATACTCTACTATGGCAAGAGATCTAAGATTAGAATAAATATCTAATAGGTAAGTACATAAAGATAAAATGAGTTTTAAGCAGTTTCTGTCCCTGTTCTGCCCAGCTATTGAAGGATAAACTCAGAAGTATTTATTTAGTCTCTTTCCGCTAATACTGGGGATATAGGTCCAAAGAGCTTTACCACTGTTGTATTTAGTGACAAATACAACAAAGAACCTAGGAAAAGAACAAGAAAGAGGACAGGGTTTAACTGTGTTTTTAATTTGTTAAATATTTATCAAATATCAAAATTTAAATATTATAAAGATATAAGCTATTTTGGTATAACACTAAATAGGTGATAATTTATAAGACTTGCTTACATTGAGACTGATAACAGCTCATTTTGGTACTCGAATGGAATGAATTCAGAACACCTTCATAGATATTCTATGAGATCTATGTGAGATGACTGGTAGAAACACTGGTCACTGGGAGAGGAGTCAGGTGATCAAAACTGGGAAGGTTGGCAGAGGTTGAAAATCATGTTCCTTTTAGAGGATTTGGGAGCCTCAGCTTTAATTCAAAAATCAGTTCAAAAGGAGAAAATGCAAATCCATAAAGCTGAGGCAGGGGGTTATTTTAACTGTGAAAGTGCATGTGTGTTGGGATGTAGCTAGTGGACTAGAGAGTAAGTGAAGGTAGAGATAATGGAAGGCTCTAGAGATTGATTGCATAAGAAAAGTATTAGAAGAACAACAAGGCTTCTGGGAAATGCAATCATTCTGCCAGCTACAAAAACAACAAACACATTCTCATCAAGAAGGACACAGATTACTGAGTAGGTATTGAAAGGTATGCACTTGTAAGATAGCTCAAAACAGCTGAAAAGTTAGGGAAAAGTAGGTGAAAATAATAAAATTAAAATTGATAAAGTGTTTCCCCTTTGGGATAGTCTCTCTTAAATCTCCATGAGGATATTTGGATCCAAGACAATCATTTATACATATGTTGAGTTGATTTGCTAAGTAACAAATCTTACCATCTCTATACTGGTGTTATCACTATACTGTAAATCTAGAGACTGGGTTCAATCCTTAGAGAGATTTACCTCTATTCCAAAGGTTAGAGGAAAAACTCAGATACACTATGTCTCCAAGGAAACACTTGTTTTACAAAGTTGAGGAAGGAGAGAGTGGTGTGTATAAAAGGAAAAAGTCATTTCCGAGTTCAGAGTGGTGGATGACATCACTTGCTGAGGTGGGCAGAGTTGAGAAGTCAGGTTTGAAGCTGCTGTTGCACAGAACCTTGGAGATTGATTTACACTAGAAAATTCATCTGTTGTGTAAAAATCGATTGTCTCGTTAGGGTTTTAATGCTATGAAGAGATGCCATGACAACTTTTCTAACAGAAAATATTTAATTGAGGCTGGCTTACAATTTCAGAGGTTTAGTCCATTATGGTCATGGTAGCTAACACAGCAGATTGCAGGCCAGGCAGGAATGGTGCTGGAGAAGGAGCTGAGAGGTCTACATTTTGATCCTAAGGCAGGCAGCAGGAGACTGTGTGTCATGCCCGACATAGCTAGAGCACAGGAGACCTCAAAGCCTGCTACACAGTAACACACTTCCTTCAACAAGGCCACACCTACTCTGAATAAAGCCACACCCTGTAATAGTGCCAATAACTCCCTATGGCCCAATCATTTAAACACAGAGTCTTTGGGGGCCATTCCTATGTAGGCTGATGATAGGACTTTGTGGTCCTCAACTGGACGTTGGTAACTGGATAGGCTGGTATGTAGGGACACAGAAAGTGAGGGGAGAAAGGAGGTCATTTCTTCTTCTGCTGTGTAATCATAGCTTTAACACAAGTAAATCATTCTTAAGTGGTTGATCCAGGAGTCATAGTCCTAGCAGTGGCTATTATTTTTATCTTTTAGTGCTTTTCCTGAACACTGTGGTAGAACGTTTAGGTTGCCAACACTTGTAATCCAGATCTGTGCCTTCCACAGTGGTGTGTGTGCTTAGGGGTTCCTCCCCTTGGCCTGTGCTACTCACAGAGAGCCTCTTGGGTGTGCTGACTGTTCTCCTGCTCCTGCGCCTCCCTTGAGACCTGAAATCCTCTCGTTCCTTCTGTCTTGCTGCCCTCCTTTGAACTTTTGCTTATTTGGAAATATTTTCATTTGTTTCCACACATAACTTGTAGATGTTTATCCCCCCTGCACAGTTAGGTATCTGTTTACTGACTTATTTATTTGATCTGGAATGTGTTGGATTTGAAACCATAGCACAGATGCTTTTCTCTCCCAGGAGAGTGGGGGATGCACAGAGAATGGTTTTGTGTGGCTCGGAAGTGACAGTGAAGAGGGAAGTGTCTTATTGGGAAGAAATACCGAGTTGGAGCTCCAGGTGTGTGTCTAGAGTAGACTCACTTCATGACTATCTTAGCTACTGCAACAAATTGAAAAAGGACATATAGGTGGGAAAAATTCTCATTTGCAAAATGTTTTTGATCTAGTTTAAAATTAGGACTGTCTGCCATCTACTGTATTACATAGATCAGTTTGTGTATCTTTTGTCCTGGAGCCACCTGCTTAAATCAGCCTCCTGTTCTGGTAAATCTAAAAGGATTCAAAGAAGCAGGGGTTGGCTTCCTATGAAGAAATGCTTTTGCTGACCGGGTCTGACAAATAGAAAAGTAGGAAGAGGTAGCCTTCAGGAATCTCTTTCCATTTTATGAAGACTAGTGTTGGGGAACTGAAGTATAAATACAATCAAGAGAAAGCAATGGTGACCTGGACAGAGACTTTACCATCTGATGGTTTGAAATATTTTGTGGGCTCACAGTTTTAATGGGTTTGTCTTAGACAGTTCTCCCATGAAAGTGTTGGTTAATAATTTACCCTTCCTGAGAGGCAGAGGCCGCAATAATAGGTTGAGAGCAGGAACTCTGAGGCCTGTCATCTGCTGGAGTTCATCTTGCTGGCTAGAGCCATGAACCCTGTTGGTTGCCACAGGGTACCAAGCCTCTGAACATTGACAAAGAAAAGCTTCAGAGAGCTCAATAATGCAGAGATGTTTGGAGTGATTTACTTGAAGCGGTATCTAAAGTAATGGGTTACTACTGTAGCTACCCATCTGCTCTGCATCAAAAAGAATGTAACTATACATCTTTTGAAAAAGTTTATTTTGAAGTAGGGTGGAACTGTGTATGGAGGGAACAGAGTGTGGCAGGCTGATAAATTATTGCTACAGAATATTTATGAAACTTCGGGAGAAAGGACAAACTGCGCTTGTTGATTGATACCTGGAATATGTTTTTATTGTCTAACAAAATATTGGATGCAGCTGTACCTGTAAGACTTAGCTGCTGTGCGTGTGATCGTCAGTGGGAGCCGCCGGAGCATGTTACCCCTTACCATACACTGTTTTGATAGGATAGTAAGCTCAGCTCTGCTGTAGGCTTCAGTACAATTTATGTGAATTGTATTTCCCTGTTTAGTCATTGAATCATATTGCGATATGAGCATGGTACGTTTTGTAATTTGCTTTCCTGTGTGAAGAGTACTTTTCTTCTACTGAAGGTTCATTGCTGCATACTTTTTTTTAAGTTAGGCATTATGTCATTACAAAGATTTACAGTTATTTAATAATGATTTATTGTAGTTATTTATTCTGCCAGCTGTGTCACATTTTTGGTGGAATTTGTAAATCAAATTTATATCGAAATTTACCAGGACATGCATTTCAGGATTTAAAAAAATATACTTTAAAATCTTTTTGAAGTGGGTAGTTTCATGCTAACTTAACAACCGTTGTTAATGTTCAGCCTCTGCCATGTCTTTCCCACAACCACTGCAAAGAGGACCCTGTTAAGTCTGTTAAAATAGTTTCTGGTTTATCCTCTTTATTTTCAGACTATTAGTGTCATGTTGTATTTGATCTGGGATGTTCACACGATATTAAGGAACGTGGAAACATCTTGACATAAGGCTCTCTGCAGTATCATAAGTTTTAATCACTACTAAAGTGCTCATCCAGGATCTAACTGAGAGCATATTTAGGAGGTTGTGGAATCCCCTTCCTTTGCTCAGAGCTCACTGGCTGTAGCCATGAAGGCTGCATTGTGTTTTGGTTCATTGGGCAACTCACACTTTTTCTGTTACTTTGTTATATACAAACGCCAAGTTGTGTTTTATTTTTTTCTTTTTAAGGCTGCGTTTACTTGACACCATGTCTTTTGTTGTTGTCAGAACAGAATCAGAATCGAAATGCAATCTAAATACTTGATTTCCAGGAGTGCATGAGAATGTTAGTTCTAAGATTAAAACACTAAGTTTTATGTACAACCTCACGAAACCTCTTTTGATTAATTGGCTGGCCTGAAAACACATTGATGGCATTGTTCAAATGTTTTGATATGGTAATAACTCTCTTAATGTTCCTTAAAGTTTTAGTCACCAATTAATTATACTTAAAGATGGAGGTTTTGGTTCAAGAGGGAAGTGAAAACATTAAAAGTATTCCAGACTCAAATTTTTTTCTAATGGTGTATATTTCTTTATCATGCTCGGCACTAGTAAATCAGAATGAATTCAAGAAAGAAACAAAGGCATCCCAAACAGCTTCCCACCTGAAGGTAACCCTTTGTCACACAGCTTCATTTGGACTACAGATAGCAGGGGAACAATGACTTCTAAATTCGTTTCTTTTTTGTTTGTTTGTTTTCATATAATTTTTATTGGATATTTTATTTATTTACATTTCAATGTTCCCAATTCCCTCCCCCCAGCTAGAAAATCCAGAAAATCTCACCCGCTCCTGATTGTTTGAGTGTATGCCACACACACACATACACACACAAACACACACACACACACACACACACACACACACACACACACACACACACACACTTCTGCCTCCCTGCCCTCAAATTCCCCTACACTGGGGCATCAAGCCTTCATAGAACCATGGCCTCTTCTTCCATTGATGCCTCACAAAGGCCATCCTCTGCTACATATGTGACTGGAGCCTTGGGTCCCTCCATGTGTACTCCTTGGTTGGTGGTTTAGACCCTGGGAGCTCTGGTTGGTTGATATTGTTGTTCTTTCTATGGAGTTGCAAACCTCTTCAACTGCTTCAGTCCTTTCTCTAGCTCCTCCATTGGGGACTCTGTGCTCAGACCAATGGTTGCCTGCAAGCATCCACCTCTATTTCTCAGGCTCTGACAGAGCCTCTCAAGAGAAAACTATATCAGGCTCCTGTCAGCATATACTTCTTGGCATCCACAATAGTGACTGTATATGGGATGAATCCCCAGGTGGGGCAGTTTCTGGATGACCTTTCCTTCAGTCTTTGCTCCATACCTTTTCTCAGTATTTTCTGAGTATTTTGTTCCCCCTTCTAAAAAGGATCAAAGAACCCACACTTTGGTCTTCCTTCTTCTTGAGCTTCATGTGGTCTGTGAATTGTTTCCTGGGTGTTCCAAGCTTTTGGGTTAATATCCACATATCAGTGAGTGCATACCATGTGTGTTCTTTTGTGATTGGGTTACTTCACTCAAGATGATATTTTCTAGTTTCATCCATTTGCCTAAGAATTTCATAAAGTCATTGTTTTTAATAGCTGAGCAGTACTCCATTGTGTGAATGTACCACATTTTCTGTATCCATTCCCCTGTTGAAGGACATCTGGGTTTTTTCCAGCTTCTGGCTATAATAAATAAGACTGCTATGAACATAGTGGAGCATATGTCCTTGTCATATTCATTTCTTTTTTAAGGCATAATTTTTAAAAGTGTTCTTAAAAACATTGCATGGCAGTTGATTTTTGCCTTCAGATGGGAATTCTGTATGTTAAATAGAATCTTTACACTATCATATTAAAAGGAGAATAACGTTAGACAGCTTAGTGGTAGAGGGCTGATCATGCATGTTCGAGGTACAATCCATATCCACCCACACTGGCAAACATTTTTAATAATAATTGAAAATATGTACAAAACAATTTGCTTAGGAAAATATACCATGAGGGAGCTTATATACCAGAAAAACATTTGCATCTTTTTATGAGTTGTGACTAAGAGTAATTGATGAATCCATAGTATAAGGGATAAAGAAGTGTTATGAGAGGGAACAGAGGCTGCATTTCTTTGGGCATATAGAGAGGGTATGTATGTATGTATGTATGTATGTATGTATGTTTGTATGTTTGTATGTATGTATTCTGAGCAAGCACTTTCTTCTGAGATATATCCCCAGCCAGAAGAGAGGCTCTTCTTAAAGGTTTTAATTTGTGGTTTCTTAGAGGTAGCACTTGCTTTCCTTAAAAGCATTTAGAATGTCATGTTGAAGAGATCATGGAGGAAGATGGAGGACTTTCTTTTACATTGTCTCAGCCAACATCAAGTGTTCATGGTACCCTAGGCAGTTTACCTACAGTTGGTTAAATATTTAGGAAAGGACATTTAGAAGCACGTCTTCATGAATCTGGCCTTAGCTTGGACTTTGTCAGTTCTTTATTTTATTTTCCTTTTGTTTTGATCTGAAAACCTTTAAAATATGATTCTAACTAGAACCTTTAAAAGAAACGACAAAATTCAGTAATGAAGACGCCTCATCTTACAAGTGAGTCTTTACTGGCTAATAATGAATGCTCTGACAGGCTGAGGAGCTGAGGGAACAAACAAAACAAGGCAAGGTGCTCAGTCAGCAAAGGCTTCCAGTGCTGTTGAGGGAGCAGCCTGGAGAAGCGCACCCTGGGCTTAGCCCCTCTCCTCATCTAGTGTTCATTCCTTCATCCAAATTTCTTAAATACCTTTGAATACTGGGCAGTTTGCCAAATGTGGTAAGGCTATAGAAGTTAAACACTTGAATTTGCTTTTAAGCCCTCACGAGTAGGAGGTTTAATTGTTTGTTAACAAAACTCTGAAATGGGCAGGGAACAGTTATATGAGAAGAGTTACAAAGGTCTGATTCACACACACTGAGTTTGGGGCCTGAGAGGAAGGCTCTTGAGTGTGGAAAATCACAAAGATTTAAGTGCTTGTGCGAGAGAGCATATACACTGGCCTCCTGGTTTAGTAGTTTACTGTGAGTTCTGGAAAGAGGCTCCTTCCTAAAGAGCATGGACAGGTGATCCCCTATAGAGATGTAAACACTGGGCGTAGTGTCTCTGTAGTTTATAGCAAAGCCATAGGTGCTGTTGTTTTGGGGTGAGCTTCCAGTTGGGATTATAAGGTAGAAAATGTCTATAAACATAGTGCCAATGCTCTGCTGTATTTAATTTGCGAAATTATTTTGAGGAACAAAAAAATTGGGCCACAAATACAAATACTGATACTTAAAATTTTCTGTAAACAAGTTTTTGAGTTATCCCACATGATCTTTTTAAAATGGAAGTACTTGTAAATTGCTAATTTATTTCATCTAATTGCAGGTGGAGGGGCCTCAGGTGCTACCATGTCATGGGCTTTCCCTTTTCTGTTTAAATATATTGTATTTCCAAGTGTTTATATACTTGTAGCATACAGAAAAACAGCAAGCTCTTTTGTTCTTGTACCTTGTATTCTGTGGGAATGTGGACATACAACCCTCACCCCAACCCCTGCCAACCGAATACTTACTGTTTTGATCTCTCTCTCTCTCTTCTTATATTCACTGCCCATTGTTCCTAGAAAACCACAAAGCTTGCATTGACTGGTTGAAGAGCATGGTTCTCCTGTCTCAAGGCCTGTGCAGTTGACCTATATAATCTCACCTCTTATTAATTCCTTATGTCTGTCTGTCCAAGGTGTGGTGCTCCTGTGTACTTCCTCATGATGCCTTCCTGTTTAGAGTGCTGTCTCAAGTCCTCTCAGGACCAAATTATTTCTGCTGCATTCATACTGCAGCTAGCAACACTTGCACTGATTTGGGGACTTTAAGAGAGCAAGAATTTACACCTTCTCTTTCCACTTAGGGTTTGTACATGCCTGCCTGACTAACCCGGAAGTCAGGAAGTGAGGGGACTTTGTTTAAAATGGTATAACTCTGAAGACATGGGCACTGTTTCCAGCCTCCTACAGAGAAGAAACAAAGTTGCTTAGCTTATTTGGACCTATAAACCCTGTAACTCTGTTTGGTCATCTGTGTGTCCAGGCCACAGTATCGGGCTCTTCTCTCCTTTGTCCTCTCTTTTTATTTTATACTTTAGACAGTAATGCCACAGACAGTGATGGATTTTCTGCACCTTTTGTGATTTTCTTGGAGATCACTTACATTTTTCTCTATCTTTTTAACAGCTACATAATATTCCATAGAAATATCATAAAAAATTAAAACAAATTCTAAAAGCATGAAAATGTACATGTTAGTTGTACAATATGTAATTATTGTACATAAAAAGGATAAAATGACTACAAAAAAGGATAAACTTGGTAGATTATTGAAATTTTAAAAATGGTGTATTCCCAGATTTCTTTTGGTTTAAACTCTTCTGGGAAATAATTTCCCCAAGCCCTAAAGAGATTCATGTTAAGTGATGTTCAGATTGAAAAACAATTGACAAATACTTTTACTTCTTAAAGAATCAAGATAGTATTTAACAATTTTCAGGGAAATGGTAAAAATCACACAACACAGCCAGTTGAGGTGAGTACATGCTTTGAAAGTAGACCCACTCAGTCTTAAATTTTCACTTCAACAAGATTTGGCCAAGTGATTTCATCCTGCTAACTTCAGTTTCCTCATTGATAAGGGAGGTACATTGATATTAGTACCTACCTCATTAGTATCTACCTCATGGGGCTTATGAAAATCAAAATGAAAAGTATTTGATACAAATGGGAATCATACACATACACACACACAAACACACACACATATACATATGAGGTATCTCTTGTTCTCTCTGTCAACATGATCTGACTTTGGCTACAAATAGTATCTCAAATACTGTACTTCTTATTAAACTTGCTTGGACTGCATCATAGGCTTATAGAAGAGCTCCTGGTCCTAACTATAGCCTTTGTCATCGTTGTTCTCATCTTCTTTATTTCTTATCCCTGGTCTTTCACTCAACACCTTGTCATTCAGGACCCCTGTTCCTGCTGGCTCAGGTCAAGTAGATGGATACTAATCTACTCTAATACACACACACACACACACACACACACACACACTGATATAGATTATATACATATATGTATATAATAGAGAAGTTAGAATACATATAGGACTTAGAATCTACACTATTAAGCAAGGTCACATGACCTCAAAAACAAATGAATCACATCTTGTCTCTCATGCAGAATCAAGTCACTAATGTATGTGTAGATGTTGACAAATGTACTTACTTGTGGATACACTGTAACATGAAGAAAAGCTAAGCACAAGGGAATGATGTGGTCATTGATTTCAGGTCATTGATGAGTTAAGGGAACAGAGTAGTTTTTCCTGATTGAAATGCTGTCATGGATTTTGGGCTTTTTTTTAATTAGATGAATACATAAAATATATTCAATACTTAAAGAGTAAAATTTAATATGGAACTTCATAGATTCCACTTTGAGTTGCAGTTCTAACAGAACATAAGTTCATTACCTTACAAAGGCTTTGGGTCTGGTATGTAGTATTTTTATTTATTTACATTTTTATAATAAGGCTTATGAAAAGAAAAATGGAATGTATGTAAGGGAATTTTGATCCTTTTCACAGTATCTGGCATACAGCAGGTGAACACTGAATGCAGGGTTATGTTTCTTAGACTCTGTCTATTTATAATGATTAAGGTAAGAATTCTAGTTGCTGGATTTTTTTTAATATTTTTATTTTCTATATTCTTTGTTTACATTCCAAATGATTTCCCCTTTCCCAGATCCCCCCTCCCTATATGTCCCATAAACCTTCTTCTCTCCATCCCTTCTCCAATCACCTCCCTCCTTTTTCTCTGTCCTTATATTCCCTTCCCATGCTAGATCAATCCTTTCCAGGATCAGGACCCTCTCCATACTTCTTCATGGGAGTCATTTGTTATGCAATTTGTGCCTTGGGTATTCAGAGCTTCTGGGCTAATTAATATCCACTTATCAGAGATTGCATTCCATGTGTATTCTTTTGTGATTGGGTTACCTCACTTAGGATGATATTTTCCAGATCAAACCATTTGACTAAAAATTTTGTGAATTCATTGTTTCTAATTGCTGAGTAGTATTCCATTGTGTAAAGATACCACATTTTTGCAAAGTTCCTGTAAGGCAAAGGACACTGTCAATAAAACAAAATGGCAAACAACAAATTGGGGAAAGATCTTTACCAACCCTACATCCAATAGAGGGCTAATGATCAATATATAACTCATGGCGTTAGACTCCAGAGAACCAAATAACCCTATTAAAATGTGGTACAGAGCTAAACAAAGAATTCTCAACTAAGGAATATCCAATGGCCGAGAAGCACCTAAAGAAATGTTCAACATCCTTAGGGAAATGCAAATTAAAAACAACCCTGAGATTCCACCTCATATCAATCAGAATGGCTAAGATCAAAAAGTCAGGAGACAGCAGATGCTGGCAAGGATGTGGAGAAAGAGGAACACTTCTCCATTGTTGATGGAATTGTACACTAGTACAACCACTCAGTCTGAAGGTTCCTCAGAAAATTGGACATAGTATTACCTGAGGACCCAGCTATACTACTCCTGGGCATATGCCCAAAAAATGATTCAAGATATAACAAGGAAACTTGTTCTACTGTGTTCATAGCAGCATTATTTATAATAATCAGAAGCTGGAAAGAGGAATGGATAGAGAAAATATGGTACATTTACACAATGGTGTACTATTCAGCTATTAAAAACAACAATTTCATGAAATTCTTAGGCAAATGGATGGAACTAGAAAATATCACCCTAACTGTGATAATCCAATAAGAAAAGAACACACATGGTATGCACTCACTAATGAGTGGATATTAACCCCCCAAACTCAGAATCCCCACTATACAATTCATAGAACAAAAGAAGGTCAAGAAGAAGGAAGATCAAAGTATGGATGCTTTGGTCCTTCTTAGAAAGGCAAACAAAATACTCATGGGAGGAAATATGGAGACAAAGTATGGAGCAGAGCCTGGAGACAATCTAGAGACTGCCCCACCTGGGAATCTATCCCATTCACAGTCAACCTCAGACACTATTGTGTATGCCAAGAAGTGCTTGATGACAGGAAACTGGCATAGCTGTTTCCTGAGAGGCTCTGCCAGAGGAGGATGCTATAGTGAACCATTGGATTGAGCACTGGGTCACCAATGGAGAGAGAAAGGAATGAAGGAGTTGAAGGATTTGTACCCTCATAGGAAGAACAAAACTAGCAAGCAACCGGACCCCCAAGCACACCCATGGACTAAACCACCAACCAAAGAGTCCACATGGAGGGACCCATGGCTCCAGCTTCATATATAGCAGAGGATGGCCTTGTTGGGTATCAATGGGAGGAGAGGCCCTTAGTCATGTGAACTCTTGATGCCCCAGTGAAGGGGAATGCTAAGGCAGAGATGCAGGAATGGGTATGTGGGTGGGGCAACACCTTCATAGAAGCAGGAGGAGGGAACATCGGATAGGGGGTTTCAGGGAAGGTAGGAGGAAAACCGGGAAATGTGGTAACATTTGAAATATAAATAAAGAAAATATCCAATAAAGAAGAAAGAAAAAGTTTAACTTGTTATGCAGCAGCAGATCTCAAATACAGTGTCCAAATCAATTAACTAAATATTGCTTGATTGTATTTAAGAGTAGACTTTATGCCCTATCAATACATTGAAGTTGGAAAGAAGAATTGCAAATTACTTTGTACCACAAAGAACATAAAATCGACTGAGTACATGCTAGGGCTTACATTAACAGAAAATAGAAAGTAAAAACCTAATTAAAGATATAGCTCATCATTTTTTAATTGTCCCTTTTTGGGCTTTAAAAAAGGGAACTCTGATGCCTATCAATTGATGTGCTCACCAAATGGTTTTATAGGAAAACTTAGGGATATCATTTATATATATTGTCAAGTAATGAAGCTGAAAGTTTGGCACAGCTGTAATAAATAACCAGGATGAGAATATATTAATTTTTTCTACAGACATCAAGCTTATATTTGACAATTTTGTATTGTGCCAGACATAAGAGGCTTAGCCAGGGGAAGAATAATCTCTTGAGACAGCAGCAGTGTGCTACAAGTCTGAACTCAGCATTATGAGGTGTTCTGTGGTCTCCTTTGTTTTATTTTCTATTGTCAAATGTGTTAGATTTGGGCTTACACTATTTGACCAAGCGGCCCACAGGCTTGAACACATCCTGCTATCAAGGGAAATCCTGTGGCCTTGGTTTTTCCTTTGCCCCAAGATTCTATACTTTAGACACATGAAAGCTCTAACACCTCCCTTGTGGTTTTGGATGACTCCTGCCTTCCAGTCTTTTGGAATACCCAGGTGATACTTGCAACTCCCAAGTATTATATTTATTAGTCATTATTAGTAAGTGAATGAAGAAAATTTAGTACTTCCATTTCCTAATAGAAAAACGTATATTTTATTAAATTATTTGCTTGTGTATTAATACCTGAATTAGATGCCAGAGGATTCAAGGAATATCTAGGTCATAACTTTATTTTTCAAAATGAATAAAAAATCCACCTGTAAAAACCATAACACTTGGAATTATTTTAAGAGCTTGAGCTCAAACATCCTCATAATTGAGTATTGATCCCCTTTTGTATCCTAAAGCCTTTCTTTGTACAATGTGTCTTCTTTTGTGGGCTCTGTAGCTAAGATCAATGACTCTTTTAGGACCGAAAGTTTTTGTTTGTGTCTACTCTACCTGTCATAGTACTTGAAACATTGTATAAACTCATCAAATAACTGAATAACTGAGTGAATGAATGAATGAACATTTAGCTATTAATTAATAAATAGTTGTGCTCTAGGCCTTACTGTAGGCGATGTTGTTTCTCCAGCTTTTATCCATGCTGAGAGATCTCCAGCTTTGGCTACCTATGCAAAGCCATTCATAATGCCTATGTTGAGTAAAACTTTTCGAATAATTTGAAGACAACCAATCCACAATCCAGTCTGGCTCTATCAACTTTTGGTCTACCACATCAGATTCCTAAAGTAATATGCTTAATTTCCACTTATAAATAACATGACTTAAGAAATAGCAATCTTAAATAATATTATATTTTCTCCTTTCCGTTTTAAAGATAGAAAAAAGCACAAGCCTAAACTTTTATTCTTACCCACACTGTATTATTAAATTTATTAATTACTACTTTATCTAGAATGATAATTTTCTTTTTCTTTCTTGAAAGAGACAACGGCCCCACTCAAACAAAGTTATGAGGAATTCATTGTGTCCCCTACCTGGTGAGGATCTAGTTTCTTTCCCTGATTCAAGAAAATCATGCTTTCTATCTTTTCTTTTCACTTCCATCTGAATGTCAAGTCCTTCTGCAGATCCATTCTAACAATCTAGGCATCCTACACACGTGTTTAAAAATTAGCATCTCATTTTTCTGCTTATAATTGTACAGAGCCCACATTTAAAACAAAATATAGGAGAATCATGAAAGACTTGTTGATTGGATAAGTAAGAGTTCTATGTTAAGCCAAGCACACTAATGAGTAGATTATAATGGTTTCATAGTTAGATCTAGAAAGTTTTAGTTTCCTGAGAAATCCTTATAGAATTGTATGAATTGATAAGTAATTTTACAGATGCTGAAGGTGGTTGCTCAGACATAAGGTAGCCCAATGAATATTAGTGACTAATTGCTATGCTTAAGATGGTAAAAAAAAATAACACAACAGACATGTAATATACTAATCTACAATCAAGTTTCAGTGACAGGTAGTTACTGTGTAAACAGTTGTTAATAAGCCAAGTGCAAAGCACTTTTTTTTCCTGTATAGCTTCTTCTCCAGGTATATGATGTCCATTGATTGCCATTACAGAACAGAGATAACCCTAGCTCAGAAACCATGATAAGAAAATAAATGGAATAATGTAATGATAACTAAGTCTGTGGTAATAGTTGTAGTAGTGAATTGTCAATCTACTCTGAGCTCCAAGTGGGAGGTCGTACTTCTTGCCACAAGCCAGAGCTCTCTGGATTCACAAATGAAAAGACACCTACCCACAACCATTTTATTTTCATATGCTCTGACTAGCTCAATGGTTGGGCACTTCCAAACCTCTTGGCAGCTAACACACACTTCCCTCTGATATTCCTGAGTTAAAACTTTCTTAATCTATAATTTGTCTCTGCTGCCCTGTTTCCTTCTGGAAGCCTTCCCATGGGGCCACTTTCCCTTTGCACCTACATCGCTGGATGATTTTCTCCTGCAGCTCTTAAATCTGACCTCTGCTTCCAAGTCATGACAATTTTGTTACTTCTCTCTTCTGTGTTTCTTGCAGGAGAAACCTCAAAATTCCACAGCTTTCATCCTGCGTAGTCATTTGGCCATTGGCTCTGTATTGATCAATCAAAAACCAATTGGAGACAGCATCCAAACAAACTGATTCCTGTGTGATTTAGGGAGCTGGCTTAAAACAGAGTATTAGAACCAATCCCCAACATAATAGTGCTAGAGCATGTGCCCATGGGCAGAAGCAGAGTAAGCCCAATGGATTTCTCACCGGAGGTTTCACTCCATCTTACCTATCTGTTTCTTATGATCTTGGAGGAATCCATATTACAAAGGAGGTAAAAAATGCAGAAGGGCAGAACTCTATAATGTGTCTTCTGTGACGTCATCACCATGCTAGTCTTTTCAGTGATACACTATTTCTTTAACACATACACCTGTATATTAGTCTAATAAACTCCCCTGTGGGCCATGTTGGACTTGGATGGAGTCACTTCTTTGCAATTTTGTTGGTGCCCTGTTTATACAAAGAAACATTAATTCATCCTTCCTCAGGGAAATAGAGAGCAATAACACATGTGTATCAGTTATACATGATTTAAAAGACATTCCTAATATCAAAGCAAGCGAAACAGCAGCTTATTAAGGGCACGGCTTCAAGAAGGAGATAAAGCCTTCACTTCAAAAGCCCAGGAACTAAATGCATTGTTGGTAGACTTTGAAGTCTTGTGAAATTGTCATTGTCAAAAAGACAGACTCCAATAATAAATTACTTACTTTAATTTTCTGTTAATGTATAATTTATATTATGCCCTGAAAAAGATAACAAGAAGACCACAACTCAATATAAACAAAAGTAAAAAAAAAATTGACTCTGCAAGCAAAACAATTGCTTATTGATAACAAGGAGAGGATGGAAGTACTTACTGTTTTCCCTGTTGGCTCATCTGTCTAAACAGCTGTAAAGCTCATGCTTTTATTTATTCTTCTGGATGCGACTAGCTCTGAAACTCCATTGAATAGATTAACATAGCCATTGTCTTTCTAAATTGTCACATTTCACTGTATGTGGCAGAGTGATCACCACAACCATTTGATTTCAAATTGCTAAGTGTGGATGTTTGTTTTAGGCAGAGTGTTGTATTATCTGTTTAATTGGATAGTATGGCCAAGCAAACCATTAGCACATAGAAGGGAAAGTCCCTGAATCTACAATTTGGAGATATAGCCCATGAAGATACCACTTGTAATTAACGTAATGCCATGTATTTAACACAATTAATTAACACCAAAAGATCTGTATTTTGCTACATAAAAACTTGTTAAGCCTTTCATTTGCTTGTGAAAAGTCAGTTCTATTTTACTTAAAAATAGAAACATCATTTCCACTTCTTTTTATGTATGTGTGTGTTATTTGTAGTTCATGTATAGATTGTAAATTTTGCTTCAATCCCAAGAATCTTTTAAAAAGTTACTACCTTGAAGTCAGTAACCAAGCAAATCCTTTTTCTTTTTTTATTTCTGAGAGAGGAATGCTGGGAAATAAAAGACTACAGACACAGTTTTAAGTGACTTTTTGAAGAGTCTTCCAGTTTATTACTGTTAGGGAAACTTGAGTCTTCTCACTATATTTAACAAAACAAAGCAAAACAATCCAAAAGAAAAAATACAAGCAGGGCAGATTTAGGTAATTAACATTAATGTATTATTAGCCTCAATAAATAATTATTGAATATTTTAAATACGAAAGGGCATTATAGCCAGGGTATGGATGTTTTCTACTTGCCAAAATCCTTGGAGACCTGAGAGCAAAGGAAGTTCATTCATCATTGGTTTTTGTACTATGTGATAAGAACTGCTGGGTCAGAGACAGGTGCTGTGTTGCACATGAGAAAGTTATTCACCTACATGGAGTCTTTAATGATCATTCTATTATGGCCTCCAAATTATACCTGAAGAGTCTTGTGGAATTAAAGATTTATTAGACTCCTTGGCTATGGCAAAGAGCATATAAGAGCCATATTAAATTAGCTTCCAAAGAACACCAACCAAGCTGGTGGAGATCCAATAGGAAAGGTGAGAAAAGATGGGGAGTACTTTTATCTGGTTTGTTCCCTTTAGAGGGAGCCAGGAGGGAATATATGAATAAAAGTGTTGGGGGATTTTTCTGATGCTTTTGAATGGTTAGGTCAGCGTGAGGAAAGCTAGAAGGGGAGCTTGTAGCATCTCTCAGGTAGCACACTTGCAGGTGTGTTCAGGCATCAGGGACATACTCTACAGATGTTTTTACATAGCTGATAAAAAACCCTAAATAGAAAGCCACTGTTCTTGTATTTGATTTTCTATCACTGTTAATTATTTTAATCTGCCTCTCAAAAAAGAAACAGATTTTGAGGCAACTGGATCATTAATCTTGAGCAACCCACAATATCACAGAGATAGACATTTTATGTACTTCTTGTTTAGCATTTTCACTTCCTACATTTATGCTCCCATGGACATTTCTCCTGATAGCAATCACGGGGCTTAGAATGGCATTTAAAGTCAGAATGACATTCTTGATGTTTATGAACTATGTAACCTTGAACATGTAAATAGTCCTCAATAAGCCTTTGGAATCATTATGCATTGGCAGGGATTATCATGTCTACCACAGAACAGAATAATAAGCTCTCAGTGACTGACTATTCAAAAGGTGCCATCACATTAAAGGCACACACACACACACACACACACACACACACACACACCATTATTATATATTATGCTATTTTGTAATAAAAAATCACAGGGACAAAGGCTTCAAAACCCATAATTCTTTTCACATTTTAGAAATGCAATATTAAGTATATCTTTGATACTATAGAACAATAATACAGCAATTATTCAATCTTTAAATTTTAAGAAAGATTTTTAAAAGACCATGACTTTTTACTTTGAAAAAGTTTTGCTGTAAAAATAAGTTTTAGGCAAGGTCATTTTCTTATTTTCTCTTCTATAAAGACAGTTTTAGGGAAGACAATCTTTATTTGGGCTTGTAGTTCTAGGAAGACACCTTACTGTTGAGGTGAAAATATGTCAGCAGGCAGGTAATCTCTGGATGCAAGTTCAGAAGGCTGGCTAGTCACCTTGCATCAGTACTTAGCAAGCAGGGAATAGACAGAAGTTTGTGTGATCTGTAAAGACACAAGGTCCAGCCCAAATAACCAACTCCGTCTAAGAAGACTCCATAATGTTCCCAAATGACATCACAAACTGAGGACTTAAGTGTTTACATTCAAACTGTAATTGCCAAATTTGAGTTAACAGGCTATAGTGGTATATCTTCAAAAGTCCAGGGACTTCAGATTGCAGGTGTGAGAGGTAAGATATTAAATACTTGCTACATTTGTTTTTTTTTAAAGATTTATTATTACATGTAAGTATACTGTAGCTATCTTCAGAGACTCCAGAAGAGGGTGTCAGATCTCATTACAGATGGTTGTGAGCCACCATATGGTTGCTGGGATTTGAACTCAGGACCTTCAGAAGAGCAGTCAGTGCTCTTAACTGCTGAGCCGTCTCTCCAGCCCCACTACATTTGTGATAAATACTAAATGTTTCTGACATTTTAAATAGATATATTCTTTATTTACATGTCAAATGTTGTTCCCTTTCCTGGTTTCCTGCCCTGAAAATCTCCTAACCCATCCCCCCTGCCCCTGTTCACCAATCCACCTACTCCCACTTCCCTGTCCTGGTATTTCCCTATACTGGGGTAACTAACCTTCTCAGGACCAAAGACTTCTCCTTCCTTTGATGTCAAACAAGGCCATCCTCTGCTGCATATGCATCTGGAGCCATGGGTCCCTCCATGTGCACTCTTTGGTTGGTGATTTAGTTCCTGGGATCCCTGAGGGTACTGGGTGGTTCATATTATTGTTACTTCTAAAGCTCCTTGGGTCCTTTCTCTAGCTCCTCCATTGGAGACCCTGTGCTCAGTTCAATGGTTAGCTGAGAGTGTCCACCTCTGTATTTGTCATGCACTGGCAGAGCCTCCCAGATGACAGCTATATCAGGCTCCTGTCTTCAAGCACTTGGCATCCACAATAGTGTCCGTGTTTTGTAACTGTATATGGGATAGATCCCTCAGTGGGGCAGTCTCAGGATGATCTTTTCCTCAGTCTCTGCTACACACTTTGTATCTCCTCCTGTGGGTGTTTTGTTCCCCCTTCTAAAAAGGACGAGAGTATCCATACTTTGTACTTCTTCTTGAGCTTCATTTGGTATGTGAATTGTATCTTGGGTATTCCAACCATTTGGGATAATATCCACTTATCAGTGAGTGCATACCATGCATTTTCTTTTGTGATTATGTTACTTTACTCAGGATATTTTCTAGTTCCATCCATTTGCCTAAGAATTTCATAAATTCATTGTTTTTAATAGCTGAGTAGTATTCCATTGTGTAAATATACCCCATTTTTGATTCGGTTGTTTGGGGTTTTGGTAGTTAGCTTCTTTCCCACTTTCTCTTATATTAGATTCAGTGTATCTGGTTTTATATTGAGGTCCTTGATTCACTAGGACTTGAGCTTTGTGCAAGGTGACAAATATGGGTCTATTTTCATTTTTTTTATTGACAGCTAGTTAGTTCTTTATATATTTTAGATATCAGATTTCTATCAGAGATGAGGTTAGTGTGGATTTTTTTCCAATCTGTAGGTAACCGATTTGTCTTATTGACTATGTCCTTTGCCTCAGAGAAGCTTTCTAGTTTCATGAGGTCCCATTTATCAATTCTTGATCTTAAAGCATGAGCCACTGGGGTTCTGTTTAGGAAAATTTCCCCCTGTACAAATAAGTTCAAGGCTCTTTCCCACTTTCTCTTATATTAGACTCAGTGTATCTGGTTTTATATTGAGGTCCTTGATTCACTTGGACTTGAGCTTTGTGCAAGGTGACAAATATGGGTCTATTTTCATTTTTTTTTTAACATATTAACAGCCAGTTAGACCAGCACCATTTATTGACGATGCTTTCTTTTTTCCCATTTTATATTTTTGACATCTTTGTCAAAGATCAAGTGTCTGTAAGTATGTGGTTTTATTTCTGGGTCTTCAATTCTATTCCATTAATTAATGTGTCTGTCTCTGTACCAACACTGGGCAGTTTTTTTTATCACTAATGCTCTGTAGTAAAGCTTGAGGTCAAGGATGGTGATTCCCCTGGCCTTTCTTTTATTGTTAAGAATTGTTTTCACTCTTTTGGATTTTTTTTCCAGATGAATTTGAGAACTGTTCTTCCCAAGTCTTTGAAGAATTGTATTGGGATTTTTTTTTTTTTGGATGGGTATTGCATTGAATCTGTAGATTGCTTTTGGTAGGATGGTCATTTTTTACTATATTAATTCTGTCAATCCATTTGGAGCATGGGAGTTTGTTCCATCTTCTGAGATCTTTGATTTCTTTCTTGAGAGACCTGAAGTTATTGTCATACCAGTCTTTCACTTGTTTGGTTAGAATTACCCCAAGATATTTTATATTATTTGTGGCTATAATGAAGAGAGTTTATTTCATAATTTCTTTCTCTTCTTGTTTTTTATTTGTATAAAGGAAATCTTCTGATTTATTTGAGTTAATGTTATATCTGGCCACTTTGTTGAAGTTGTTTATCATCTGGAGAAGTGGTCTGGCAGAATTTTTAGAGTCACCTATGTATACTATCATCTGCAAATAGTGATACCTTTATTTCTTCTTTTCCAATCTGGATCTCTTTTTGTTGTCTTATTGTTCTAGTTAGAACTTCAAATACTATATTGAATAGATATGGGAAGAGTGGGCGTCCTTGTCTTGTCCCCAATTTTAGTGGAATTTCTTCAAGTATATCTCCATTCAATTTGATATTGGGATTTTATTTGCAGTAAATTGCTTTTATTATGTTTAGAGGTGGGGCATTGAATTTCTGTTTTCTCTAATACTTTTAACATGAGAGGGTGTTGTATCTCGTCAAATGCTTTTTCTGCATCTAAGGAGATGATTATGTGATTTTTTTCCTTTGAGTTTGCTTATATAGTGGCTTATGTTAATGGATTTTCATATATTGAACCAACCTTGTATCCCTGGGATTCAGCCTACTTGATCATCATGAATGACGATGTATTCTTAGAATCAGTTTGCAAGAATTTTATTGAATATTTTTGCATGGATATTCATAAGTGATCTTGGTCTGATGTTCTGTTTTTTTGGTTGGTTCCTTGTGTGGTTTAGGTATCAGAGAAATTGTGGCTCCCTAAATTGAGTTAGGTAGTGTTCCTATTGTTTTTATTTTATTAAATAGTTTGAGGAATATTGTTATTATTTCTTCTTGGAAGGTCTGGTAGAATTCTATACTAAATCTATCTGGCCTTGGGGTTTTTGTTTGGGAGGTTTTTAATGGCTTCTATTTCCTTGTATGATATGGGCCTGTTACATAGTTTTCCTGCTCTTGATTTAACTTTGGTATGTGGTATCTGTCTAGAAAACCATCCATTTCATCTACATTTTCCAGTTTTGTTGAGTATAGGCTTTTGTAGTATGATCTGATGATTTTTTTTTTAATTTCTTCCAGGTCTGTTGTTATGTCTTCCTTTTCATTTCTGATTTGTTAATTTGGATACTGCTTCTGTGCCCTTTAGTTATTTTGGCTAGGGGTTTATCTATCTTGTTAATTCTCTCAAAGAACCAGTTTTTGGTTTTGTTGATTCTTTGCATTATTCTCTTTGTTTATATTTGGTTGATTTCAGCCCTGAGTTTGACTATTTAATGCCTTCTACTCCTCTTGAGTGTGTTTGCTTCTTTTTGTTTTAGAGCTCTTAGGTGTGCTGTTGTTAGTGTAAGATCTCTCTAGTTTCTTTACCAGGGCACTTAGTGCTGTGAATTTTCCTCTTAGCACTGTTTTCATTGTGCCCCACAAGTTTGGATAGGTTGTGTCAAACTTTTCAATAAATTCCAGGGAGTCATTAATTTCTTTCTTTATTTTTTTCCTGACCTAGTTATTGTGTAGAGAGTTGGTCAGTTTCCATGTATATGTGTGCTTTCTGTTGTTTTTGTTGTTATTGAAGACCAGCCTATGATCATGGTGATCTGATAGGATGCTTGGAATTATTTCAGTTTTCTTGTATCTATTGAGGGTTGTTTTGTGACAAATTATATGGTTGACTTTGGAGAAGGTACCATGAATTGCTGAGAAGAAGTTTTAGTCTTTTGTTTTAGGGTTCAATGTTCTGTAGATATCTGTTAAATCCATTTGGTTCATAACCTCTATTTGTTTCATTGTGTTTCTGTTCAATGACATGTTTCCATTGTTTTTATGATTTTTTCTATTTCCATTGATGATAATGGGGTGTTGTATTCTTCCACTATTATTGTGTGGTATTCTGTTCAACCTGTGCTTTTGAGCATTACCGAAGTTTCTTTTATCATTGTGGGCGTTATTGTATTTGGGGCAAAGATGTTCAGAATTGAGAATTTCTCTTGGTGGATTTTCCCCTTGATGAATATGAAGTGTTCTTCCTCATCACACTTGATAACTTTTTGTTGGAAATCCATTTTATTGGATAAGCTCAAAACTCCAGCTTGTTTCCTGGGACCATTTGCTTGAAAGACCTTTTTCCATCCTTTTACTCTGGGTTAGTGTCTGTCTTTATTATTGAGGTATGTTTCTTGTACGCAGGAAAATGTTGGATCTTGTTTGCGGATCCAGTCTGTTAACTTATGTCTTTTCATAGATGAGCTGAACCAATTAATAGTGAAAGACACTACCGAGAGGTTACTGTTGGTGCCTGATATGCTTGTTTTTGTAGGTGACTTTATGTGCTTGTCATTCTCTCCTTTTGGCTTGTTGGATGCTTAATATCTTGTCCTTTCTTGGATGCAAGTATGCAAAGTCCTTTCTTTGATGCAAGTCCTTTCTTGTGTTGGAGTTTTCCTTCTAGGATCCTCTGTAGGGATGGATTGGTAGAAAGAAACTGGTTTTATCCTGGAATCTTTTGTTTTCTCCATTTAAGTTGATTGAGAGTTTTGCTGGGTATCGTAGCCTGGGCTAGCATTTTCGTTCTCTTAGATTCTGCATGACCTCTGTCCAGGCTATTCTATCTTTCACAGTCTCTTTTGATGAGTCTGGTGTAGTTTTGAAAGGTGGTTGGCTTACCTTTGTATGCTACTTGGCTCTTTCATCTGTGGCATTTAATATTCTTTCTTTTTTCTGTGAATTTAGTGTCTTTATTATTATGTGACAAGAAGATTTTCTTTTCTGGTCCCGTTAATTGATTTGGTGTTCTATAGACTTCTTGTACCTTTATGGCCATCACTTTCTTTAGGTTGGAGAAGTTTTCTTCTATGATTTTGTTGAAGACAATTTCAGGTCCTTTGAGCTGGGAATCTTCATTCTCCTCTATTCTGACTATGCTTAGATTTGGTGTTTTTATTGTGTTCTGAATTTCCCAGATGCATTGGGTTATGAGTGTTTTACATTTTGCATTTTCTTTGACAATTGTGTCAATCTCTTCTAATGTATCTTCTATACCTGAGATTCTCTCTTCTGTCTCTTGTATTGCTAGTGATAATTACATTTGTAATTCCTGACCTCTTTCTAGGTATTCCATTTCTAGGTTTGCCTCTATTTGAATTTTCTTTATTGTTTTTACTTCCACTTTTAGGTCTTGGATCACTTTATTCAATTCCTTTACCTGTTTACCTGTGTTTCCTATATTTCTTTCAGTGAGTTATTGATATCCTCCTTAAAGGACTCTATTATCTTCATGAGATAGGACTTTAGGACAGATTCCTGATTTTCAGGTGTGTTGTTGTATTCAGGGCTTGCTGTGGTGGGAGAACTGGCTTCTGATGATGCCCACCTATATTGTCTTCTGCTGCTTATACGCTTGCATTTGCCTTTTGCCATCTGGATATCCCTGGTGTTTGTTGGTCTGGGTGATTCTGTCTGGAGTCTGCCTCTTCTTTTCCTGGGTTGCTCCAGGTCTCCCTGTAGGCATATGGCCCTGGCTGTGAGAGACCACCTGTGGGTCTTTCCAAATGGGGGCTCTTTAGAGGGGCAGAGAAGCTGCTGATCTGTTGTAGTAGATCTCCTGGGAAGCCTTCAGATGGTTGGGTCTTCAGTGGAGCAATCAAGCTGTTGTCCTATGTGAAGATGTTCTCCAGGGGGGCCTACTAACTATGGTTTCTGTTTCCTTATATGCCGCAGTACTCCAGGGAGGCTTTCAGTCTGTCTGCTCAGTTGCCCTGCATGCTTTCAAGCAATGGCATCAACTGCTCTGAGTGTAGTGCATCCTCTAGGATAGATCAGGTTATGGTGTCTTTATAGGAGCAGACCATCTAGGAGTCTGCCACAGCAGAAAGGACCAGGAGAACATCAAAGCACTCTTTACTCTGAGAACACTGTACAGTTTCTTGCACAATATCATTTTGTCAGCATTGCACCCAAATCTTGCTCATTATGAGTTTCCTACTCTAACACATGCTGCTCTTATTGTGGTGATATCATTTCTTACCTTCAATTGTGTGTGTGTGTGCGTGTGTGTGTGTGTGTGTGTGTGTGTAACTTCTTTTGGATTCATTAGGAGTAGGCCCTAGTAACAAAGCTTTTTCAAATGCTATCATTATATCTTTATTGAATTAATCATGAGTGCAGTATCAGATACAAAGGTTTTGGTATAAATATAACTATACACATATATACACAGAAGTATATACATATACCCATGTATGTACATACTGCTCTAGACCCATATACCACATACACACACATACATACACACACACACAAAGTCACACATGAATACACATATACCACCCACATCCACATCCATGCTCTCTCTCTGTCTCTCTCTGTCTCTCTCTGTTTCTGTCTCTCTGTGTCTCTGTCTTTCTCTGTTTCTGTCTCTCTGTCTCTCTCTCTCTCTTTCTCTCTCTCTCTCTTGCACACACACACACACACACACACACACACTTTCTCCTAGAACATATAGCTACAAGAAAAATAAAAAATCTGAGATGTCTCTTCCTGACTTTAATTGAAAGTCATGCATAGCTTAGATATAGACCTCTAATGAAGGTGACAAAGCCACCTCCCATGTCTCTAAAATCTCCTTCCTCGAAGGGCATCTTATGTACCAACAAATAACAACAACTTGAAAAAAAAACCCTACTCTGGATATTTAAAACAACTTAAGCATCATAATATATTCTATTCTGTGCCACTTTGCACACCCAAATTGTTTTTTGAGACTATTAACAATGTCATGCTGTGCAATTTAATAAACACAATCAGTGCTAAAGTCTGTTACTTTTGTTTTACTGGTTTGAAGAAGCATTATCATAGATATCTCTGCTGTGGCGATGAGCCTGCTTCCTTAAGTAGAGAATCTTGAGGAATAACTTCTGCATGTCTGATGAGATCGTCTTTTCATGGATGACACAGTCTATTTTGCAGTTTCTATTCACACTCAAATTGTTCTTGAGGAACAATTTAGGCATCATTTGTGCAGGCCTGCCACACTCAGAATAGGTTAATAGTCAATGTCACCTTCACTGGGCTATTCTTTGGATAGAGACCATTAAGGAAAATAGCTATTTCAGTGAGTGGCATATTAAAGTCCTAGTCCAGAGCTCTGTGTGTCCCTGGCTCCAATATTTGTGATCATGGCCTAGTGAGGAAGACTACAGTCATACCCTTTCCAGGATGTAACTACAAGGGAGGGCAAACATAAAACTCAAGTGTGAGAAAAGCAAAGCTGGCTTGGGGCAATACAAAAGAGGCTAAAAGAGATTGCTAGCAGTCACCATTCAACTTGGGTCTTTTCTCACCCTCTAGGAACCTGTCATTATCTACTGAATGGTTTATGGCCCAAAAGGCTTTAGTCCTTATGATTGGGTGCTTTCAATTAGATCTCCAGTCACTGTTCTTTCTCTATGTATTAGGTAACAGGACTCCTATGCCAGGACTCCTGCTTCTGATCTATTGTCTCTCTATGTCATGTTTAAAAAATGATGTCAACATACTGTTCTAGAATCAAGTTCTTCCCAGGACAAATCTTTGTTGTTCCTTGGGGGATTGTTTCACATACTCCACAATGACTGTAATGTCAAAACTAGCTTTGGTTCCTTCTAACTTTTGTATGCCAAGTAGTTGTCAGCCAATGACTCAGATTAATCAAGAGCCTAAAGGCGGGTGTCGTGTTGCATCCCTCCAGAACTAGGGAGAGTGCAGCAGTAGGATTGGCATGAGTCTAAAGCCAGGTTGAGTTACTCTGTCTCTAAAATGGCAAAAGATGGAGAAGGAAGGAAAGAAAGAGTAAGAGGAGTTGAACATATAATTTTTATCTTGACATTTTAATTTTATTTCAGTCTAAGCCTTGGCCTTCACTCTAGCATACATTTCCCATGCTCTGATATATCATTTTAACACTTTTTTCTAATATTTTTTATCACAACTGAACAGAAACAGATTATTCATAATCCTAGATTCATATTGTACTTACACTTTCTTTTATATGATTATTGCAGTTGAATGTGTAATACAACGAACTCTTCCCAGAACATAGCAAAGTATAAATAAATAACAAGTAAGTTAGTGGTGCCCTTGCAGCAGCAAGAAAAGTGAGTATGGAAGGAACAGTAAGGAGAAGGAAATCAGAATTACTCTGCATGATAAAACAGGCTGGGAATGAGGTACATTCTGAGGGAAGAGAGAAGGGAAAGAGGGGGAAGTGTAGTTTCTCTAGATAAATTACCTATGTGTAACATAGCCATAGATTTATAAAATCAATTTAACATTATATTCAAAATAAAGGTTTTCTGCCCTGAAAACAAATTACACTGTGTGGAGAAAACAGTCAGCAATTTTGTGACAATAACCTACAATTAATAGCACACAGGGAAGATGACTTCTAAGACGTCTATCGTCTATCGACAGGTGATTGAGATGGGATGGAAGGACTAGAATTACCTTGAGAATATTTATGGATGACTATGCAGGTAGTCACAGGACTTAGTAGGACATAGCATATGCCCTAGTATGTGGCAAGACACATGCTACAGTCCCTTCCTGCTTCTCTCTACATATATCTTTTCTTTCCTTTGTCTCTTCTTCTACTATCTTCTACTCATTCCTCTCTTTTTCTGTCGCCTCCCCTTCTCTGACCTGTCTCAGAAGTTCTATGTTTTGTATGAGTGAGAGTCTTTGCTTGGCCTGGAAATCTAACAGGTTTTAAAAGAACAATTTTGACATCCCAGGATGTTATATTTTGGTAAGGAACATAGCTCAATAAAAACAAAATGACTACAATCATTCCCTGTTAGAGGAAAGAATTATATTCACACAAGTTACAAAGCTTGGGAATCTGTGAAAGTTGCTTGAGTCACAAAGTCCCTCTCCAAAACTTTATAAACAGTAACAATTGTTGACAAGACACACTCTGACAGCCAGAACAACCTTCAAAGTGTTCAGAAAACCCCAAATGCTGCATCTTTTGGGAGTTGTCAGGAAAGCTTGGGTGGATGTTTTTAGTGATGCAACTGTCTTAGCATCACCTAGGCTCTCTCAATAGTCCAATACTCTTCCTGCTTCATACAGGTACCCTTGGGCGAGGTAATTTTCTTGGTCTGCTCTCAGTGCCATGTTGAGATCAACAGATCTTTGTCCTGGTCCCCTCAGGAAAAATTCACACAATCGAAGAGGTGATAACTAGTGCTTCATAGACAATAAGATCAGGGAAAGAAAGAGGGAGGAACAACCTCAAGGAGGTTATGTTGTAAACAATGTTAAAGGACTTAGAACTTAGGAACTGGTGGAATGGACGACTTTTCAACAGGCTGGAAGAATTTAGAATATCAAACCTCATTGAAACATCATAGTAGTAATATGGGAAAGCAAACCAATGCATGTATCATATGTTTCTTCCCTGGGCATGTTTTTCTTAGACTCTATACTGTTGCTCAAATGGTGAGGCTTCCATTTAAATAAAATGGAATAAGCCTTTCAAAACATTTGCCAATTGGCTTGAATTTTCAAAATTTGAATGTCTTCAAATCTTTGTATTCCAAACCTCTTTGCTATTATGTTTTCATTATATACACTAAACCCAAATGTTTAAATTTTACTTTAAAACTTTCAAAAAAATTCCCAAGGGGCAAATAGTTTTACTTATTTAAAATTATTTTTTGAGGATTTCATATATGAACATACATCATTTATATCATTTACATCATTTATACCTTCTCCTCTCCTCCTTTTAATCCCTCCCATCCCCTCACCTAACCCCATCTCAAAAATTTCATCTCTTTATTTTTTATATTCATGTAAATGCATATGTATATACACACTATTGGCTCTAATGAATGTCTGAGTGAACATAGGATTAGGACTGACCACTTAGTTTTCTACTGGGTCTAGCCCTGTGAGAAATTGCCTAAGCCTAACTACCTCTCCATTCACTAGGGTGTGGTCCTGTGAAACTCCCCCAGCCGAGTTCACTTGTGGACTTCATAAGAACTCTGATAATAGTGCTACACTATTGCTATCTAGTCAAGGAAAAGAATAGATTGATGTATAGAAAAGCTGAGATTCTCACAGGAGTTTCATTAGGGTTTGGAGGTAGGAAGTACTTAAGAAAAAAAGGTTGTGCCATAGTAACTGTGCTTGCCCTTTTGTTTCCATGACAGAATGTCTAATATCAATAGCATAAGAGAGGAAGGATTGATTTTGACCTTTAGTCTCCGTCTATCATTGGATACAGGACATGGTTGAAGAGGGGCATATTTGACTATGTGGATAGAGGTTCACAAGAACTCCCCTGGACCTGGAGTTATAGGTGATTGTGATCCACACATCATGCTTCTAGAAAACAGATTAAGTTTTCTTATCAAGAGCAATATTTGCTCTTAACTATTGAGACAACTTTCTAGCCTGCCTCTTTTTAATTTATTTAGGACTTTAGCTAATGAGATGGCACTACCAACATTCAGGGTAGTTTTTGACCTTTGTCAGCCCACTATTGAAATATCCATAACCAAAGAACTTTATACTCTAAGTATGTTATCAATCAAGATTAGCAAAAGAAATATAAAGAAAAAGTGATCTGACACTTAGCGAGAGAACTGGTGACCTTGCATAGAACATAAGTCAATATTCTCTAAGGGGAGGGAGAAATAAATATTTATAGAATTGTTATTATCTAATGTGAACACTGGAGTTAAAATATTTACTGTCTGTTGAGCCACTAGAGAATAATCATAGTCCACGTCAATTATTCTTGTTATCATCATCTAAAAATCTTGCTTATTACATCAATCCAAAGTTTTTTACTAGGACAGTTGTTATTTATTTCCACTGGTGGAGTATCACCCACAGTCAACAAAGACTCATCAGAGGAGAAGGACCTCTATATGTTTAGATGAAGAAAATTAGATAAGTAGATATGTGTAGAGAGGTGAGGCAATGTTAAATGTTAATTATGTTAGGAAATCATGGTAGCCATAAAGTAGACCCTCTGAAATCTCCTTCAGGAAACTTCCAAAACTCAGCAGCCTCCTCAGTGCACCTTGAAATCTTCCTCAGTGTATGCATAAAAAAATGCTGTGTCTTGTAGCTGTTCCAAGTTAATCACAAAGTCACATTGAGATTCTAAAGCTTTTCCTTCTGAGCTCCTTGGATTTAGGAAACCTTTTAAGAATAACTTTACAATGAACAATTTTTTCAGTATTTTTTTTATTGATATATTTTTTATTTACATTTCAAATGATTTCCTCTTTTCTGGGTCCCCACTCCCCTCAAGTCCCATAAGCCCTCTTCCTTCTCCCTGTTCCTCCATCGACCCCTTCCCACTTCCCTGTTCTGGAATTCTCCTATACTGTTGCACTGAGTCTTTCCAGAACCAGGGGCCACTCCTTCATTCTTTTTGGACATCATTTAATTTGTGGATTATGTCTTGTGTATTCAAAGTTTCTAGGCTAATATCCACTTATCAGTGAGTGCATACCATGATTGATCTTTTGAGACTGGGTTACATCACTCAGTATGATGTTCTCCAGCTGTGCTTCCCATACTTTCTTATTTCACAGGAGTTGAACCTATGTTGATGTCAATTTCCCTCCCACTTTCTCTTAAAATATGCTTGCCGAAATCCTGCTACAGATATTGAACTATCCCTTTATATCTACTCCTATCAAAGAAACATATACTATGTAGACATTGTCCAGAAACGAATCTCTAGCCTCATGTGAGTTATCCTTGAAAAAATTGATTTCTCCTGGTTGCCCAATTTTTAATTAGCTAGAAAAAGACAGTTCTCTCTCTCTCTCTCTCTCTCTCTCTCTCTCTCTCTCTCTCTCTCTCTCTCTCTCTCTCTCTCTCTCTCTCTCCACTCCTCACTTGCGCATTGTCCTTTGAAAGACAAGGTGTCACCATGTAGCCTTGGCTAACCTGGGACTCATTGTGTAGAATAAATTGGCCCTACACTCACAGATCTGTCTGCCTTTGTCTACAGAGGACTATCATTAGAGACTTGAATCACTATGGTTAGCATAGATGTCTCTTAGTGGCTTCCATCTTGTGATTCTAAAACTACCACAAACTGTGTACTTTTATTTCCTGAATCTCAGAATATATCATAGTAGTTACTCCACATACAAATTATTCTTTGATACAAAAGCATGCACTAATTCTTCAAACGAGGAATTGATGCTTTGATTTTTTTTTCAGATCACAATACCACTATGTAACAAATAACATTAAACCAGATCTTTGAAGATTCAGCATCTTTATCACTTCTGATCTAGGTCTACCTATGTAATGCTTTTTAGAGTAAAGCATGCAGCAACTTCCTAATTGGCTTTCCACTCCCAGATTAAAAGTACTTTAATTAAAGAAAGTTCTATATTCATTATCACCATCAAAGGCTGACTTAAAGCTCTCACACTCAGATCTATCAGTTTGGAACTAGTGGCAACAGTAACAAAGTTGAAAATCCCATTATGATATAAAAAAAAAAATAGTTTAGCTACAAGGGAAATTGTCTTTTCCTAAGTTAATACTTCAGGCTTTGAAGGCACAATGGTACACTATTCACACAAATGACAGATCAAATATGAAAGGTTTTTTTTTTTAAACAGAAAAGGAATGTTATGACATTTTTGCTACAAGTATAGATGGTCATGTTACTGTTTGTCCTTAATTAGACAGTGTACAGGGATAATCCACCTTTATCACTAGATGAGGGCAAGAGTCTAAAAACCAGTAGATTTAATCTAAAATGAACTTTGGAGATTTTCCAAAATCTCTGCTGTGTTATTTTAGTCTTGGACTGTTTGGATAGTCTAAGGCTCTGATCAATGAGAGCTCAAAGAAGAATTTAATGTTGGTGATGGGATTTTCTTCTGAAAGGTGCACATAAGGACTGCGCATTGATGGGAAAGAAGTTTATACCCTCTTTACTTTTTTTAAAGGTATTTGCTTTCTAATGCAACATTCTTTAAAGTAATAGTTTTGGCATAAATATGTACCCAGTCTTTAGACACATAAATTGAAAAAAGTGGTCATTATGCTTCAAGGTGCCCCAAAGTAGAATGACATTTGCTTAGGAAGTTTGTCATGAGCACATTTCTTTAAATTCATTGGAGTGCTGAGAGGCACATTCAAATTTTATTAAAATAATTTTCATATTAAACATTTTTCTCACATTTGTGGATCTCTACAAATCTGGGTTTTATTTAAATGAACTTAGGGAGAAAACAGATGTATCATAAGTGTTTATGGAAATTAGATCCAGAAGTAATACCCAGCCTGCTGCCTGGTGGGCCTTACCTGCTTGGGCTCAGTTTAATGATCACTTTAGATTGAATGAAATCTGTTCAAACTATATAAGCTTTCAGTCCAGACAAGAGACATATAAAGACAAACCTGTGATGCTGACACTACTCTATGAAGGCAGCCGTACTGCTTCCCAGATCCAGGGTGAAGGTTGATATGGGTAGCACTGGCATATCAACAGGGCCTCATTTGGCCTCAAAGTTCTGTCAACAATTGGTTGAAAAAAAAAAGTCACTGTTCACATTGAACATTTTCATAAAAGAGTGGGCCTGACCCAAATTCTCTCATTTCCAGTTTTAAGACCATTTGTAACCCAATGGTGACAGATGAACTCATTAATTGTGATTTATGGAGAAATATTGAGTATTTTGATGATTGCAAAGATGGTGTTCTATACTGCCTATTTTTCATATACTATAGTGAATATAGATCACTTTCTCTAACATAACACCACCCAATCCTCTCTCTCTCTCTCTCTCTCTCTCTCTCTCTCTCTCTCTCTCTCTCTGCTTGTGCATGTGTTTCTCTGTTTCTTTTAAAACTTAAAAAATTTTAGTTATGTTTAAATATGGCAAGTCATCGTTGCTGAGATTCTGGAATTATTCATTTGGAATCATTTCTTGATCCCAGCTGTTTTCTGTGATCATAACAGGATATTTTATCACTAGAGATGATATGGTTTATATGTTGAACACCCACTGTGTGCTGAAAGCCTGGCCCCTGTGCTGGAACTACATGGGAGGCATTATGTCCTCTTAGTAGCTGACATTTTGTGAGAGGTCCTTAGGTTACTGGTGGTATGGAATTTTATGAATCCCTGTTCTACATATTTTCCTCTTTTGTTTCTGGCTCCTGATATAAGGGGTTTGGATTTGCCCATTTATACCATGTTGTACTCCTATTTCCAAAGCTTCTCAGGTTTGGACTGAAAATTCCAGAACTAAGAGGCAAATACATTGCCTCAGGTGTCTTGTTCTCATGGCAAAAAGCTGATTAAAGCTGATTTGAAAGGGTAGATTCCCTTGTTCCTAGAGTCTTGTGCTTTCCACTAGATATTTTTATGTTTCCATAGATATTTTTGTTCTAGTGACAGGCTCATCACCCTTTACATTTGGTTCTAATGAGGGATTTAAACCTATTTATTATATCCTCCCCTAATCCAGGAACTTCTGACTCTCCAGATCTTATAATTCTCAACGTTGTATTTTGTACTGAGTCTCTCCTCATTTGCTCATTCTTCTTGGGTTGCTTACTACACTACACTAAAATGTTAGACATCAGCCATGACTTGTCTGTGTTGCTAAACTTCTTGGTGGTGGGTGGTGTCTTCCCCATACCTATCAATTCTCCATGCTCTACAGGCCCAGCAAATATACCCTTTGATTTGACTCTACTAACCAAAACATGTGAAATACCTGTACGTACACCTGAATGAAGATTAAATTGGGCTATTCAGACAATGATTCTAGGAATCAATGATTCTAGGAAACATCCAGTGGAAATCAGGGGCGAGGGGGTTGGACATTTTTTGCTCTCACATTCAGTTTTTTGCCCTCCTCTATTTCCTGGTTTGTAGTAAAATATGTAAAGTTGTCAAGGTTTGATGCATCTTTCCACTAGCCTATGATTTAATTTCATACACTCAGAAACTCAGAACAACTTGGCCGTTAACTGCTAATGGCTTTTAAGGGTTTAAATCAGCCCTAAACATTATTCCAATGAGTTTTTGTGGTTTAATTACCTTAAAATATTAAGTAGTCAGAGTCCATCAATACACACACACTTAGGGGTATAAAATGTGCAGTGGTCCTAATACCATCTCAATGATGTCTAATACAGCACCTTAGTTTTCCAAAAACATGTAAAAATAGTTTAAGTCTATCTATTGAGCCTAATGATGTGTGCTATCATTAAGCTGGGGGAAATGTGAACTCAAAATGATTCTCTAAATAGCAAGCAAGGGCTTTACAAAGCAAAGGACAGAGCCATGTCTGCCCTGCCCTGTTGTTCCCTTGTCATGTTAGCTTTAAGGCATACATCTTATAGTTAAAAAATCTGCATTCAAATCATCTAGGTCTGCAATTCACAAGGATGTTAAGTAATACAATGTTGAATGTGGGAAGAATAATTACAATTAGTTGTCAGGGAAGTTTTTGTGAAAACTTCATTAAATGCTGTATGCAGAAATAATAATGATAAGCCACTAATAGGTGCTACAACAGTCTTGTTTTTAAATCCTACACTTGAAAACTCTGGAGATGAGGAGAAAATGAACTTGAAGGATCAGTATACAATTTTAAGGCTATAAAAATGAGCTTAATCTCTTTATTGTGATTTTCCTTCTTTGGACAATAAATAAAGTAACCAAAGATCGTCATTTATTCCATGCAGTGTATCAGATTTTTTTTCCTGCAGAACTCATTTCTATCCACAAACTCACAATAACTTCATTTCTCTTTTCAAGTCAGTCAGAGACCCCAATCTCCACCATTCAAATTGACCTAAGATCCCGCACTAACAAAATGTTAATATTTATGAGTAATGCATATTGGGTTCAGAGATAGGAAGAAAAAAACCTTCAGGGAGGCAGAAATGAGTTATTGGTCTGCTGTAGAATGTGTCATTTGTAAAGGGCTGCATTGTAGTGAGCGATGATTCAAATGTATGATTTCAAGGGGGCAGAGCAATCTAGTTTACTAAGCTCTCATTATACTAAGGTGAGGCTTTTGTGAGCTGCTGGCTGCTCATTAGCATCTCGATTCCACTGAAGAATCCAGATAATGGGTGCCAGTTTTATTCTCATTATGGAGCAATTCCAGTGTCGCCATTCTTTTCATTAATTTATCATGGAACAATCAAATTCAACAGAAGGTAGAGCCATTTGAGCTACAAGAGGATGGGTATTATAAGATACACATTATTTCTTTATTCCAGTGTGATGGTCTCTGAGTCACATCAGTGAAGCTTCCTTGACCCCTGACCTCACCTGTCTGTCACAGCACCCACTTTGTTCCTTCTTCATATCCTACTTTTGTTTTTGCTTCGTTGATGCTGATGACATCCTTCTCCAATAAAGGTCAGTCAGAGACCACACTTGAAATCTACTGGCTAAATCCTGTCTAACAGAGGTGAAAGTTAGTTGTCCTTAATTTGGCTAGAGAAAAAGGTAGGTAGTTATTGTTGCAGGTATCATACAGCAAGGGATATAGATAGGCTGATAAAATGTCAGAATAAGGGCAAGCCAATTACTCCAAATCAGTACCAAACCTCTACAGGTAAATGATGCAGCTAAAGGTGGCTAAGAATTTTCCTTTTGATTCTAACAAAAACTTAGTTGATATTTACCTATAGGAAAGGATGACATAAAAAATGTGATATGATAGAATATATAAAAGGCTTTTCTTCTTTCCCTCAAGCCGAGTTTGGTTTAAAAATGTGTTGTTTCCATTAGCCATAAATCATCAGTTCCCAAGATATCTGATTATATTAAAGAGATTCTGTAAGTATATGTCCATGGTGTGGTGGTGGGCAGTTATACTATAGAACATAATTCTATCATGAGGACCATGAAGTCCACGACATCAGACATACATGTAAGCTATGTTGCACAATATAAAGATATCATCAGATTGGAAGAATAATGATTAACTGTGACTACTAGGGTATTTATTAGCTTTTAATTGATATAATCATAATGATTATCCAAAGTACTAGGATAATTATAAACCTGTCTGTATTGTGGTAGAGTTGGAGCTGCATAGGTCTGGAGTCAGATGGACCTGTATTAACCCGGTAGTTTCATTTCCAAAACTCTGTGACATTGCTTAGTGTACTTTACCACCATGCCATGTGAATAACAATATTCATTTCCAGGATCATTTTGAGGGTGAGAGAGGTAATGTGTCTAAAGCAGCTAGCATAGTGCCTGATACACATCCACTCAATACCAAGCCAATGCAGGGGCAGCAGTAATTGCCATTATTATGGTACTTGCTCTAAGAAATGTTCCTTATGACAAAAGAGAATGGGTGCCCGCAGAACTTAAACAGAGTGAATGCAACTTCAAACAGAGCCCCAGGCAAGAGTAACAATGAAGCAAGGATAGCAGATAGATGTAGACTGGCATTGTACTAATACATGCTGGATGCTAGAAAGAAAAGAAATGCACATGTAGATAGACAGTTCCCCAGGATCCTCATGGCAGTGTGATTAAACCACACCTAGAAAAGACATCTCAACTAGGTGACACTTTGTCACTTACAAAGATGCCAGAATCTCTTGGAAGTAGAGGGAGAGGGGAATCTGGAAGAGAGAGAGGATGGGGGAGGAGAAAAATGAGGTCTGGTTCAGATACAGGAGGAGATGGGATAAAGCACAGAGGGGTCAAAAATTTAAAAGTAGATGCGTAGCAGTGGGGGAGGGGGGACTAGGTGTAGCCACTAGAAAGTCCCAGATGCTAAGGACCCAAGAGGTTCCCAGGACCCAACAGGGAGTACATTAGCCAAAATATCCAACAGAGTGGGGACAGAACCTGTAGAGACCATATGCAGTAGATAGGCATGACCCCCAGTTGAGAGATTAAGCCACACCCACTCACCTCAAAAATATTAACCCAGAATTCCTCCTGTCAAAAAGAAAAGCAGGGACAAAGAGTGGAGCAGAGACTGAAAGAAAGGCCATCCAAAGACCACTCTACTTAGGGATCCATCCCATCAGCAGACACCAAACCAAGACATTTGCTGATGCTAAGAAGTGCTTACTGACAGAAACCTATTATAGCTGTCCCCTGAGAGGCTCTGCCAGAGCATGACCAATACAGATGTAGATGTATGCAGCCACATATTGCACTGAGTGCTGATAGCCCTGTGGAGAAGTTAGGGCAAGCACTGTAGGATTTGAAGGGGTTTGCAACCCCATAGGAAGAACAACAATATCAACCAACCAGAGCTCCCAAATCTCCTAGGGACTAAACCACAAACCAAAGAGTACACATGGAGGGACCCATGCCTCTACCTGGATATGTAGCAGAGGATGGCCTTATTGGACATCACTGGGAGAAGAACCCTTTGATCCTATTGAGGCTTGATGACCCACAATAGGGGAATACTAGAGTGCTGAGACAGCAGTGGATGGGTGGGTAGGGAGCACCTTCATAGAGGCAGGGTGGAGGGAGCAGGGAGAGAGGATTGTAGAGGGGAAACTGGGAAGGGAGATAACATTTGAAATATAAATAAATAAAATAACCAATAAAAAAGAAAAAGTGATTAAGTCTGTCATTGTTCATATTTTCATTAATATATTTTACTAATGAGATTTAACTTGTTGGAGATCTTTCTTTTTCATTCCTTCCTACCTTTATTCCTTTTATCCTGTCTTTCTGAGTTTGGGGGGAGAGGGGACACAAGGGTAGGAACTGGGAGGAATAGAGGAAGAGGAAACTGTGGCAGGAATGTAATGTTTGAGAGAATAAAAACCTAACAAAACCTCTGCCATTGTTATTGCCTTCTGCCAGAAGAGAAATGGGACTTACTCTTTCCTGTTAGCAGGATCAAGACAGGACGCCTTTTGCTAGTCCCCTTCTAGCCCTGGCTTAGGTTTGTCATCCAACTGGCTCATTTGAGATGAGTTATCAAACTACAAAATACATTTCCTCATCAGTGAAATGATGCTCATAATAAAATCGGTTAAACAAGGATAGTGTGCGCGGTGGGTCATTGCAGAATTGTTATTTTCAGGTCTGCTCTGATCTGTTGGGAGGATCTAATCTATGACCAGGGCAAGCTCATGCAGTGTTCTTTGTATAAATTAGCGATATATTAAGTACTAACAATATCTATTCAGTCATTAAGGTATTATTAACAATTGTAGCTTTAAACTCATTTGTAAGGAATTAAAGGTTTCACAAATATTTGCATGCATTCTTCATTGTCATCATTTGTTAGCTGTTCTCTTTTGTATTCAGCTAACACTGTATTATCTTGCATGTATTGTTCTATTTAATTACCAGAACAATTCTGTACAATTTTTTAGTCCTTTGGCCTGCTATAGCAAAACACAGGTCACGGGTCCATAGATTAGGATGTTCAAGATTTATAACACAAGTTGATTCATTTCTCCCAAGGGTTCACTCTTAGATTCATAGATGGTGTCTTTTGTACCTTCATGAAGTATGATTAGCCAGTCTGCTCCAGGGAGTCTCTCTTACAAGGACTCTAATTCAAGACATCACTTCTCTAACCTCCCAAAGTCTTCATTTCCCAGTAGTGCCACACAGAGAGAAGGGAGTTGGCATCAGCAAGTGAATTTTGGGTGATAATAATGTTTACAATATTCTGGATTAGTATTATTACTTTCATTGTACAATAAGAAATGAGTTTATTTGTTCAATAATCAGACTGAAATTTTTATATCAGATGTATAAGATGTATAAGTTTAGACCATTATTTCCTATTGCAGCATCTAGTTATACCTTTGTGCATCATAACACCCACTTTAAGATGTTGTAAAGACTAAATAGCTGTGAATCCTTAGGCCATTTGTTTATATTAGAGATGTTTATATCATAGAACTGTTATGCTGCTCTATTGTATCTCCTCTACTCTGGTTTGTCAATAATGAGGTTATTTACTCATTTCTTCCCATAAAATATCTTTATTTCTGAGAAAAGTCCCTGTTCTTATTAGAATGAGCAATGTAGCAACTAAAGCACATTTTCATGTAAGTGTCTGTAGGTGATGTGCTCTTGAATTATTGTAATTTATACTAAGACTCGAGGAATATTATGCACATCAGTCTTATAAATAATGTGACATAAATAACAGCTGCATTTATTGCCAAAGCAATTATTTTCTTCCTAAGCAATCATTCATTATTTTAGAAGGAAATGGAAATTTGCATACAGCATTGTCTCTGTACATAATTAGGGTGAGTTTCCCTTCTCACCTGTCTTGATGTTTAATACCTGAAAGTAATTAGTTTTTCTTTGAGCACTGTCAAAACCTACTGACCGTTAAAGAAAAAAATCTTGCCTGCAGTTTATGGAAATTGTCTTCTTAGTGTGGTTTTTCTTTGGTATACTTTTTGTTTGTTTGTTTGCTTTCCTGTTGACTTGCTTGAGAGAGAGAGAGAGAGAGAGAGACAGACAGACAGACAGACAGACAGACACAGACAAAGAGAGAGACAGAGAGAGACAAAGAGAGACAGAAGAGAGAGAGAGAGAAAGAGAGAGAAAGAGAGAGAAAGAGGGAGTGAGGGAGGGAGGGAGAGAGAGAAGGGAGAAGGGGTTTGGAGTTACATGGGGAGAAATGTAGGAAGATTCAGGGAGGTGTTGGGGAAGGTGAAACCATGATCGGAATATGTTGTCTGGGAAATATTTCTTTTCAATAAAATGCATGAGCAAAACAAAAAATGCATATAAATTAATTTAAAAAGAATCTAAGGCCCTGTTGGTAGGCTGATCTTCTTTGCTTCAGGGTGCTCTCACCCTAGTGTGATACTATGTCACACAAACACCATTCTTTACTTGCATAAAGATTCATTTTGTTTGTTTAGAAAACTTTAAAGGGAATTTTCAAAATTGAGAGAAAAAAAGCGAGCAAGAAATAATTAGTTGAATCTTCTGATATTATTTTTCTGATTATTGACCATATGATAAAACTAGTAATTCTGTAGAAGATACATGACTAGGAAAGTAAAATGTTGCTAATCTTTAAAATCAGCCTTGCCTATAATTTATGGAAATTGTATATTAATATGGTCCTGTCTTAGAATCCCTTAGGTACTGATTCTTGGACCCCTGTAGATACTAACATGTCCCCTTCTATAATATTGCACAGTGTCTGTTTATGATCTGCAATATACCCCACTGTTTTAATTTATCTAAATTGCTTACAGTACTTACTACAATGCTTTTCACAAATGCTGTCTAAGTAGCCATTGATTTTATTGTTTGGGAAACTAGGCAAAGAAATGATTACTGTAGACATTTCATATGTTTGTAAGTTTTGTCTTACCAATAGTTTTGAACAGTTGTTTGCTTAATCCATTGACACAGGGCTAATTCAACCTAATTTCTTATCCATACCGTTGGGTTGCTGGAAAGAAGTCAAATGATAGATCTTGAGTGCCTAGCACTGTGCTTGGCTCATTCATGAATTTATATAATTATTTCAGTAATACATTTTTGTACTTAACATACTATATGCTGGACGAACCAGGAGTACACAACAGTAAATACAACAAACCACAACATATCTTACCGAATACCCAGTTCCAGAAGTTTTGTGTTTTGGACAGTTACAGACAAACAAAGGAAATATGCAATTTAATGTTTTATGGAAAAATAGATCCTTATGAGAAGAAATAACTTCATATTCACGAACCATAGAGATTTGATTTCTAAGGATGGATGGGAGTAACAGAGTTACCGAGACTGTAAGAGCAAAGGTATGTTCAATAAAGACATTGGAGATTGTGTGGTTCCTCTGATCTGAATAACTTGCTTTCTGAGGATCTACAAGAGTGCCACTGTGGATTAGATTTAGTAAGTACATGTAAGATATGGGTCATTTGAAATCCTGGAAGTCAAGAGTACATAAGGAATTTTCCCAAAGTGAAACAACTTTCTTTAGAGCATCTTGTCATTTGAACACCTTCAGATAGATGTGACTGAAAATCCAAATTAATTTTTTGAGTGATTCCAAACATTCAGTAAAATAGTGATGGTAATAATAACGATAATAGCTGTACCAATTTGGAGTTTTCAATCCGTCCAACACTTATTGAATAAGTCTATATGTTTGAAAAACAGGGAATATTGGTATGTGTGTGTGTGTGTATGTGTGTGTGTGTGTGTGTGTGTGTGTGTGTGTGTAAAATAGTAATATCTTTTTCTGATCAGGCAAACCACTAATTGCTGCTGTGACAGATACCTGAGCAAATAAATAATTTAAGGGAAGTAGAACTTATTTTGCTTTATGTTTTTCACATGTGAGTCCATCATGGTTGGAAGGAGGTAGCAGAGCCCAGAGGCTTACATTTCTCTAAGCAAGTGTCAGTAAAAGAATTAAAGATCTAGGACCAGTCATCACCTTCAAATGCATAGCTTCAAGTTACCTACACCTCCTATCATGCCCCATCCAGCTTCCCAAATAGTTTCCCATCAAGTGCCTATCACATGAGTTTCTGGAGAATATTCCATGTTCAAAACCTCATCAGTCAAAGGTATTTATCTGTATGTAGCACACAACCTCTAAGGAATTGCCTTCAGTCTGAATCCAAGATTACAGTACCCTTTAGAGTTTATTCATTTCATATTCCTCTCAATAATAAAATTAAAGTGTAAAAATATTGGGAAGCAATTTCAAGTTTACCCAAACATTGCAAAAGAGCAGTAGAACTTCTCTTTCTTGAACCCTCTGAGAATTTGTTGTCAATAAACAACCATGTAATATCTACAACATGGAACTTATCTTACATTAACCATAACACAGCCATCAATATCAGACAGTTATTACTGATATTCTTCTTCCCTAAGCCCAAACTAATGTTTTTATAGTAAGTTGATCAGCTCTGGATCAAATACTGCCTGTAGTTGCCATCACTGTTTAATCTCTTTCGTTTTGTATGATTCCCCATTCTTGGCCTGACTCAAAACTTTTCATCAGTTTAGATTATAGGACAACCATGTTATAGAATTCCCTTGAATTTTATCTGAATTGTTTTTAATGGATATATTACAATAATTTTGGAGTGAAGTGTGGCAGGAACAGCACTGTGCATTTGTTATTGATGGTTTGTTTCTAGTTGTTGTAGTGAGGATTAAACTCATGCACGCTAGTTAAAGCATCAGACCACTGTGATGACTTTCAGCCCCCTTTGCCCTTTTGATTTTGAGACAGAATGTCACTATGTTGCCCATGCTAGCCTTGAGCTTACTTTGTATGCCATATGGACTGTGGATTAACAGTGTTCTGCTTCATTTTACAGGATAAGTGAGATTAAAGTCAAGCATTCATAGTCCTGATTTTTCTTATTGCCTATTAGTAAATAACATATAATTTTAGCTACTCCAAATTTAAAAATAGTTGTTCTGATTATTTGATCCAGTTTGGCACAACTGTGTCTGTCATGCTTTTTCTAGTGCTCGATCTTTAACACCTTATTACATTTCTGTTGCTAGTTACCACTGGCTCAAATGAATACTCTCCTAGCTTGCTGCTCTTGCAACTCCTTCCTATGTCCACAAACACTTGAACATTACGTTCCCCTTTGTAGGTGTCCCTCAAACCTTGTACAGGAGCTTTTCATCCTACATAGATATCCACCTTCCTCCCACTTGTTACTTATTTGACAAAGTTATAAATTAAAAAAAGTAGAAGATAGAGAGAGATGTCTAGAAGAATGAATAAAAAAGAGAAAAAGATCAAGGGATGATTCAAAAATTTAAAAGACACAGAGAAAACATAATGAAACAAATTGTATTCATTTGAGATAAATATTCTGGGTAACATTAGTTGAGATGATTTTGAACATAATCTTCATTAAAAAATACATTTCTGTCTTTACCCAAAACAATAGCAGAATATTAAGAAAAATGCTGTTTATCTGAACTAGCATTGTTTTGTGTTTCCAAATTACATGTTATTTATTATTTAATTGTTTAGTGTGTGTGTTTGTGTAGATAAAAGTGTATGTATATGTGGGGTCTGCACATATGTCACACCAGCATATAGATGCTAGTTTGAAGTCAAATTTAAGGCAAACTGAAGAGTTTCCTCTTCAGTTACATTGGTTCCTGGTATTTAATTCAGGGTAATCAGGCATGGTAGCAAGTTGAGTTACCCATTTACCAACTCTACATTTGAATTTTTGTTACGTCTCTTAAATTTATTATCTGGAAATTTTTATAAATGTATACAACATGTTTTGATCAAATTCTACTACCTCTTACTACTTCCCCAACAACTCCTCTCAGGGTCTTCTACAGTGCCTCTCTCTAGACTTCCTATTGAACATGCATTTATTTTTCAATAAAATAAATCAAATCAAAGTACTCTCCAAGTACAGTATTAGGATCTTCATTATTTGCAACTGCACTCAGTATACACAAAATTACATTGTAGCTTTTATGGTAACAGATTTCCTCAAGCTGCCTCTTCTCAACTGTTGTCCAGTGTTCAGCACCTGGTCTCAGGACCTTAGTATTTCATGGTGGAGAGAAGTTTTCTCTGACCATTATGAGCCTTGTATAAAGCTAATGACTCTGTTTTGACCATTGACTACTAAGCTCATTCTCATTACCTCTAAAATCTGTCCATTGGAATGAGGAATATTTTTATTGTGAAGTCTATGAGCAATAACTTAGGAAAAGTGCTTATTCTAGGCCATAAACTACTGAAAATCAATTATCACAGAACCTTACGCTCTTGCTTCTCCCGTTTTAGCCTCAAAAGGCCATGATTGCAGGTGTGTGACAAACCATCTGAGTGAAATATTGTTTTATTTTTTCACTATCACAGTGAAAGAAAAGTACCATTCACAATCATGAATAAGTCTGCCTCAATGGATTATTTTTGAAGGTAGGAACTGGTTTTCATCTCCATATTCTTAGTGCTAATCAAAATTATTGGTACCTTTAAGGATACCCAGTGTGTGTTACATGAAGGATGGAGGACAGTGCTGAAGACTGTGATTAGATGAATAGATTCAAACACTGAAGAATGACAGGGAAGAACAATGATAGCCATGTGTGGTGGTTTGAATGGTGATGTCCCCCATAGGCTTATACATTTGCATGCAAATTGATGAAATGTTTGGAGAGATTAGGAGACCTGTCCTTATTGGAGTAGGTATGTCCTTGTAGAAGGATGTATGTTGATGAGGCTTGGGCTTTGAAATTTCAAAAGCCAACACAAGGTCCAATCCCTTCTCTCTCTCTCTCTCTCTCTCTCTGTCTGTCTGTCTGTCTCTCTCTCTCTGTCTCTCTCCCACTCTGCATCTCTCCTTTTCTGTCTGTCTGTCTGTCTGTCTCTCTCTCTCTCCCTTTCTCCCTCCTTCCCTCCCTCCCCCTCTTTTCCCCTCCTTTCCTCCCTCCCTAACCCCCTCTTTCTCCCTGCTGCCTGTGGATCAGAATGTAGCTCTCAGGAACTTCTCTAGCACCACTGCCTGCCTGTGTGCCACCATGCATTCCATCATGAAGAAAAAGTACTATCCCTAACTGTAAGGAAGCACCCAGTGAAAATGCTTTCTTTGATAAGCGTTGCCTTTGTTGTGGTGTCTCTTCACAGCCATAGAGTACTTAGACACCAGGTTATTGGGAAATTTCCCAATATTTATTGGATTATTTATTGAATATTTATGACATCCCAGCCAATTAGATGGATATTTTATTTGTATTATGGACTGGTCCAGGGTCAGGTTATTATAGTTTAGAGAAACAAAACAAAGCCTAGGAATGTAAATAGAAACCATATTTACAGGCTTAGAAATAATAGTCCACAAGGTCAGAGAAAATAAAACATCATCTAATACTTCATAACAATAATGTCCCTTAATAAATTCCAGAGTTTCTTACATGGCATTTAGTTGGCATTGGTTTGACAGTGATTTACCACATCATTTGTCAAGCATTCTTTCTGCTTTGATATTGCAGCTACTATACTTTGTCTGCCTAGTATAAGTTGGAAATGTTTAAGTGAACAGTTTAACTATTTCCACATATAATTAGGCTGAGCTACTTTGTGAATTTTGCAATGAAAAAACTTATCACAGTTCAACTTGCCTCATCATTTTTATTTCCAAGATCATTCCTAGACATAGGACTCTGGCTGTACCCTACAAATGATTTTTCAAATGCCTACAAATATCTGCACTTTGCTAAGCACCAAGATAAGTAAATGAACATTGATTTCTATAGCAAAATACATGAATCTTCTTGATCCCTTTAATTATTATTGGGTGACAACAAGCTTATCAAACAGTTCCTCACTCACCAAAGTCCTAGATAGTTAGCCATTACCTTTCCTATTGTCTATCCTCTGTATATTTTGTTGCATTCATCATATGTATTTAAACAATATCTTGTTTTCCTAAGTAGGTAATTAGACTTTCAAAAACAAAACACCTCTGTCTGTATGTCTGTTTGTTTGTTTATTTGCTGTCATAAGCAAAGAGGCAGTTCAAGAGACTTCCCCTGTCCTTTTTCATTGAAGGTAACAACTTCTTGGGAAAAGTAAGAAAAACTCAAACACAAAGCACAGTGGCTTGAATAAAGTGTACAGAGCAATTTCTGACATTATTCAAACACAGATCTCCAGGAACTGGTAATTTAAGTATCCAACACAGTCTCACTGGGGCTAACTCACAGGGTCACCTGATTTTCATACTCATGAGTGGTATGGTTCATCTCAATCCTCTTAAAAGTCATTATGCATATAGAACTGGAGACTGTGTGATTAGTTTACTGTCACTCTTGAAAGGTTCTGTTTCTCCACTAGTATCTGATAAAGAAGAGAGTTTCCCAAAGTCAGTCACTCAAAATAGAGAAAGTAAATCCATTTTAGCATACCTCTGGGAAGCAGATCTGCATTAACTAGTCTATGACTTCTCTGGCAATTATAAAGTGGAAGAGAATGCACAGCCACTGGTGATTTCTGCAAGCAATATGATGAGGGGACAGAGAAAATGAGGCAAAAGTAAAATGGGACGTGGGATTAAGGGATCTTCCACTCATCCATGTGCAGAACATTGAAAATTAATACGGAATTGTTCAGTGAGCAGCCATTAGGTTATTGTAATTTGTAGAATGTTTTCGTTTTCCTCTTCTCCTTCACTGAAGACATATTAGAAACGGCTTCATTTCTGAGGGATGACACAGTTAATCCTATTTTGAGTTCTATTTGAAGAAAATGAAATGTTAAGCTGGTTTTGCACTTATCAAATGAGCCATTGAATTCCACATCTAGCAAGCAGCTCCAGAAGGAAGGCACTGTGCTAGATAGCAGGGCTATGGAGATGAATTAAGAATAATTATTTTCATCATGGTATCAGATAATTTGGGGGATTTACAATATTGTAATTTTCAGCTTCTGTAAATATAGGAGTTAAGATAAACCAGGAATGTCAGGCCAAGTGAAAGACAGATCCAAAGCATTGCCCTGAACTAAAGGGCAGTGGCCCAGGAACAGAAGTAAGACAAAAAGAGTCTTCACCCTAAAAATTCAAAGTATGCTATGTCAGAAAGGAAACGTTTGAGTCTGCATTTAAAATATTCAGAATAGGGTGACAGCTTAGTAGATAAAGCACTTGACATGTAAGCATGAGGGTGGGAGCTAAGCAACTAGGCACTTACAAAAATCAGGCAGATGTCATGACCACCCCGCAAACCCCAACCTGAAATCATAGCACTAAAGAAGTAAAGATAAAGGATACCCTAGGCAAGCTGGTTGGTTGACTAGCTGGTTGGCAAGCCTCAGGCTCAGTGATGTGGATAATGATAGGGAAGCCACTCAGTCAGCTTCTGGACTGTGTACCATGCTCATGCATATTCACACAAGTAGGCTACCACACATGTGCATTTCTATTCATACAAGCACATAGACGCATGGATATACACATATATATCCCCCACAAGAAACAACAATGACAGCAACAACAAAAACCAAAACACAAAATATACAAGCTATGCATGTCTCCACAGAAGCGCTCATTCAACTCTAATTACATAACATAACACACTACACTAAATTTAATTTTATCCAATGGTGTAAGAGTGCTATTATCCCCTTCCAACTTAGAGCAGTGAATATTATCTTGCATATTCAAGACAAATCTTTTAATGGATGAATAAAAGAAATGAAATGTAATTAGACCTACAGTAAGCTGTTTAGCATGGTATCAGTGCCATAATATCCTTGTCCCCAAGAAGCACAGACACAGGCTGTCGCTGTGATACAAAACAGCAATTCTTGGGTTAGGGAAAGAGCCATCAGCTCTGGAAATAAGAGTGCAAGTTGGAGAAGAGAGATTGCTCAGGGAATCGTCTAGTATTTTTAGGAAGGCTTAAGAAAAGTTCACTGGAGTTTGTAAAGTTTGCTGGTATAGAGCCCACTGTGTGGTTTAACAGTAAAGGAATTGCTCAACTGACTCAACTCCCATAATAGATCTTCACCCAAGAGCATCTCTTCTAAGGTCAAAACATGCTAGAATAAAAATCAAAAATGCAAAAAAATAATTTTTTTCTCTAAACTCCCATAAGATTCTTTATTATTCTGTTTCTAGCATAGACCCAATTATAAGAAAAACACTGAAGATACAAATGCAAACCTAAGAAACTTTTGTTTGGTAAGTTGTACTCTTTCCATATCATGCAAGTCTTCCATCAGTGAAGCATATGTTAGACAATTCTGTGGGCTCCCACATTATGTGGGAGTTGCCACATGCTTAAAGGTCAGAGGCATGTCAGCTGTTGCAGCCTTCCTTTGATCCACTACATCTTGCTTTCCCATCATCAGAGATCTTGGCTTTTAAATGAGGATCACACTGTGATTGTGGATATGCTTGTGGCATCATAGCCACACACTGCAGCACATTGGATACTGTCAGTGTCCTGATCTGACCTACAGACCCACAGAAAGAAAATGGTTACAATGAAGTTGTCATTTCTATGGTATTTGATGCAGGGATTTATCAGGTCATTTACTTTATTTTTTATATTGTTAGCTTAGGAAATCATGTTGTTAAGAAAATGGGAGAATTTAAATTTGCCCACTTTAAGTATCAAGAAAAAGGTATAGGTAGTAAACTCAGATCTACTACTTCTAAGATAATTTCAGGCTACTTGCTTATCTTGTTTAAATTATTCATTCACACAGGAGTCTAAGAATGGCACCCAAGGTCTCAAGAATTAGTGAGATCACAGGGCACTCCAAGAATGTAGAGGTCAGAAAGTCAGGTGGATATAGTGTCTTAGTATCTATGACTTCCAACAGAAGGCAAGATGGGGTGTAAGATATGAGAAGAGATGAACCTGCCTGCATAAGAGGAAGACACCAGCAGACACACTGTTTTTCCATGCAGGTCCCCAACATGTAAAAAGGGTAAAACATTTAGCTTTACTCAATTAGTGGTTAGGACAGATTCAGAAAGTAAGGGAAAGATATGGAAGATTATTAGTGATGGATAATGTTTGAATGAGACTCATATCGTTACTGAAAAAAGAACGGACTACCTATTAGCTGTAAACGGAGGTTGGTAAAAATTCCTGTGGGGGGAAAATACGGAAAAAAGAGTATAGTCACTTATAGGCTTTTGACATAAAATTGGGAATTGATAATCAAAAGGTTTAGAATAAAGACTTTTAGTTGAGCGTTAAGAATAAAAAGCAGTTTTCATGCTGAGGAGATATTCTTTCAGATAACCCAGAGTCAATCAATTCTCAGCAAACACATGATGGCCACAAGCATCTATAGCTCCAATTCCAGAGAATTCTGGGTCTTCTTCTGGCCTTTGTGGATACCAGACACACAAGTATCTGTACTGCTCAGCAGCAGATGGAGGCAAAACACCTTTACTTTACCAAACACCTTTTTACACATAAAAATAATCTTTAAACTAAAAAAGAAAAACATTTTTATCACTAGTTCCCATTAAAATAATCATTTAGTATTTTAAACAATAAGCAGCATTGGAAATGGTTTTAATGAAATGTTCTACTTGCTTCCATAACATTTCCAGATGAATGTAGTTACATAGGAACCGTGTTGAAGAATTAATTGTTGCATCAAGGTTCTAAGAGAAGAAGACTGCCTAGAAAATTTGGTGGTTTGACATGGGGACAGTTTATGATGTCTAGCAGTATAATCTAAAACAATGTAGTCTGTAGATGACACACATGACTTAGTTTTCTTGAACCCAGATTTGATGCTTTACAGGGCACTGGGAACTAGAAGAGTCAAGAAGGTGGCAATCGCTTCTGTTTTGTTTTACATCTAATTTTTGAATGAAGAATCCCATATGTCCTTTTGTTTTTAAATCTAAGATATGAAAAGCATGCAGTCATCCTTATTTTCCAAAATCAGTTTCTTAGCATCAGTTACTTTCATATTCCTTGTCTGGAATAAGAAGTAGCATTCACCAAGCACTCAAAAATGCTTTGACATTTACATTAATTCGATTTACATCATGTTACATGCATGTTACATGTATCACACATATGATCACATATATGATCAAATGTATAATACCTGAATATTTTCAAACTTGTGCTTATGTATTTTTATAGTATAAATATCTAATATATACATATATGTGTATGTTATATATATTATATATACTAATATATTATATATATGTATACTACATATATACTATATAGTGCCTATATAATGATACAAAATAAATGCAGATTATCTGGGAAACTCATTTTCTGACACTTGTGTCTTGCAATTATCATTCGTATTAAGAGATTACAGTTTTAGTCCCATTGAATTTAAAAGGTCATTAATCCAAATGCTAATTTAATCAATACTATATTAAATGAACTATAGAAAGTAAATTAATACCTGGTAAGCAGATTCATTGGACTATAAGCTTTCAGAATGTGCCCAATGTCAGCACATTTCACTGAGAAATGAGTACCGTTTATTCTAAAAAGAACTCGCAAAAATCTTAGTCTGACTTTTTCTTATTCTTATGCTTTGATTTACTCTGGGAACCAAAATAGTTATTAACATAAAAGATTTTGGTCTGCCTACTTCCCAAGTGCTTATCATTTTTTAAAAACACCTATGGCTATGTGTAGACAAAATATAATTTTGTGCCAGCAAATGTCTTCTAATATGATTTTTTCACTAAATAGATTACTTTGTCTTCAAGGAGCATTTTAATTATTTAAAAAGTTGGATTTGTAACGACATATATTTGCCTATGAAGATATACCCATCTCCAAAAATCTCATAGGCATTTATGTATATAATACAAATAAACATAGAGGTACATAGACATCTACCAGGTGTATATACTGCATACTTAATCACCATTCATATGTGTTTACTTCAATTTTATGTACCTTGCCATACAAATGCATAACAGATATATGCAGGCATGCTATTGTGTGTCTTTTCTAAGAAGACACAAACAGATATCTATTCACCCCATATACGGCACCAATCACAAGCCAAAAAACGATGCTACCAAGAATAGTGTAGTGAACTAAGGAGTTAATTGGAGTTACTACAGAACATGAGGGAGGAACATAATTGTCTTAAATGCAGCTGAAAAACAAAGAGCGGTTTTACATATAAATAAATGCATCTGAAAACCAAGAGCAGTGTTAAATATGATCAAAGTTCACTATATAATTGGATGAGAATGTCTTTATTTTCATTGTGAAGCTAACATTTGAATACTTAACCCTTACATAGGACTGTTGGCTATGCACAGATACCTGGCTCACCCTTGGGTTGGGAAAGTGGTGAGCTTCTCAGACTTGACAATCAGAAAGATTAAAAGATATTGGCAGGAGGAACATATTTTGATCCCATCTAGGAATCATCAAAATTGCCATAGGTTGTCTGTCTTGTCGTCTGTAGATCCAGCCAATAGTCTACTCTTACATGAGTCATAGGGGCTTTATGATTTTACATTGTGATATTCCTAGCTAAGCCCGGGGCAGCTGGGCAGTTCTTCTTAGGGCTTTAAACCTATGTACTATGAAGTGATAAGTATATAAAATAGTTCAAGAGAGTTTCCTCACAAAGAAGAAGCCTCTTTTGGGTCAGTTGCCTGTCAAATATTCTGGGAATCTGTCTAGCCATGGTAGAAGGCTTACCACCATATCCTTCGCCAAGAGACTGAGGACATCACTCTCAACTAGCTGATCTCACAGGGAATACAATAGGGCAAGCATGGAAGGGTGAGGAAGAAGAGGGTTACATTGGTCTAGGCTGGACCTAGCTCCCAGAGGGACAGAGAGGACACTGGTAAGAATCTGTTGTAAAGAAGTCAAGAGGATGGGCTACTAATTAACCAAGATTCTGCCTTCTGGTTGTACCCACACATTCTACAAAACAAAAATTTAGAAAATAAACCAAATATTTAATGTGGGCATTAATACTGGATGTTATTCTTTGTATGAACTATTGCCATAATAAAATATCTGCCATGAAAAAACAAGAAATGTAAACTTTATTTATTTATTTATTTATTGGCTTACAGTTTAGCAATGAATATAAGCCATAGGGTGGCATTGGTAGCAGAAACACAGGGCAACTGTTCACATTGCATTTGGTCAGAAAAAGGAGAACAGAGAGGAAGCAGGTTAGTGCTATAAAACCTCAAGGTCCTCTCCCAAGGTAAGCACACATGGTAGTGAGGCTCCACTTCCTAAACATTTCATAATCATTCCAAGTGGCCCAACTAACTGCGGACTAGGTGTACAAAACCTATGGAACATTTACATTCAAAGAAACATTCTCCTAGTATAAGGCTTTATGTAGAGAGCAGAATGATGTCTGGTCACACACCAAGGAGGCCAGTCTTGAACATACATAATGGAATTATGTATTTAATACAGTGCTGACATATTACAAGGGGTTATATTGATGCAATGAGAGGACAGCTACTAGGTACATTTGGACTTGAACTAGCTGTGTTTTAATATGAACCTGTGCTTTCTGAACTGATAAATGGAGAAGTTGTGTTCCCAGCATAAGAAACCCCATGTTAAACATTTCAGAAGTGTGGAAGATTATGGCACATTCACAAAGCTATGTATTTTGTCCCCATAGCATTATGTCCAGTAAGTGTGCTTCCATGTGGATGCTGATGCTGAGAAATGCATAACACAGAAGAAGGCAGATATCCTAGTAGCAGGGAGTCAGGTTGGGCTGTAACAGAACTTGATCCTCAGTGAGAATCTGGCCAGTAAAGCTACTGCAGAGTGTTTAACCTATGAATACGCAGACTCCAAGACAGTATTTTTATTGCATAATAGCAACAGATAACTACATAAGTCGTAAGTTCCCGTTTCAGGACTTCAGAAACTCTTTATTGACATGCACCAATGGACAACATTCAGAGGTCTCAATCAAATTAAACACTGGAAGAAAGGAGCACGTAATAATAATAGACTCTTAATTTCTTAATATTTCTCTTAAGATTATAAATTAGCATCCTTTGAATTATATGTTAGAGGAGAGGGGGCAGTTACGAATATCATCAGTTAAGATAATCACGCATAACAGGGTTATATCTGTTAGCATCATTAGTTTTAATTTTATGAGTGTAATGCTTTCAATTGAAAAATTCGATTGAGAATGTCCAGCTCATAAGCACAATGCAAGATAAGTAGGTAACATATGAATTTCTTGTTTTCAAAATATTCTACCTAGTAAATACTTGTATTTATTTTGTAATCAAGGAAATCAAGCCTATTGATGTTAAAGTCTCTTTGTTTTAAAATAGTAGAAACCATCCCATCTGCAGACATCAAATCCAGACACTATTGATGACGCCAAGAAGCAGTAGCTGACAGAAGCCAGGTATGGCTGTCCCCTGAGAGGTTCTGCCAGCACCTGACTAACACAGATACAGATACTCATCCCCAACCATTGGACTAAGCATGAGTACCCCAATAGAAGAGGTAGTGGAAGGATTAAAGGAGTAGAAGGGGATTGCAACCCCATAGGAAGAACAATATCAACTAAACAGATGACCCAGAGCTCCCAGGGACTAAACCACCAACCAAAGAGTATACATGGATGGGTCCATGGTTCCATCTACACATGTAGCACAGGATGTTCTTATCTGGCATCAATGGGAAAGGAGGCCTTGGCCCTATGGAGAATTGATATCCCAGTGTAGGGGGATGCTAGAGCAGTGAGGCAGGAGTAGGTGAGTGGAGCTGCACCCTCATTTAGGCCAAGGGGATGGGGGATAGGGGAATGGGATGGAGGATTTGTGGAGGCCCAACCGGGAAAGGGGCATATTATTTGACATGTAAACAAATAAAATGATTAATAAAACAATAAAATCAAATACTGGATCCATTTATTAGTAGAGCCTACGTTTCACATTCCTGTCACTTTTTCTAGACACATCTTGTTTTTCAGTGGGTTCCTTGAAATATTCTGTAAGTTAGCTGTAAGAATTTTCAAGGTTTTAATGGCGATGGAGTTGGACCAATTTTATCATTGTGTAGCGTTTGATGTGGATATGACTTGGGCACTGGAGCTCAAGGTAGAGGGATTTCTGGGTATGACATCAAAGTGATATTTTGGGACCTTAAATCTGAAAGGGGATTTTCTTAGTCTTTGTTTATTTTGGGAAGTAGTTTAGTCTAATCTTTATATATTCTAAGAAAATGTCAATTTTACCTTCAGCTCAAACACTGTATAATCACAGCCCTCTGATGTAAACTCCAGAGATGAACTTGAGCAAACTTAATACATTTCATTTTGTAATGTAATAAGCAAGTTTCAATCTGATGGCATGAGGAAATGACCAAGCAAGTGAGGGCAATTGAAAGCCTAATGATCACATTCGCTGTTGCTGATGGTGATAGTGATGCCTGCTGCCTAAAGTGGCTGCAGCAGGATAGCAAGGCAATCGATTCGGAGTTTCTAAATTAGAAGAGGAAGAGAAAAATTAAAAGAAGCGGAACTGTTTTAGGATATGCCCTCCTTATTTTTCAAGATGTAAAGGAATTAGCTTTTAATAGATGTATTTTAGTCTTCCCTCAGCCCTCAAATTAGCAAAGAAGAAAAAGTTTCTGTTTCCCAAACCATGCTATGCTGACTCTCTCAATAAGACAGGGGAGGGGAGGAAAGGTGGGAGGCGAGATTGGGAGGGGCAACTGGAAGGGGAAAATGTATGGACTGCAAAATAATAATAATAATAACAGCAATAATAAAAAATTCTCACTTGTATCTTTTCTGGCTATCAGCTTGATAAAGAGGCAACTTAAATTTCTGGGCTAAATGGATGCCTACTACATAGAGACAGCTTAAAAAAATCCAGACTTTGTTTCTTCATAAGTTTAAATGAAATAACCCCACTACACTTTGCATTATTTTCCCATCACATAAAAGAAAGTATGAAATGATTCCATTCATCATACAATATATTTTGACTATTAAACAATATAATGTGTATGAAATGTATAAAACATTAAACCCAGAGGCTTCTGCAAATTGTTTTTTTTTTTTTTTGTAAATGTCAGTTATTGCCAAGAAATAAATTCTACAGTTTAGAATGAGTGGCTGGCAAAGCCAGTACTAAGAACAACTGACTTGCAGGTTCAGGTCCATAGAGCTGATCAACAGGCTGGGTGATGGGTCCACATCTTAGCAGACAGAGCTTGCCTGAGAGCATTAGCAATGCAGTTCTTTATAAGAAGAAGGAAGAAGCCTACGCATCGATTCATTGGCTTTTCGAAGCAGAATTGTGCTGTTTTAAATGCTTGCTAATTCATGTATCTGGCTTTGAAAGTCTGAAGATTAATCAGTAAGCACTAACCAAGAAGAGTGGACTCAAATGTTTTATATCATAAGACGTCATGAGATCCAGCAGAAAGAACACTTCTTGCCATCTCAATACATACTTGCCTACTTACTTTTTCTAGAAAAAAATAACAAGCAGGTAGTTTCAACTTCATGGCACTCCATTTTAAAAACTGTACAGTATGCCAAATTATGCTTTAGGGACAGTGAGCAGGATATTTGTATAATATTAGAATTAATAAAGTAATATTGTTCTCAAGAGTGTAGTTTATCATCAAATCTCTCTGTTGTTTTCCTGCTGAATTTCCTTCTTATGAAGCAGATACTCCCATCAGCTACCTGATCCCAGAGATGATAGACCTCATTGCATTGATGTCTCACACTTTAGAAATATGACATATTAATAACACTCAGTTTGCTTTGTCAGTGGAGTAGATGACCCTCGGGGCTCCTGCTCTGCTTTCAGATCCAGGCAAGTGTCCTTTTGCAGAGGTCTTTCAACTTCTGTGATCCTTATACCTACTTTCTAGATTTTGTCATCCTGTCTTGAAATAGTGGTTTATATTCGCATCCTGATACAGCCACCATTTGTGTGTGTGTGTGTGTGTGTGTGTGTGTGTGTAATAATTCCAATGGGTTTTTGCTTCAACACATTGCAAACTTTTAGTAACAAAAGGGTAGCTTAACTACGTTATCTACGGTACCAGGTTTGGCATTTGCTAGTTGGAGTGCTCAGTTAGGACTACTAAGTACAATGCTATTATCACACTTATACTGGTTCTATTAATACCAGAGGGATATGCCTTCTCCATGTGACATGTTACTATTACAGAGAAAATATGAAATCACTACAATAAATTCCATAGTGCTTTACTGAAAGCAACAACAAAACCTCTTAGCATATTTATTATATGCCAGTAATAATAGCATATGCAATGTGTTATATGACCTCCTCAATAGTGGATGTTAGAAAGATATTTCTGGCATGTGGCACAGCTTCTTCCTGGACTTAATAGGTTTCTGCCCTTACTCCATACTTATGCCACCAATATATACATAGTTACATTATAAATTCTAATATTTCCTGATCTGGTCTCTCCCATCATTTCTTAACAGCTCAGCTATTCATTTTATCATTAGAGAAACAGTCCTTCTAGAACTTTTCAACATCCTGTTAGTGGATTGTCCTACTTTATGGCTTAAGATTCTTTTTTTTTTATTCGATATAATTTATGTACATTTCAAATGATTTCCCCTTTTCTAGCCCCCCACTCCCCGAAAGTCCCGTCAGTCCCCTTCTCTTCCCTTGTCCTCCCACCCACCCCTTCCCACTTCCCCGTTCTGGTTTTGCCGAATACTGTTTCACTGAGTCTATCCAGAACCAGGGGCCACTCCTCCTTTCTTCTTGTACCTCATTTGATGTGTGGATTATGTTTTGGGTATTCCAGTTTTCTAGGTTAATAACCACTTATTAGTGAGTGCATACCATGATTCACCTTTTGAGTCTGGGTTACCTCACTTAGTATGATGTTCTCTAGCTCCATCCATTTGCCTAAGAATTTCATGAATTCATTGTTTCTAATGGCTGAATAGTACTCCATTGTGTAGATATACCACATTTTTTGCATCCACTCTTCTGTTGAGGGATACCTGGGTTCTTTCCAGCATCTGGCAATTATAAATAGGGCTGCTATGAACATAGTAGAGCATGTATCCTTATTACATGGTGGGGAATCCTCTGGGTATATGCCCAGGAGTGGTACATAGCTTAAGATTCTTAACATCTTTGCAATATCATCACCATGATGGTACCAAAGTAGAGGTGAGGCAAACCACTTTAACACTCTTCTGTTAAGTTTCATTAGCCCAGGGCAGCTGAGCATATGTTTAAAACCCTTGACCAACAAACAGTACTTGAATTTCCTTATGGTCCCATCTCAGTCTATAGCTAAATGGACATGAAATCAATATGTACTTGTGGAAAGCTGGCCCCTGTGAGATACATTCTAAATAATGTAGCATATCGTAACAATCGGATGGTGCATAATTCCTTCCATCTGAAACAAAATTGATTTTTGTCCTCTAACTATTATCCCTGCTCTGCAGAGGGATCTATTTTCATTTAAAGTTTCCAACATTTTGGCCATGCACCATAAACAAACACTAAATTATTTCATAATATTCTGAATATTGTCCACTCTCAGTAGCAAAGAAGTGCCACTATGAATGCTAAAGGCTAAGAAATAATAAACCATCAAAGCTCCATTGCAAATGTTCTGAAAAAAAGTCCCTTTTCTTCCATGGCTCAGTAGGATGCAACTTACTTACACTTTCAGACTATGATCCAAGAAGTTGCCTTTGACCTTAGCTGACCCCTTTTTGCCAAATTAGAAAGGGAACAAAGAAACAGAAGATAAAATAAAGAAACTAAATGACTTTTTTTTTATAAGACCAAAGATGTGACACAAAGATTGCGAGATATGACAACAGGAAGAACCAGAAAACTGGCTTTCAAGTAAGTGCTTCTTATTAAAATGCACATGGGCCTCCTGGTGATCTTGAAAAATCACTACTTCAGTGGATCTGGGGTGAGGCTTGAAATTCTGCATTTGTAACATGCTCCTGGACAAAGTAATTTTGCTTGCCCAGGACCACATTTTGAACACTATACTAGGCAGAATTTTGGGATTCCTATCACTGGAAGTGTGCAGATTTTTGTTACTTAATCAAAGATTAATTTAAGGACTGCTGAGAAATGAGTTTGTAATTAAAATTCCAAGTCATTTTCAATTGGCCTTAGACTAAATAGGTTATCCAGGTAGGCATAATTTAATGACAGCAGACATTTAGAAGGCAGAAGAGCAAGTACTACTACTACTACTACTACTACTACTACTACTACTACTACTACTACTGCTACAACAACTACTACTACTGCTACTACTACTACTACTAATAACAATAACAACAATAACAACAATAGCAACAACAAATCCAAAACATGATTGGCTGGATGCATTATTGCAACTTTGAACAGCATAGGGCAATTGTGAAGGAATGTGTTGCTTTAAAGATCAGAAGAGGTTGTTCTCAGCAGGTGGGGTCCTGCAGCTCAATATATACCTGTAAGGACATGGATTCTGTCCAAAGACTGGCAGCATTTGCAAGAGAGTCCAACATCAGAGTCCCCAGGAGAGAACAGAGCCCACTGATGCCTTGATTTCCATCTTGACAGCTTCTAAATGAAGCCCAGCTTAGACACACTATGACCAGTCTATCTACCTGTGGGAACTGGGAGACTAAATGTGCATGCTGCTTTAAGATGCCATGTTAGTGATGATCCATGATGTAAGAACTGACATGTAAGCTGAGGATGAAGGTTTCTATGCAAAAGAAGCAGGTATAATCAGGCTATTCATGGGTGGGAAAAAGCAGTTTCTGTGAAGCACCACCCTATTTATTGTTAGATTTTTAGGAACATGTTCATCTTGAACTATCTCTCTGCCTAGATGACCTCAACCTTAAGAAATTAATCTCAGCACATGCTTTTCCAGCCCACTGCTATCATAGTTTAAGAATGAAAGAAAGCAGGTAAAGAAAAGTCCAGTAAACTTTGAAATGGTAGACATATATTCAGAATCAAAAAATAGTGCATACTTACATTATGCTCCATTGAACTCTTTCATGGGCATAAAAAAAGTTGTTGAGATGCTAAACTGCCATAACTTATTGTTCAAAATCTTATCATTTCAAGTGAAAAAGATGGGAATGAACATAAATACTTTGAAAATACTTCATTGTCAAGCACTGTTTTATTAGATACAGAAATTTCCTAGCAGAGTCTCAGGTAAAATTATATATCATATCCTTTCATAGGAGCTATAAATCATGAGAAAGAATAGACATAATAGTTTTCTCAAGGCGGTATAGCTTAGGAGTGACACAGCTATCATTTGAAACCAAAAGGACTGAGCTCGACAGGAAATTATAAGATCATTTTATTTGAATTTCATTACTTAGCAACTAGAATAAGTATATCCTTATGCCTTACCATGTGAAGGAGCATCCTTAGAATAGATAGTAATTAAAATTCCTGTGGAACTGCTGGTTAGGTGAAGGGAGTTGTCTAGAATCCTAACTTCTGCTTCTGTTGTTATGCACACAGTGAGTTGTTGAAAAATATATATATATAACAGAAGAATCATTGAAAAATAAATATATAACAGAAGAATCATTCAAAAATTAGTGGTTTGTAACCAGTTATATGTGAGACCCTCTCCTAGACACTAAGGAAAAGCCTCCCAACTTACAAATTACAGATGCAAATATTACAACAAAACATCAAGTATTGGAATCCCACCTAACCATGCAATCAAAGACTGAGATCTTAAACACAGTTGCATTTTGCATAAATAAAATTTCAATGTATTATGGACCCTATAGCATAAAGCTCATTTCCTTTTAAATGTTATTCTTGAAATCCACAGCACTCCGGCATCATGCAGGCATGCATAAAGCCTCCATTAACTACTGTGCCCAAAGTTTCATAGCTGTGGCATAACAAGCTTTAGAATTTATGGAACAATTACAGAATTATAGAGCATTCAGAGCTTTCTGTAACCGCCACTACCGCAACATCAGCCCCATAGGTAGAACTTCAGGAAACTCTAGTGTTCTTATTGCAAATCCTTCAAAAGTATTTTTGTTATTGTTGCTCTTGCTTTATTAAAAAATGAGAATTTGTGCTTTTGCTTATTTATTTAGTTGGTTTTGTGTATTTGAGCAAACTTTTTTCTGTATGCTCTTCTCCTATATAGATTGTAAGCCTAAATATCTATTTATATTTGAAGTATTTAAACATGCTAGTTGCTTTAGAAAAGAAATATGTCATTCAATCTTCCTAATCTTTACTTGCTAGTAGAAAAACATAGCTAAAGGAAACACATTAAATAAACAGTAGAATAAAATGTCATGGTTGCTCCGTTGACTAGTAAGCATTACTTTTAACAGGTTTTCATACAAGTTGTCTCCTCATTTAGATCTTCCTTTTCTTACATACTTCTTCTTGTCTTGGCATCATATGGATGGTGAAAACCAGTGCAGTTCATGTAGACATTTGGGTGGTCAAGTTTACAATGACCATTATAGAAGAACAAGTCATTCCTTTTACTCTGCCTTACCCATTGCACATGAAAATAATCATTCGAATTTTAGATAATTTTAGAAAATGAAATAATAGTCAAGAAGAAATGTTCAGTTTGAGCTACAATTCTTCCTTTCTTCAGATGATAGACACAGGTGTTTCCTCATGTTTTCTTTTCTGTTTTCATTGTCACCCTTCTGTTTCTACATCATTAACTGTTTCCTTAATCTCCACCAATACCTGCCCACGTATTCTTCAATCTACCTTTCTTCCCATTGTTTACTTAAGTAGTGATAGTCAAAAAATGCCAGATGATGTCGGTCTCAGATCCCTTCCTAGTTATAGAACTTAGATGCAATGAATGAGTTTATGGGATATTTTTTAAGCTTAGATTTCTCTTTATTAATAAAGTTAAGTGAGTATTCTCAAAAATCCTTCCAATTTAACATGCTGGTAACATTGTTTCTGACATGCTAGGATAATTTAGTCCCAATACAGGTATATTTAATGAATACAATTCCTTCCTTTAATGTCTTAATCTTTTCTACTAAAATCAAGACATTAAGTCTTGACATGAAATTATGCATCCTGTGGTGTCATTTTTCAGTTCTCCATCTGGCTTTTGCAATTGGAATTCAGTAGCAAATGTGTTTTTTACTTTTGGGGGGCGCTGAGTAAAAACAAGAAATCCTGATGCTAAATAGCTTACTTATCTATACAGATCTGAATATTCTAGGGTCCACCATTTTCTTAGAAACAGATGGTGAATAAAATAACTGAAATGTCCTCATCATAAAGGAGAGACAAGAAGACTGAGCAAATGAACCATGGATTGTAGTCTTCGCATGTATTGATTTGAAAAAGAATTTTATTGTTAGAAAGACTGTCTTATTTTCATCAGTCAGTGCTCAGCAATTCGGATATCATTGAGAATAACATGCTTAAAGTTAAGGCTATAAAAGGAAACCTAGAAGTGTTGGAGTAGGAGATATTGAAGACATTTTCCATTAGGTATTCTGGAGACTTAAATCATTACATTGGTTCAATTTCTAGAGTGACAGGACATGAAATATATCAAGCCAGGAGTTCATCTCTGAGATAGTTATACAAAATTCAAAGTACAAAAATGAAAAAGGCTAAGTAAGACTGTTCTATTTCTACATAACATTGCCACATTAAGAGAGATAATACAACAACTGCTAACTGTAGTATTGAAAAGTACACTTCTGTGCTTGCGGTAGAATTATCAACCAATAGTAAGCAGTTAAAGACATCAAATTTCTTTTTATTCATGAGGGTTTAAGCTGGATGGATGTTTGCTGATCATGTAAATTAATTCTGTTTCCACATATAGAGAAATCCTAATAATATTTCTGGGTGTAATTAAAAAAGCAAAAGCAATCAATCAAGCAAACAAAAACAGAACCAGAAACAAAACAAACAAACAAGTAAACAAACAGAAAAGAACTAAGATATTAAACGGAAGGCAGAGATTCCAAACTGTGAGAAAGAAACTCAAGTACTTACAGCCTTAAATTAAAATAACCTGAGTATTTTAACCACAAGATGACACATTTGCTTAATAATAATTATAGCAATTCTAATTAATTATATAAAAACAACACGTTTTATAAGAGCTGTTAGTAAATATTTATGTGTATTTATGTACCTATCACCTATCTACCTGTATGTCTGCCTATTATGTATATATTTATGCCTCAATCTATGCATCTATGTATCTATGCATCTATCATCTATCAGCCATCTATCATCAATCCAATTTATTATCCTTCCATTTGAGGTCAGCATGCAGAAGAATGCGAATTGATCCATCCTTGTCTCCTTGTACTAAATTCAAATCCAAATGGATCAAGGACCTCCACATAAAACCAGACACTCTGAAGCTAATAGAAAAGAAACTGGGGAAGACATTTGAGGACATTGGTACAGGGAGAAAGTTTCTGAACAGAACACCAATAGCATATGCTCTAAGATCAAGAATTGACAAATGGGACCTCATAAAATTACAAAGTTTCTGTACGGCAAAGGACACCATCCAAAGGAAAAATCGGCAACCAACAAATTGGGAAAAGATCTTCACCAATCCTACATCAGATAGAGGGCTAATATCCAATATATATAAAGAACTCAAGAAGTTAGACTCCAGAAAAACAAACAATCCTATTAAAAAATGGGGTACAGAGTTAAACAAAGAATTCTCACCTGAAGAAATTCGGATGGCGGAGGAACATTTGAAAAAATGCTCAACTTCATTAGTCATTAGGGAAATGCAAATCAAAACAACCCTGAGATTTCACCTTACACCAGTCAGAATGGCTAAGATTAAAAATTCAGGACACAGTAGATGTTGGCGAGGATGTGGAGAAAGAGGAACACTCCTCCACTGCGGGTGAGGTTGCAAATTGGTACAACCACTCTGGAAATCAGTCTGGCGGTTCCTCAGAAAACTGGGCACCTCACTTCCAGAAGATCCTGCTATACCACTCCTGAGCATCTACCCAAAAGATTCCACAGCATGTAATAAGGATACATGTTCCACTATGTTCATAGCAGCCCTATTTATAATTGCCAGAAGTTGGAAAGAACCCAGGTATCCCTCAACAGAAGAATAGATGCAAAAAATGTGGTATATCTACACAATGGAGTACTAATCAACCATTAGAAACAATGAATTCATGAAATTCTTAGGCAAATGGATGGAGCTAGAGAACATCATACTAAGTGAGGTAACCCAGACTCAAAAGGTGAATCATGGTATGCACTCACTAATAAGTGGATATTAACCTAGAAAACTGGAATACCCAAAACATAATACACACATCAAATGAGGTACAAGAAGACGGAGGAGTGGCCCCTTGTTCTGGAAAGACTCAGTGAAGCAGTATAGAGCAAAATCAGAACAGGGAAGTAGGAAGGGTTGGGTGGGAAAACAGGGGGAGGGAAGGGGACTGCTGGGACTTTTGGGGAGTGGGGGTCCAGAAAATGGAAATCATTTGAAATGTAAATAAATATATCAATAAATAAAAAAATTAAAAAAAATAAAGAATACAGAGAGTGGCAGAAAGAGCCTTCTCTTAGGGAGAGCACACCAATTGGTTACTCAATGCCAAATGATCAGCCCTGAAAATAAAAAAAAAAAAAAAAACAAAAACAAAAAAACAAAAATAAAAACAAAAAAAATAAATGTTTCCTTTTGGAAAATTTTACTATCCTATTTATTATAAGTCTTAGATGAGATTTCATAAAACAGTATATAGATCTGTATTCTTTGAAGCACAGAGAAAAGATCAGATAACAGGTTTCTGTGTCTAGGATGCTGTCCTTATTTAGGTTTATAGATTACATGTAGCTACTTCCTAGATATGTTTCTCAAACATTCATTGCTTCATAATTTGGCCTGGAGAGTGATGACAGAAATGATTTGTCACCTTCAAAAAATATTAATTAACTTCTCATTGTATGTAGTCATCATATTTAACCATTTCGAATATTTCAGAACAGATTAATAACAGGTTTCTACTGTGGTATACAACCAGTCACTTTTCCCATGTAACTTGGTTCATGATTTTACATAGGATATAGTGAGTAGAGCATTATAATGATAGAAATTTAATTAACTTTTGCTAATGCTTCTGTGGAACAAAACATGGTGTACATTCTTGTGGTCATTGGGCGAATATTCAATGAGTACATAGAGAAGTGGATGCACAGGAAAAAGTGAACCTCAATTATGATAAAAGCATATACCTATACATAGCTTTTGAAACATGTATATTAATGAGTCAAGTTCTATTTTGTAGTCTTGTTTTAGTGAAACTGGGAAAGTAGACATGACCTGTAGAAAGATGATAATAACTCCTACCCAAAATTGAACGTGTATTTCACATCTACTAATTTATATGCATATATTTTTAACAGCTTTTTTCCTACAGCAGATCGAGATTATGCTTCCCCCTAACTCTGTCCTGTGCATCCCATTTCCCTTCCAATCTGTATCCATATATTTTTATTTCTTGTTAGAAAGCATATAAATAATAAAATCTAATAAATTAAAAATAAATAACATATTATATAAAAATATAAGCTTGTAGAGCCCACCTCCAGCAGAAAGACAGAGCATCAAGTGAGAAATGGGGTTGCCATCCCACAGTCAAAACTCTGACACATATTTGTTCTTGTCTGAAAGAACTGCAGGGCTGGAAATGGAGACGAGCCTGCCTAAAAGGAGGTCCAGCAACAGGCCCAAAGTAGGATCCAGCTCAAAGGGATGCCCCAAAGCCTGACACTATTACTGAGGTTATGAAGTGCTTACAAAAAGACACCTATCATGACTGCCCTGTGAAAGACTCAGCAGCTGAAAGAGTCAGATGCAGGTATTTACACCCATGGACAGAGCTCCTGACCCTTGTGGTTGAATTATAGAAAAGCTAGAAGAAGCTGAGGAGGAGAGAGACCCTGTAGGAGGACCAGCAGTCACAATTAACCTGGACCTCTGCCCCAGATCTCTGACACTTGACCACCAATCAGGCAACATATACCTGCTGATATGAGGCTCCCAAAACATATACAGCAGAGGACTGCGGGGTCAGGGTTCAGTCAGAGAAGATGCACCTAATCCTCAAGAGACTGGAGTCCCCAGGAAGTTTAGAGGTCTGGTGGGTGGAGGTGGTGCATGGGGACATCCTCATGGAACCAGGGGATGGGAAGGAGGTGTGGGATGGAGAACAGACAGAGGGTGGACCAGGAGGGGAATAAAATGTATAGTGTAAAAGAATAGATTAAATATAATTTAAAAAATAGAATTAAAAATTAAATTGAAGTTATCCACCTTCAAAAAACAACGTTTATATTATATAAAAATGTATAATATACATTATAATTTATAAAATTTTAAGATATAAATATAATATATAACATTTATATTGTATATTTATATATTATAAAACAAAATTCAAACATCATAACCGGACAAAAATAAACAAACAAAAGCAAGGAACAGTCGTAGATGTAGAGACCCACTCATTTCCAAACTCAAGAATCACATAAAAACACAAACTGTCTTCAAACACCTGTAAGGTTAAAAAAAGAGAAAAAACTTAATTAACTAATTTGATAAAAATTAAAGGAGAAAGGAAAAATCTCTGGTGTGATATTATTAAAACTCTACCTCTAAATACTACTGATTTCAATATTTTGTGGGCCATGTAGTATATACTTAAGAGTACTTTGTTTCTCCTGGGAGACTCCCTTGGAGAAATCTAAATTTTCATTTTCAAAATGGAAGCTCATGCCCATGTCTTCCTTCTGCCCCAGACCTCCATTTTATACAGCCCACACAGGCCCTGTGCATCCTGCTAGTTTTTGTGACTTATTGTGTGGTGGTCTTGTTGTTTGAAAAGCCTGGTTCACCTCTCTATTTGTCATGTTCTAGGAGAGCCTCCCAAGTGATAATTATATCCGGTTTGGGTCAGCCAGTACTTGTGGGCATCCACAATAGTGTCTTGGTTTTATAACTGTATATAAGATGCATCCCTGGGTGGGGTAGTCTCTGGATGGTCTTTCCCTCAGACTCTACAATCTCAGCCAGCCATTGAAGTGAGCACAGGGTCCCCAATGGGGGAGCTAGAGAAAGGATCTAAGGAGCTGAAGGGGTTTGCAGTGACACAGGAGGAACAACAGTATGAGTCACCCAGTACTCCCAGAGATCCCTAGGACAAAGCAATCAACCAAAGAGTACACATAGAGTTACCCATGGCTCCAGACACATCAGCAGCAGAGGATGGTCTTGTTAGACAAAGGGAGGAGAGGCACTTGGACCTGGAAAGACTTGATGCCATAGTGTAGAGGAATACCAGGACAGGGAAGTCGGGGAGGGTTGAGTGGGGAAGGGGAGATGACTTATGGGATTTTTCAGTGGAGGGGGGAACCAGGAAAAAAGACAACATTTGAAATGTAAATAAAAAGTATACCTAATTTTGAAAAAAAAGCCTTGTTTCCTTGATGTCCTTCATGCCCATTTAAACAGTAAGTTCATTCAATTTTTCAGAGATCTTTCTAGAATATGAACATTTTCCAATTAGTAGGCACTTTGAAATTGTAATGTCTCATTATTAACCTAGGTATAACATCTAAGACTAACATATAATGCCCCTAATCAGTCATTAACATGTCTATTTGTAAACCATCTCATATTTTCTTATACCCACAGGAACTTTTGCATGTGTTTGGTTATTGTTATGGAAAAGCATTTTCAGCTCCTTCCATTTAAATAATATTCACCTCTTAAAATTCAGCTTTTGAACATATTTTCTTAAAGACTTTTATGGATATTTCTACATCTTTGACTCTTACAAAGCATGTCCTTCCCAAGATTTTGACGAGTATGAAATAGTATAAGGTTACACAAACTGAAAATTGGTCAAAGCAGTAATTTTAAAAGACATTCATCATTTTAATTTATCTTTTAATTAATTAAGTAATGTATTTATTTACATTTGAAGTGTGGCTCCTTTCTGGTCATCTGTCCCAGATTTCTTTACTCCATCCCTTTCCTCTTTGCCTCTGAGAGGGTACTATCCCCCACACTGGGGGCATCACCCTTCCCTGACTCATCAGGTCTCTACAGAATTAGGCACATCCTCTCGCACTCAGACTAGATAAGGGAGTTCTCTGCTACATATGTACCAGGGCTACAAAGTAGCCCAGGTATGCTCTTAGACTGGTGACTTAGCCTCTGGGAGCTCACAGGGGTTCAAGTTAGTTGAAACTGTTAGTCTTCCTATAAGGTTACCATCCTCTTCAACTCCTTCAATCCTTCCCATATCTCTTTCATAGAGGTCTCAGTCCTCAGTACAGTGACTGGGTGGTGTCTGTATTGGTCTCAGTCAGCTGCTGGTACAGCCTCTCAGAGGTCACCTATGCTATGTCACTGTCTGCAAGTACAATACAGCATCAGTAATAATTTCAAGATTTAATGTCCTGCCATGGGATGAATCCCAAATTTGTCTGGTCACTAAATGGCCTTTCCTTCAATCTCTGCTCCATTATTGTCCCTGCATTTCTTTTAGATATGAATAACTCTGGCTCAAAATGTTTGAAGGTGATTTCAAACCCCATCCCTCTACTTGGGCCCCTGTCGGTATACTGGAGGTGGACTCTTCAGTTCCAGTACCCCACTGTTGGGCATTTCAACTAACGTCATCACCACTGAGTTCTCTCTCAATCCTACAGTCTTCTGTCTCCTCACAACCTGATCCTGCCCCCCTTTCCTCTCCCTCTCCAGTCTCCTATCCAGTTCCTTTCTCCTGTCTGCCTCCTGTGAATATTTTGGTCCTCCCTTTAAGTTGGGTTGAAGCATTTTCACTTTGGCCTTCCTTAAACTTCTTAAACTTTGTGGGTTATATCATGGGTGTTCTGTATTTTTGGCTAATGTCCCACTTATCAATGAGTATATACCACACATGTCTATTGGGTCTGGGATACTTCACAGAACATGGTATTTTCTAGATCCATCCATTTGCCTGAAAAATCTCAGGATGTCCTTGTCTTTAACAGCTGAATAGTATGCCATTATAAAAATAAACCATATTTTCTATATCCATTCTTTGGTTGAGGGACATGCGGGTTGTTTCTAGCTTCTGGCTATAATGAATAATGCTGCTCTGAACATAGTGAAACACATACCCTTCTGGTTTGGTAGAGCATCTTTTGGGTATATGCCAGGAGTGGTATAGCTGGGTCTTTAGGTAGAACTTTTTCCAGTTTTCTAAGGAACTGCCAGATAGATTTCCAGAGTTGCTATACCAGTTTGGAATTCTATCAGCAATGAAAGAATGTTTGTTTTTCTTCAAATCCTCACTAGCATGTGCTGTCAATTGAGTTTTTTAGCTTAGCCATTCTGATTGCTGTAAGGTGGAATCTCAGGGGCATTTTGATGGCATTTCCCTGATGACTAAGGATGCTAAACATTTCCTTAAGTGCTTCTCAGCCAATCAAAATTCCTCTGTTGAGAATTCTCTGTTAGCTCTGTACCCCATTTTTTATTTGGCTTACTTGGTTCTTTGAAGTCTAACTTCTTGAGTTTTTTTCTATATTTTAGATATTAGATGTCTATCAGATGTAAGGTGAGTGAAGATCTTTCTTTATTTCTTCCCTAATAAAATTATCCTTGAGTAGAGAGTTGTTTAGTTTCCATAGTATATGGGCATTCTGTTGTTTTTGTTGCTATTGAACCTGCATTACTCCATGGTGATCTGAGAGAATGAATGGGATTATGTCAATCTTCTTATATCTGTTGAGGCTTATTTCATGTCCTTTTGCCATCTGGCTATCTCTGGTGTTAATTTGCCAGGGTGTTTAGGATTAGAGCAGGCCTTCTTGTTGGCAGGTAGAGTTGTGTGACCTGGATTTGAGCAGGCCTTCTTGGAATCAGGCAGTGCTGGTTCTCATTAGGGATGGCCTCCTGTGTGACCCTGGTTAGAGTATTCCTTATGTCCTTGGTTAAAACAGTCCTCCTGTGTTCCTGGTTAGGTTAGTCCACATGGGAGACAGGTAGGCTGGGGGTTTGGGGGTGAGCAGACACACCACTCTGCACAAGTTCAGGTGGAGGTGTAGAACTGAAGGATGATGGGGCCCAAACAGAGCAGGATATATCCCATGGGTATTGGGGCAGGTGCCTTACATGTGTCTGAAGTGGAAACTTAAAGGTTCTTTGGAAAGTAAGTTGGATAGTGTTTTGATAGAGTAAGCGTGTAAAGGGACATTTCATTAATGTGGACACAGGTGAGAAAGGCTAAGGCAGACTCATGAAGGGACATGAAGCAGACACAGGTGAGAGTATATTTTGCCAAAGCAAGTGCAAAAAAAATGGACATGTGATGAAAGATTCTTTGATAAGGACACACATGTATTGGCCCATATTAATTTGTGTGGTTAAGCTACATTTGTCAAGATGTCATAGAAAGAAATGTACCCAAAGAAATTTGATGTTGTACTGCAGTTGCGGTCCGTTTCTGTTTCCAAGGACTCAGGCCGATGGATGTATACAAATGCTGGTGAGGCAAGACCAAGATGAAGCAAGAGCCTTGATGAAGCAAGGCATGTGGAGGACATGTAATGTTTGGAGGACTCTACAGAGTGATGGAGACAGAGCTTGCCTTGCTTGTACAGCTAGCTATGGCTATGCAACACTAGGGGGTCTTGCATCTCCACTGATGTTAGCTTCTCTGAGAGAGGCACAGCTGAGAACTTCTAGTGTTCCTCTTGGTCCCTTCTGCTGACTCAAGCCATGGCTAAGGCCTGACTCTCTCTGCTAGGTCATGTAACTGCTATTGCTAACCAGACTCTAATGAACTGGATTGCTGGTGTATCTGTGAGGTGTTTGCAAGTGGATTGAGCTGCCTCTGCCTGCTAACTTGTGAACTGACCTGCTGATTTTCAGACAGTCAGAAGTTTCGGTGAAGTACCTTTCTAAACAGGTCCACTTCCTGCATTCTTTGTTTTCCACTGCTTCTGGTTGGTGGTGGGTTACAAGGAAGAATTAAAGTTGTATGTGTCCCTGGTTAAGGAGACACCCTGGGAGGAAAGCAGGCTATGGCAGGGGGTGTGGGTAGGGTAGGACCCCCACTGATCTACCACTGAGGTAATAGTTTTAAAACCATATGAAGAACAATAGCATATGAGAAATCATAAGAAATAGAAAATGATTTCTTTGTAAGTCAAAAAAAATCATTGGACCATTTTTGAATAGATGTGTGAATCTGGTTCTCTGTGTGTAGGAATGCTAACATAAAACTTTATTGAGTACAAGAATACCTTGTAGATGTCAGAACTATAAACAAGAAGATTCTGAAGATTTAACTGAAGCTACCAAACTTAGCTATAAGTGCCCTTACCTATGGGGCCATTTCACAGTTACTCACTCAGCTAGCTCTACACCCCCAATATATAATTATTTCCCAATTATTACTCAGTATATATTCAGTTGCTCTATTTACTGTTCCATAAAGTACCTAATAGGTTTTTTTTTTTAAATCAAACCTATCTCTAGCATAGTCACTAAACATCTTATATAAAAGAGGCTTAAAAATATAAGAAGTTATTATGCTGTTTATGTAAAATTCTTGTATATTTAGGATGTTAACATTTATTTTTAAATGTGGGAAGCCCTTAGATACAAGCTACATCTTGATTAAACTATCCCATTCTGCATAACTTAACTTTTGATTACAAACTCCTAATGTGATAGGCAATGCATATTGGTTACAATTGAAGACATAATCTTTTCCCCATTGATACCAGCAAATAAGTTAATTGAGAGCAAATATAAGTGGAAAATGTCATCATTGTTTCTAACACACATTTAGAATTTTGTGTTTTGTATGTGATATGGTAAGTTCTGATCTTCTGTATGTCAAGACATCCTGAATAATAAAGGCAAAACAGTGCCCTAAATGCTACAATTTACATATTTGGATAATGTCAGAGTGTAGCCATTATGAATAAAGACCTAATGATAAGTAATCTGGATTTTAACTGAAGATGTGTGCTGAGAGTTTGATTTTACTAATGGCTCTGTATGGATGTTCATATAATGCTGCTGCTGCTGCTGCTGCTGCTACTGCTGCTGCTGCTGCTGCTGCTGCTGCTAGTGTTAGAAGACCTTACTTCCCAGTGGTACTATGAGAAAGTGGAGAGGCTGTAATAGCTCCAAGTTGTACCACAGCCTTTCCTATCCACAAAGGAAGTACCCAATAAAAGCAGCTCATCGATGTCCTGTTCTCCTTTGTATCTTTCCTCAACTTCTATGAATGAAAGTTGTATGTTACTATAGCCTAATGAAACCCAGGCCAGCTCCCTTGTTGCTATCTTCATACTTCAATATTTCTTATGGCTTGAAGCTCATTCGCAAGTTTCATTTTCTTAAAGCCTTTCTTTCCTTTGCCATTGCTATATGTGCCATATGAAAAGTATCAGAAAGAGATATTATATCTTTATCTTGTTATTATACTCTCTCCATCTTCAAATGTATTTAACAACATAAAACACAGAGTCTTCATACATGTTGATATTGTTTAAATTTAATTTCAAAAATTGATACTTGCCTGTTTGTAGTATAAATGGTTTGTAGTATAAATCCCTATATGTATGCTAAGGTTTAAAATAGTCATGATTAAGCACCTGTCTCTTCCCAAGGACCCACACCCCTTTGCTTAGATACTTACAAGCTGTTTGTTTGTTTTTATTTTTTGTCTTTCTTCTCCAGCTGGAAGTCACTTATAGCCTGTGCACAGGGGGAACGCTTATCACAAACAATGCCGATTGCAAAATGGAAAAATCTAAAACAAAAACATATGTTCAAGTCTCCCAGGTAAATATGTTTCACAAGATCAGCATTTCATTTGGCACATTCTGTACCAAGAGAGTGATTTAGCCTGTGACTCTAATGCATGTTGCATCTGTAAAGTCCGCAGGCTTGCCAGGCAAGGCCTAGGGAAGGGTAGTCCATTAAGGCATGATTTCTAGTCTCACAAGGCTACTACATGTATTTACTATTCCTGCTACTTTAACATCATTCTAAAATATATCCAAAGTATTTTTTGGACCAAAAAAGAAGAGTAGATAATTACATAATAGAAACTACTAATGTAGATAGAAAGGTCTGTGTGAATCTGGGAAACAAATAGATTCAGTGAGGTTGGCAGAGGTGACCCAGTGCTTACAGAATTTGTTATGCTACCATGAGGACCAAAGTTTAAGATACTTTATATATGTCTCCAGGACACATAACGTCTGCAAGCAGTAATGAGTTTGCAAAATCTGCAATTTCCTTATTCCTGAAAATAAATGGGAAATGGAGACAGAATAAACCCCAGTAACTAATAGGTCTGCAAAGTTACTATACATAGCAGTAAATTACATGGAGATCCCTTTCTCAAACAAGGTAAATAACAATGACCCTCTTTGACATCACGGGCGAATGAAAAAAATCCTAGTGCCAAGAACTGGTTTCCTTCTTTGGAATCATTAGTCTTTGAGATCTTATAGATTCTTAACTTTGCAGGGTAGTTTTGTCCATGCTAATGATCAGCTTCCATTCCTTCATGCTAAAACCCTATTGGTAGAATCAATGCATGCTTTTTGAGTCATAGACATGGAAAACCTAACATAATTCTTACCTGGGAACTTCATGCCTCTTGGCTTACTTTCATAGTTCTGGAAATTAGGTGAAGAAAAAACATCACTATCAGAGCAGAAAAGTATTGATCAATCTTACTGATCTAGAATGGGACTTCTGTCATGTACACTAAGGCCAGGCATGAAAATCATGGGAGACATCAACTACGTTCTTTTTCTTTTCCTTTTCTTTTTTTTAATTATGAAATCACCCAAAACTCTGGAAACACATTTTTATTAAATATTTTCTTTATTTACATTTTAAGAGTTATCCCCTTTCCACATTTCCTCCCCAGAAACAACCTATCCCATCTCCCCTCCCCCTGCTCACCAACCTACCCACTCCCACTTCCCTGTTCTGTTATTCCCCTACACTGGAGCATCAAGCCTTCACAAGACCAAGGGCCTCTCATCTCATTGGTGTCCAATAAGGCCATCCTCTGCTGCATAAGTGGCTGGAGCCAAAGGTCCCTCCATGTGGAATCTTTGGTTTGTGGTTTGGTCCCTGAGAGCTCTGGGGATACTGGTTGGTTCATGTTGTTCTTTGTTCCTCCTGTGGGTCTGCAAACCCCTTCAGCACCTCAGGTCCTTTCTCTAGCTTCTCCATTGGGGACCCTGTTCTCAGTCCAATGGATGGCTGTGAGAATCCACTTCTGTATTTGTCAGGCACTGGTAGAGCCTCTCAGGAGACAGCTATATCAGGCTCTTGTCAGCCAGCATTTGTTGGCATCCACAATAGTGTCTGGACTTGGTAACTGTAAATCAGATGGATCCCTAGATAGGGCAATTACTTTCTAATTGAATATAAATCCTACTACTGTAACTGAACCTACACCTGGCCTCAGTATAAGGCCAAAAATCTGTCATTGGACAGGCTGTATGTTTTAGTTGACAACAATCTCTATTATACTATTAGAATCAAATTTTTTTCTTTTTTTTATTGATATATTTTTTTATTTACATTTCAAATGATTTCCCCTTTTCTGGGTCCCCACTCCCCGCAAGTCCCATAAGCCCTCTTCCCTTCCCCTGTTCCTCCATCTATCCCTTCCCGTTTCCCTGTTCTGGAATTACCCTGTACTGATGCACTGAGTCTTTCCAGAACCAGGGGCCACTCCTCCATTCTTTTTAGACATCATTTAATATGTGGATTATGTCTTGGGTATTTAAAGTTTCTAGGCTAATATCCACTTATCAGTGAGTGCATACCATGATTGATCTTTTGAGACTGGGTTACCTCACTTAGTATGATGTTCTCCAGCTCCATCCATTTGCCTAAGAATTTCATGAATTCATTGTTGTTTTTTTTTTTTTTTTTTGATTTCCCCTTTCACGGATCCCCCCTCCCCATATGTCCTATAAACCTTCTTCTCTCCATCCCTTCTCCAATTACCTCTCTCCTTTTTCTCTGTCCTTATATTCCCTTCCAATGCTAGATCAATCCTATATGTATATAATGTATATACATATAGTCCATATAATACTATAAATAGTATTATATTAGAATATATTCTAATATATTATAATTATAATAGACTAAGATATAAAATATGTTAAGATTTTATTATTCCCAATATCAATGGAAATACAGGGATACAATTGTAGGAGAGGCTATCCTATGTGTCTGAGAATCTAGACCAAGAATTACAGGCAACTAAGTAACGCTGTTAGCATGCAACCTACTCTGCCTCAGGGAAGAGACGCCATTCGACCGACCTGTGTCTTTTGACTGGGGAGTTAATTCCATTAATATTTAAAGTTGCTATTGAAATGTGTGTGTGTTGATCTTATTGCTATTTTTGTTCTCAAACAAATTTTATGCTTCTGTAGTTCTTGCTTACAGGGTTTTTTTTCTGCAGTTTTTTTGGCTATAGTTATTTCTATCTTCAGTCCTAAGTATTGCTTATAATACTTTCTGTAGAGTTGATTGGGCAAACACTGATTATTTTAGACTTCCAACATCATGAAAAATTTCCTTTCTTTTCAAAATCAGAAAGAATTTTCTCTGGTAAAGTAATCTGAAGTTGGAATCTTCAGACGTTTATGACATAGAATAAAGTGTTCCAGGCTCTTCTGGCTTTTAATATTCACATTGGGAACCTGATTTGCTTTTTATTCTGCTGTGGTTTTCTTTTTATGTGACTTTTGTTTTCAGTTCTTGCCACTTTAGTTTTCTGTATAAATGGTGTTTTAACTATCAAATGTCATGGGATGGTTCTTTTCTATCCCTCACCAGTTGGTGTTTGGTAGACTTTTTTCAACTGTATGGATGTGTTTTTCCTTAATTTAGGAAAACTGATTCTGTTTCTCTATGTCCTGTTAAATATATTGTCTATTCAGTTGTCTTCAGAAGCTCCTACTTCTTTTCATTTTCCTCTCTCTATCCCTCCCACTCCCTTTCATTCTCCTTTTCCTTCCCTACAGTTCATCTCTTTTGCCCATGAGTCATAGGCTCACTCTTTCTTTGCCATGTATTTATTTGTTTATTTATTTACTTTACATCTGGATCATAGTCCCCAAACCCTTCTGAGTTGCCTGGTCATTCCTTTTCTTTTCATTGGTTTAGTGGTTCAGTTTTCTATCTTATCTCTATTCTCCGGATAGTCTAACTTCTTCATGTGTTCTATTACTAAGGTTTTCTCCTTAGGTTTTCTAATTGAATTAGTGGATATTTCAATTCCATCCCCATGTTAGATTGGATTTTATTCAGTGCTTCTTTTCCTTCACCAAGTCCATCTTTCTAATCCTGTGTTCTCATAAATTCTTTGAGCTGGATATTTCTATTTTTCTGGATTTTACTTGAGAGTTTAGTCCTATCCATTTTAAGTTTATCCTGGTGTTTATTTATATCTTGTCCTTGAATTGTTTAATATTTTTATGATAGGTCTTTTATATTTTGTGTCCTAGCATTCATCTAGAAAATTTTCATCTGAGAATGTTTCTATAGGGTTAGTGATTGTGGGAGCATCCTGTTTTGACCTTCATATTCTTTGTGTTTTTCCAACATAATATTGGCACACGGGCTTCTTTAATTGGTTCTGTTTTGAATATGAGATCCAGGTGAACCACTCTTGAGTATAAATTTGGGTGTGTATTTACTATTGTCCAAGACTCACTAGTTGATTTTAGATCAATTATGTGGAGTTAGTAAGTCAGTCTTTCAGATATCAGCATTAATTGGAGAAATGGAGGTGATTCCAATTCAGTGGTGCTAAAAAGGGTAGGAATGACTGTTCTGGTTGAATCTGCTAGATTCAGCTATTCTTGCCAGGTCTGGGAATGTGGGAGCAGAATGCATAGTCAGAAGAGAAAAAAAATCTAGCTTTTATTTCATCTATATAAACATCCAAGTTTAGACAAATTCTGTTGAGTAGTAGCCAAGATTTTCACTGGGCTACATTGGCAGCAGAACTTCAGCCCTCAATGGTTATGTACTCATGTTCACTGAGATGGGCGACATTAAGTACAAGTCTCTTGTTATTTAGCTATCAGTGACATGTAAAGTCAATAATCCTGTGTAGAATAACCAAAAGCAAAATCATTTTAATTGTCCTAGATTGTCATTGACCGAAAGCAGAAGAATATATGTCACAAGCATGATGCTGATTAATAAGCAGAAAATTATGGTGTTTGGATCTTCATTTGGCTAAGCCAAATATTAGGAAATAAACCTAAATGATGGCCTTTATGAAAAAAATGTTATAGTCTTATTGTATCAATGCCATAGAAATAATAATACTGCTAATATCAACTTCTTCATACTCAATTCAAATGCTTGACTAGTTTTTACTATAGCAAATGTTCATATATCTGTATCCTCTCTACATACCTTTGATATAGTATAAAACTCACAATGACAGAGTGCAGAAGAATATATGTGGATATAAAAGACCCTGGGTCACAGTCAAGATTGTGATTAGTAAGCAGAAATGTATTGTTTCAGGATGAAAGTCATGCTTGGTTTTTTAATTTTTGACATATTAAGTAATCATTTTCAGAGAGTACAAATTTCTTCAGTTTCTTTTGAGCAATAATGTATACTTTGAATACTTAGCATAGTAACTGTGTAACTAGCATCCATTCAATAAACTTAAAGAAAGGCTTGAAAGTTGAGGGAGTTATGGTTTTAAAAGTGAGGAAACCCAGATGATGCAAAGGTAAAATAAATACAAAGAAAAATATTATCAGAACATCAAAATGAATAAATATAATCCAGTAGCATAGTTGAGTTGAGTCACATTGTTGAAGGATAAAGCTTTGCTGCAGGATTCATCTGTAATTTCTTTATGAAGGTAGAGCAATATGTGTTTTTGTCGAACCTGAATTTTAACAAGAGGAGGGAAACAAAGAAAGCAAGAGATAGGGAGAGGGACTAGAGAGAGAAGGGGAGAGAGATTTGTTAAATCATCTTTTAGTCAGGAAAGATGATTGGAATAAACATTTAATAATTACTATATCTTTCAAGTCAAGAAAAATCCTACAGGGGGGAAGTTAGAAGTTGCTTTCTACACACAAACCACAAATCTCTTTTAAATAAATGGCCTTTGTTCCATGATACAATGCTCATAAGTATTCAATAGCATTCCTAGTAAATTGGTCCCCTCAGCTAACAGTTGGCATCACATTTTCCTCCTCTATTCCCACAGAGCTTACTATCTAGAGACAGAAGATAATTGGACAAAGGACAATGTGACTTTAATGACAAAAAATCATATTCACCTTTGTGATCATGTCCAATCAGATGTCATGCTGGGGTATTTTCTTGAAGGCAACATCCCTTGCCTTCACATCAATATCACAGCCACATCCATACAAACAAAGACATAACTTTAAAAAATTACAATTGACTTTTACTATCCAAAAACTTGGGATGATGATTTCAATGGCAAAATAAAAGCGAGGAATCCATTCTCACATTGTTACTTAAGACACAAATAAAATCATATATGTATATATCCCTTATCTCAAATGATTGTATGTGCTAATCATATTTGTTAGTGTGTGAGTGTGTGTGTGTGATAATATAAACATTTCTTTTTCTATCTCCCTGAATGAAGCATATTCATCCTGATTCATAGGTGCAACATAATTTGTATATCACAATACAGGAAGACAGTTGAGCAAAATAGTTCAGTAATTTTGGCAAAAATGTTGGCTATTTATTTCTGATTTTATTTGTAATATTTTACCATGCAAAATTGCTTTATACAATACATATAACCTTAACCAGTCTCTAACACACAAACCCATATCCAGATATATACATATAGCAGAAAAACAAACAAAGCCGTATTATTGGGTGGAGGACAAAGACTGAAATCCCTGAGAGCCAACAGAAATAAAGGAAACATGCAGCCTCAGGAGGTAAGACATTCGGGGCACCCACCAGAATGTACCAGACACCTGGGAGGTGAGAGACTCTCAGGACTCAAAGAGAGGGACCTTAGATGAAATACACTACATTGGGGACAGGGAACTTGTATAGCCTACCTCCAAAAGTAAGACAGGGCATCAAGTGAGGGATGGGGTTGCCATTCTACAGTCAAAACTCTGACCCATTATTGTTCCTATCTGAAAGACCTGCAGTGATGCAAATGGACAGGACCTTGAGGAGAAGAAGTCCAGCAACAGGCCCAAAATGGAATCCAGCTCAAAGGGAGACCCTAAGACCTGACACTATTAAGGAGGCTATGGACCACTCATATAAAGGGACCTAGCATGACTGCCCTCTGAAAGACCCAACAAGAAGCTGAAAGAATCAGATACAGATTTTTGCACCCAACCAATGGACTCCTGACCCCTGTAGTTAAATTGGTGGAGACCTGGAAGAAGGTGAGGAGGAGGGGGCCATCCTGTAGAGGAACAGCAGTCTCAATTAACCTGGGCCTCCAAGATCTCTTAGATACTGGAACACCAACCAGTCAGCATACACCAGCTGGTATGAGGCCCCAAACACATATACAGCAGAGGACTGCTAGGTCTGTGTTTAGCCAGTAAAGATGCTCCTAACCCTCAAGAGACTGGAGGCCCCAGGGAGTTTAGATGTTTATGGGGTAGACATAGAGGTTGGGGATATCCTCATGGAGACAGGGGGGCAGGAAGTAGGTATGGGATGTGGAACATTCAGAGGGTTGACAGGGAGGGTAATAAAATCTGGAGTTTAAAATAAAAAGTAAAATATAACCCCCCCCCCCAAGAAACTTAAACCAAAATTGAAGGGAGATGAAGTATCACAACATTATATAAAATGGGTTAGTACAGATTTATTACCTCTGGACTTTCAGAAAATTAAGCTTGACTCCTGGTGTTCTGTCAATATGCTAAGTAATATCACTTAGCATATTGTCTATACAATGGATTAGGTTAACTGTTAGTTGGTGTGAATAATATTCATACTGAGGATGTTGTACTTTTGTACTTATGAATATACACAAACAAACACACAAAAAATGTAACAACAATTGATAAAAAGAAGCCATGAATTTCAGAGATCAAGGAGGGATACATGAGATTATTAGAGGGAGAGAATCTATGGGGGAAATGTTGTTATTGTACTTAATCTCAACAAATAAAAGAAATAATTAAAAGTACTATGTGTATCAGTAATACGAATTTAATTGATATTATATGTTTGTTACATATAGTCTAACATTCTACAGCACCCAAATTATTCTTGAGTGTAAAGATCTGAATCTATAGCTCAGCACTGAGAGAATATGAGACATAAATTCATTTTTATATTGCAAAGACAAAGTAAGTCTGAGGTCCATATGCTACTTACCTTTAAAAATATGTCCTCAATAAGACTCAGAAACTTTTAAAGTAACATTTGTTGCTTTTGAACTGTAAGATTGTTTTGGTTGTTATCATTGTGATTGACAGCATGAAGTATACCAAGTCGAACAATAAAGTCAGTATCAGAAAGGAAAAAAAATAAGATTCAATCTTATAATCTTCTCTTCTATAAAATATTATATTAAAATATTAATATTTGTCTAACCATAACATTGATTTACAAGATATTATAGGATCTCAAGAATGAGATACTAAAATGCTTGATTTTTATTTGTCAACTTGAGTGGTCTAATAGATAATTATATGACTAAATCAAAAAGCCTGCGCATTTTATCTGTCAGGGTGATTATTAGAGAGATGGGCATTGGATATCTATACCAAATAATGAAAATACTTCTGTACCAAGGTGAGGGGCAATTCTTAGTTTACCGGGAATCCAGCTATAACCAGAAGGTTGGAGAAGGAATGACATCCTCTGCATTTTGAGTTGAATGTCTGTCCTCTTTTATTCTGGAGCCAGACATTTCTTCATTCGCAGGCCTTCACATGACGGAATTCATTCCACTGTCTTTATCTTCCACTTCCTTCAATTATTTTTAAGCTCTTGAATTTGGAATGAACTTGACCTTTAGAGATGTTCCTAGCCGGGTGACATCTTGGATTTCCTTTTCTCTCAAATCTCATGAGTCAATTACCATAGTAAAGCTCTTTCTTTACATTACTGTATGCCTCCTTGCTTCGGTTTCTTCCTTTAGAACCTCAGTTGTGTGCATGTAAAGAAAGTACCACAACACAATACAAGTAATTTTTTAAAATTGCATAGTGAACTAAAGTTTCATTTGGAAAATATGAAAAATTTTTTGTTAAGAGAGACCCAACTCAGAGAGAGGAAGTCATCTTAATCCACGCTTACAGATGGACCTGGAACTCCTACATACAGTAATAAGGTAAGGGGCAAAGGTATTTCATATCACAAAACATAAAATGAAGTTATCTATTTGGAGATTGTGTGGTATTATATGTGGAATACTTAAAAGACTCCACAAATGTACACACACAATTAGACCTAATTTATATATTCATTAGTGTATAAGATTTAACCATTTATTATTTAGTTGCATCAAATACTCTAATAAGATATCTGAACAGAAAATATTTTAAATTGCAGTGACATAAAAATTCAATACTTAAGAATATTTTTTAAAATAACCAAATGTCTAGAATACCAAAATGTAGGTACTAATTTTGAAGTAGAGTCAAATAAATGGAAATTTCCAATTTTATACATTAGAAAAAACTAATGTTATAATTCTCATATTTCCCAAAGCAATGTGTAGAGTCAATGTGGTATCTATACAAAACCTAATGGCATGTTGTTCAAAAACTGAAGAGAATTCTAGAATTTTATGAGGCCACAAAAATCCTGAAAAGGCAAAGCAATCGATAAGAAACATAAAATAGAAAGTGTTACATGTCCTGGCTTCGAAATATATCATAGACACAGAATAATTAAAAGACTGGACTTAAATAGGTATATAAATATCACAACAGAGAAGAGTCCCAATGTATTTCCATGTATGCATGACAAAATAGTGATTAAGAGGCTTAATTAAACAATATGATAAAAGTAGATACTCCTGTAAGTGGTATTGGGAAAATTGGATACATAGATGAAAAACTAAGAATGCTATGCCCTTGGCTTATATTATATATAACACTTTGTTTAAAATGTCAAACATTTATTATTTATATATGTATGAGTATTTTGTTTCTATGTATGTATGTGTACCATGTGTCTGCCTGGTACCTGTGAAAATCAGAGCTGATTTCTGGAACTAGAGTAATGAGATGTTTATAATTCACTGTGTAGGTACTTGAATCCTGGTCTTGTGAAAGAACGACTGTTCCTCTTGACAGGTCTCTTGAGACCCTACTTAAAGAGACAAAACTTAGAATTGGACATCTTGTGGCTTCTAGAAGACCTTGACATTGTTCTTGAAAGTTTCTTGAACTGAAAACCAAAAGCACGGGTAACAAAAACAAAAGATATGTAGATACGTAGGACCGTATAGTATTCCCACCTGTGCATGAGCACACAGACACACACACACACACACACACACACACACATACACACATGAACACACAAACATACACACCACATACACACATATGCCTGTAAAACAAATGCACAGACACACATATACATTATATTCATTAAAGTAAAAAAATCAGAAATAAAAAGCATTCTTATAATGACAGAGAATACTTTTGTAAGCCATAGATATGGTAAAGGTGAAATCTCTAAACATATCAAGTACTTTTTCAACTCAGTAACAAAACAGCAAAAATGACAAAAATCTACATACATATCAGGTGGTAAGATATGTAAAGGAACTGACTAGAATTTTCTAGAAGGAAAACAAAACACCAGCCAACCAGAGGTGACTCATAATCAAGAACTGTCTCTGAAATATAAAGCAAAACTGTGAAATGACACAAACTTGTGAGTTTTCTCGCAATTTTTGTTTCGTAACATTGACCCTAGAACTAGCGCTATGATTTAACAACCTGGGAATAAATCAAAATGAATCAAAATTAGAGTCTTGAAGATACTATTACAGGACTGAGGACAATGCAATCTTATTGTGATTGTGAAGACAGAGAGACAACCTACATTCTCTGATGGAGGACTGACAAAAGTAAACATACCATAAACACACAATGAAATATTGTTCAGCGTTACCTGTGTTATGTGGCAACATACACCAACCTAAAGGACATTATCCTGGGTTAAAGAAGCAAGCCACAGGACAAATGCAATGGGACACTTACGACCCAACAAGCCATACATCTCAGTCTGAGATGTATGCCATAGACAAAAAGTATGTGATTTTAAATAATTCACATTTGTTAGATTATTGGGCTTGTCTTTCTATCAGCTTTGCCTCTTGTTTTGATTTGCTTGCCTGTGGTTGCTGTTCATCTTATTTGCTTCTTATAGGTACCTGATGGGCATAATAACTAGACAGAAACACGTAACTCAAAACTCTGCTTGATGTATATTTTATTTCTTAAACTGGAGATGAAAAAGAGAACTATTTTGTTCTATTGTCTTTTGTCTGTCTGATTCTATCTTTCTAGATTCAAATTCTACCCTTTTAGAGAATGAAACACACTACTAATGTGATTGTCCAAGACAAATAGGTTTTCTTGAACATTAATTGGAAATGTTGAAGGAAAGAAAACACCCAAATCAAAATGGTTCACTGTCACAGGCATTTTCTTATTTGTTTTTCTGTTCAACGCCCAAGAATAGAGTCTGTTTGATGCATTTGTATAGAGTTTCTTTAATGAAACTTTTAAAAAGTATGATATCTAGTTTCTCAAGCAAAAAAAAAATATAGTTTCTGAACAGTACCCTAATAAAAGTTTGTAAAGAAAGTATTAAATGAGTAGATACTATGAATTAAGGAGGCTTGTTTTTTCCTTTAGGGAAATTAAGGAAGAGTGGATCTGGGGAAAAGGAGATGAAAGACAGAACTAGGAGAAGAAGAGGGAGGGGAAACTGTGGTCAGGATGTATTATATGAGAGAATAATACTAACAATGATTATAATAATGATGATGGTGGTGGTGATGATCATATTACAGTATTAATTCTATTAGTTCATGTCAGAAAAAATAATTTCATTGAATAGACTGTCATAAACAAGTGAGGCAATATGGACAATAAGCTAAAAAATATCATCAATAAATTTACTAGTAATAGAATAAATACTATATGGTCAGTATACTCCCAGAGAAGTGGGATTTTCAGGTAGACTTTGATTACAACCTTACTGTTTTCATGTTTATAAAGAGGGGAAAGAATGTTGAAATTATAAGGACCCTTGCACAAATATGATAGGTTTGCACCACTTTAAAAATTCATAATTTCCAACCTTGAAGTTTCAAGGATTACAAGTCACAAAGGAATATACAAGAAGTACAAGGAATCGGGATTTTATACAAAGAGATGACAATTGGTATGGAGTATTAGTGTGTTGATGACTTGAAACCAAGTACAAGTAAAATAACAACTATTTTATATAAGTCCACTATTGATTTTCTAGATATGATTGTATTTGTTTTGAATGCATTTAGAAAATACCTGCTGCTTTTGACAATTATTTCCAATATTAAGAATAGCTTTTATCAGTTCACAGTTCTCCTCTGTGTAATGCCTAATCTATTGTGTAAGGATAGCATTTCCAAGTAAAAGAAGATATAGAATAAGGTTAAACCAGAAGTGTGGGAGTCCTAATTAGTGTTAATTTGTCACCAATAGATTTAGGTCTTTTAGTATTAAAATGGTGCACTACATACTTTCCTTGTCACTCTGACAAAATGCCTGGATGAAGCAACTTTAAGGAGGAGGGTTGGACTGGGACTTCTGGTTTGAGGGGAAGAGTTCATCAAGGTTAGGGAGACATGGTGCAGGGAGGGCTTGAAGCTTGGGGAAGCCTTATGTTTAAAAACCTTGTTATTTTTAATTTGTTCAAAGAACTCATATGAAAGCTGGACCAGCCTACAACTCTTAATACAATGCTTTCTGTTGCAATCTATTTTCTTCAAGAAGGTCACATTTCCTAAAGGTCCTAGACCTCCAAAACTTGCACTGCCAGCTAATGAAGAACTGTGCAAACTATGTGAGCCTGTATAGCAAACTTCACATTTAAACTAAAATAAATGCCAGAGTTGTGACAATACAAATGGAGTCTATCACCAAATTTCTTGCCTTTTCTTCTAGTCTTACAAACTTGTTCTTTCTTTCCCCTTCTTGTGGTTTTTGCAACCAGCCTCACTGGAAAGAACATGGGCAGGGGTATCAAGGGTTATAATTGACTATATCTGTATCATGGCTGGGTGTTGTAGTAGTCATTCCTACTGCATGGTAGAAGGAGATGGTACATCTGACAGATGGCTGACAAGAATTTGCATCTTATCAGGAGAAAAGCCTAACTCTATTCCAAATCTAGGATATATATATTTTCCTGTGTGCAGCTTTAAAACCATTGATTTGGCCAATTGGTATAGAAAGCCTATAGGAGATAGAGTCCATTGGACTCTACTCTTCAGAGTCCTATCTGCAGTCCTACCACAAAATGCCAGCTAATTATCTGTTGGATTGTGCATTATAGGTCAAAATGATACTCTCCCATAAAGGATAATGGGCTTGATAACTTCAACTCCAGATAATTGAATTTGAGATTCATATTTATAATGGTAAAAAATGTGGTAATGATTATGGTTTGATTCCACTTGATGTATACTGTTTTCTGCAATATAACATTAACTACAAAAATCATATATTCTTGCACGTGACTTGTTCTCTCTCAAATTCTGTGTATTGTTGACCTATAAACTTTTCCTATCAACAGAAGTTATATTATACCACACCTTAAATGTACACACATCTGCCTCGAGACTTGCATTTATGATTTGTGTGAGCTTGTGGTTGTCTCTTACACTAGCTATACATCCACATGTGTTAGTCCAGCATGAAAGTACAACACTTCACTCGGGTACTTGCATATTGTTACTGTGAAAAATGTATTTGGTACATAAGCCATTTTTAAAAATGTAATCACAGTGGTATAACAGGATCTTCTGGAAGTGAGGTGCCCAGTTTTCGGAGGAACCGCCAAACTGATTTCCAGAGTGGTTGTACCAATTTGCAACCCCACCAGCAATGGAGGAGTGTTCCTCTTTCTCCACACCCTCTCCAACACCTGCTGTCTCCTGAATTTTTAATCTTAGCCATTCTTTCTGGTGTAAGGTGAAATCTTAGGGTTGTTTTGATTTGCATTTCCCTAATGACTAATGAAGTTGAGCATTTTTTAAGATGCTTCTCTGCCATCCGAAGTTCTTCAGGTGAGAATTCTTTGTTTAACTCTGTACCCCATTTTTTAATAGGGTTGTTCGGTTTTCTGGAGTCTAACTTCTTGAGTTCTTTATATATATTGGATATTAGCCCTCTATCTGATGTAGGATTGGTGAAGATCTTTTCCCAATTTGTTGGTTGCCGATCTGTCCTCTTGATGGTGTCCTTTGCCTTACAGAAACTCTGTAACCTTATGAGGTCCCATTTGTCAATTCTTGCTCTTAGAGCATACGCTATTGGTGTTCTGTTCAGAAACTTTCTCCCTGTACCGATGTCCTCAAGGGTCTTCCCCAGTTTCTTTTCTATTAGCTTCAGAGTATCTGGCTTTATGTGGAGGTCCTTGATCCATTTGGATTTGATCTTAGTACAAGGAGACAAGGATGGATCAATTCGCATTCTTCTGCATGCTGACCTCCAGTTGAACCAGCACCATTTGTTGAAAAGGCTATCTTTTTTCCATTGGATGTTTTCAGCCTCTTTGTCGAGGATCAAGTGGCCATAGGTGTGTGGGTTCATTTCTGGATCTTCAATCCTGTTCCATTGATCTTCCTGCCTGTCACTGTACCAATACCATGCAGTTTTTAACACTATTGCTCTGTAGTATTGCTTGAGGTCAGGGATACTGATTCCCCCAGATCCTGCTATACCACTCCTGGGCATATATCCAGAGGATTCCCCACCATGTAATAAGGATACATGCTCTACTATGTTCATAGCAGCCCTATTTATAATTGCCAGATGCTGGAAAGAACCCAGGTATCCCTCAACAGAAGAGTGGATGCAAAAAATGTGGTATATCTACACAATGGAGTACTATTCAGCCATTAGAAACAATGAATTCATGAAATTCTTAGGCAAATGGATGGAGCTAGAGAACATCATACTAAGTGAGGTAACCCAGACTCAAAAGGTGAATCATGGTATGCACTCACTAATAAGTGGTTATTAACCTAGAAAACTGGAATACCCAAAACATAATCCACACATCAAATGAGGTACAAGAAGAAAGGAGGAGTGGCCCCTGGTTCTGGAAAGACTCAGTGAAACAGTATTCGGCAAAACCAGAACGGGGAAGTGGGAAGGGGTGGGAGGGAGGACAGGGGAAAAGACGGGGGCTTACGGGACTATCGGGGAGTGGGGGGGGCTAGAAAAGGGGAAATCATTTGAAATGTAAATAAATTATATCGAATAAAAAAAAGAAAAAAAAAGATTTACCACATCAAAAAAAAAATGTAATCACACATGAAGACAGTGGGAGTAGAGTAAGATGGAGAGTTATTTTAAGCACTAAAAACAACTTCAGTATTCTTATTCCCAAAAGTCTCTTTATGGTTTTGCTTTCAATCGGCTTTTGAATTCTTGTTGTGCTTCTGCAAGTTGTTTGTGTATTCATTTCTTTGTTCTTCATGCTGTTCCTTTCTTCCAAAGTGCCCTCCTGGTAGCTTTGACAAGTCAAGAGAGGATACTCATTCCCTGGGTTTGCAATGTAGCCTTGGGTAAAACTTTTCAAAGAGCCCCCAACAGAAAGGAAAAAGCCAGAGGTACTGTGCTGTGATGCTGTATTTTCCTCATGTTTACTGTATCTGCCTTCTTTTTTTTTTATTTTCTATAATCTTTGTTTACATTCCAAATGATTTCCCCTTTCCTGGTTCCCCCCTCGCCATAAGTCCCATAAGCCCTTTTCCCTCTGCCCATTCCACAATCAGCCCCTCCTACTTCTCTGTCCTGGAAATCCCCTACAATGCTGCATCAAGCCTTTCCAGGACCAGGGCCCTCTCTTTCCATCTTCTTGGGAATCATTTGATTTGTTTATTGTGCCTTGATTATTTAGAGCTAATTCATATCCACTTGTCAGTGACTGTATTCCATGTGTATTCTTTTGTGATTGGGTTTCCTCACTTAGGATGATATTTTCCAGTTCCAACCATTTACCTAAGAATTTCATGAATTCATTGTTTTTAATTGCTGAATAGTACACCGTTGTGTAAATATTTTCTGTATCCATTCCTCCACTGAGGGACATATGGGTTCTTTCCAGCTTCTGGCTATTATAACTAAAGCTTCTATGAACATAGTGGAGCATGTGTCCTTATTGCATGCCAGGGAAGCCTCTGGGTATAGGCCCAGGAGTGGTATAACAGGGTTCGCCGCAAGCATCATGCCCAGTTTTCTGAGAAACTGCCAGACTGATTTCCAGAGTGGTTGTACCAGATTGCAATCCCACCAGCAGTGGAGGATTGTTCTCTTTCTCCACATCTTTGCCAACACTTGCTGTCTCCTGAGTTTTTAATCTTAGCCATTCTGACTGGTGTGAGGTGAAATCTCAGGGTTGCTTTGATTTGCATTTTCCTAAGGACTAATTATGTTGAATATTTCTTAAGGTGTTTCTCAGCCATTTGAAATTCTTCAGGTGAAAATTCTTTGTTTAGCTCTGTACCCCATTTTTAATAGGGTTATTTGGCTCTCTGGAGTCTACCTTCTTGAGTTCTTTGTGTGGTGCATGCCTGTAATCCCAGCACTCTGGGAGGCAGAGGCAGGTGGACTTCTGAGTTCGAGGCCAGCCTGGTCTACAAAGTGAGTTCCAGGACAGCCAGGGCTACAGAGAGAAACCCTGTCTCAAAAACAAACAAACAAACAAACAAACAACAACAACAACAAAAACTTTCAAAGATACACTAAATTGCTCAAGTTAGAACTCATGTTCAAATGCTTCAGAAAGTCTCTAATATTTATTCAGTTGGGTAATATCCTATATAGAATACGTTTGGTGAATCTTGTGTCATCTATGGCTGAAGCCTCAAGATAAAGAACACTAAATTGAGCACAGAATTTTGTGTAGAATTTAAGATGAAGAAAAGTTCACAGCAAACTCATAAGTATTTTGAATATCACTAAGTACAGAATAATTTCACATTTTAACAGTAACACATTCAAGTGGGTGTGTGTTTGTATAGGTTTGTCTGCATGTTTGTGTATAAATGTATGCTGTATGCATATGTAGGTACATTAGTTCTTGTGGTTGTATGTGAAGGTGAGAGTTTAAGGGATATCTCCCTCCTTCACTCTTAATTTCCATTTCTCTGAAGGGTCTTTGTCTGATCCTCAAGTGTACTTTTTAGTTACCATGGTTATCTGGCAAGATTCCACGATTCTACTGTCTTTAATGCTCCTTCCATTCATGTATGGGAAACAATCACCTCACTCTACATGGATTATAAGGGGACAGTTTGGAGGTCATTCATACATTGAGAAGGATAGCAATAACTGTCTTTTATCATATAAATATATTGAATAGTACAGATACAATTTGCCAGTTCCAAACCTTATCCAGAATGTCTCAACTTCAAATAAGTGGGAGTGAAAAACATATTTTTATAGAAGAAAAACCATATCTCAAAGTATTGCCAAGTAGAGAGGAAAATATCTCACTTTTTCAGTTGTATAAAAACAGGACTGTCTTACTACAGTGTTCAGCACTCTGGAAACAATGATTCCTGAACATGAGCTTCTTTTATATTTTATTAAATACATATCTTCCTGTAAAAGTTCTGCTCAGCAAATACAATTCAGTTATGTTGACCTTCTGTCTCAGTTAAAAATACAAAACATCTCTAGATACTATATCGTTCTAATTCTCAACTATGCTTCAGGGAATATGGTTACAAAATTTAATATTATGCTTCTCATAGTAAACCTGATTTTGTACATATTACATAGGAGGAACTTTGCACATTATGCAGCTATGGAATATAATCAGTTGCTTATAATATTCCCAAGGGTGTCGGTGAAAATGCTAAAACATAGATGTAAAAGTTGCCTTAAGTAAAAACTGATAAAGCTGGCCTGTTCACTAAGGGTATCTGATATAGAATGAACTCAGTAATTATATTCAGATTTCCCAATATTACTTCAGCACATCGCAAAGGAAGGATGATCTTTGCTGTAAGGTAGGAAAGTTATCAGCATTTTATAATAAGATGAAGTTAATTTAAATGTCTCTGTGATTATTATTTATCAAGTGAATTAGTTGCTTTTTGGTGGTCATTTAAATTTTAGTCTCATCGTCAGAACAGTAATATTTTTTTTTTCACCCTAGGTCACTGTACATTCTAATCATAGCTTCCTGGCTTTTCAAGAAGTTCAGGTGTATCTCATAAAGTAGATATTAAATCCAATCAGATATTGGGTTTTTTCATCAGTACAGTACTAGTATATCTTGTTAGTCACCATTATAGATGGCAGGGATTGTATCTGTGTTGGTATGTACCGTTTTCCTCTCATAGTGTCCAGTGTAACTTTACCATGAACACTAGTCAGTAGGGATCAAAGCTCTAGGTAGACATTAACTTCTTGTTCAATGAGGGTTTATATATACATACATACATATATATATATATATATACATATATATATATATATGTATATATATAGTAATGAAACGTAGCTAATATTCTTAGCAATAGTTTGGTTATTAGAGAATTTTCAGAGAGACACTTTGGCTGGCAAGTCAATTATATGCAACCCATTCTGGGCAGTGAGGATTTCTTTGAAGGAGAGATATCTAACTGGGGCTTTGTTTCTTCTCTTTTGTTGTTGATTTCGTTTAGATTTCTTGCATACATTTATATATTTTATATACATTTCTAGGCATGTTTCCGCAAGACCCTTCAAATTGCCCTTAGTCTTAGCTCTCTTATCTCCTACCCCTTCCTTATTCTCTCGCTTCCTTCCCTCTCCCTATTTGATCCATTCATTCCCCCTCAATCCATCTTTAAATATGCTGGACTTCTCCCAGGGTAGATCCTTCCATCATCCATAGTCATTTACTCTATACCTATCCTCTGTGATTACATGGATTGTAAACTGCTTAAACACATAAATATTCTGTTGGTCTTTTGTGTCAGGTTTACTTCAATCAGGATGAATTCTTCCAGTTCAATCGCTTTATTTGAAAAAAAATTATTTTTTTTACAGCTGAACAATACTACATTGTATAAGTCAACCACTTTTTAAATATGTTTTTCTGTTGATGGGCATCTAGACTTTTTTCTTATATCTGGCTTCTTTGTATATGACAGCAATGGACATGGTTGAACAAGTGCAATGGCATTCTGCTTTACTCATATATCATTTTCATGTTCAAACGTCACCAGAGAAGCTTTCTTCTGGAGTAGATGGGAACGAATAGTGAGACCCACAGCAGGACAATGTTCAGAGAGTGAGAGACTAGGGACATTTCATCTTAAATGTGATGTCTCCATTAAATTCCTATCTTTGGGGTTCAGAGAACCCTGTGTAGGAGGAGGCGGCATGATTATTAGAGCCAGAGGGGATTGAGTACACCAAGGAAACATGACCTTCTAAACACAGCAGAACAAATACATATATTATCTCACAGAGACTGTGGGTGCATGACTTCACAAATAAAACTCCCCACACAATTAAGCATACACATTCTTACATTCCTAGAACAAATTATTATTTATTTTGCCATTCTCCCTCTACAGATGATAGCCGTAGTACCAAGTAAATTGCTAGGTGGATTTCATTTTTCTACAAGAGTCTATCTGGTGCTCAGCAATAAAATTTGAAGAACAGACATTGACCTAAATGTGTACAGTCTGTGCATTAATGTAACTGCATTTCAAAGACCAATTGTACTTTCTTTTTATAATAAATATGACATTTTTCTTTCCTGTTATTTAAAAAATATAGATCAAGCATGGAAGAAATGGGAGCCAATTCCTCAAGAATATATTTCAGTGCATTATATTAGTCAATTTGTATGTCTACATTGGCTCTAATTTACTCAATTTACATTTTCTTCTGATTTCACTTTACTATCCATAAAGCCTCTTTTCCTCATGTTTTGGACCAAGCCCAAAGGAAACCATGAAAGAAACTGGATCTTGAGTTACTAATGTTTTACTATATGGAGAAAGAAGCAAAATGACCTCTTTGCTGTTTCCTTCTGATGACAGACATTAGCAGAAAAATCAAAATAATCTAAGAGGTAATATTTTGTCAATTTTTGTATACTCATGAGTGGTTAAAAGGAATTTGGGGTATAGTCACTATAAGCCAGGTATTCTCTATGATTGTCAAAAAAGAGTAACAGGAGCATATACAAAATAGAAATCCATATCTGAAACCATGATAAGATTAACAACCTGGGTGAAAATGCTCATCAAGTCATCCAACAGTCGCTAAGTGTGTTGACATTTTGCTATGTGGCAAATCTGTCTCAAATGCTATTGGATGATGAACTCCATCTAAGACCAGAAAGGCAAATGAAGGGAAGAGTAGGAGTTCAGCCTTACAATCTCAAGTGTTTTTTCCTAGTATACTTTATGCACCACTAATTGTTGCTGTCAGAATATCTTGTTTTTTTTTTTTTGTTGTTGTTATTTTTAAATATGCTCCTTAGTTGGTAAGTCTGCTCATGAAAGGTTACAGGTCTGTGAAAACAGATTTCTAGTAATAGTCTCTTCTCAAGTCTGATATAGCTTCTGGTTTGCTCCCTAATAGCCTTAAACGCTTGAAATAAGTTAGGTGTGGTTTTGGTGTGTCCAGTGAGTGCGTGCATAACCATGAGCTGAGCATGCATGTGTGTGTGTGTGTGTGTGTGTGTGTGTGTGTGTGTGCATTTTCCTCTTGTCATTGATCAATCCCATTCAAGGTTTTCACATTTGGTACAATCAGAATAAAGTCACTTAGTTATTCTTTCTTGCCTTTCTGTATATAGAGAAGCATATGGGTCCTCCATGTTTTGGCTTGTTTTTATGAATTAGACTCTGATTACTTGTAAGGAAAGAAACACTGACAAAACAGAAATTTAAAAAAAGTGGCAGCATTTTCATGACTATAGAAAATCACAACAGTTTGTGTTCAGAACTGATTTCTAGCTCCCTTTCGATAAGGAATGGACATTTCTTTAGGCTTGAATTTTCTTTTTCTCCCTCTGTGCTTGAGTCCAACTACTCATTTCTCTGAACACTGTAAAATCTTTGAGAATACATCTCTTGCAAGCATAAAGTACAGCAAAGGAAAAGTAACCCCCAAACTCACTTTCTGATTTCTAAAGTTTATTTGTGCATCTGCAGCATAAGGGTTAGTTTTCTCTCCCCATTCATGCTTTTCAGATATGATTATCATCTCCCTCCTTTATATAATTTCCCCCCACACACTGCAACCAAGTTGGAAAATAAATAATGTCCTCATGCAGGAGACTTGGTATCAGTGCAGTTTGACAGTTGCTGTGATAGTATCCAAATCTTCTTCCTCTATTCTAACTACTAGGACATTATCTTTTTCTCTTCCCCTTTCTACATTGTTCTCTATGCTTGGGGTCCTCCCTACTGCCTGAATTACCTACTCTATTACTATAATTTACTCATTTATTAGGAAATCGGGGTATCTCAGGAACCATATGCATTTTTATATTTTCTTGGGATGACTTAATATTTGACTTGGTTTCCCCCTGGGTTTGTGTTCATTCATTTTACAGAACATGCATTTGACTGTTAGGCTTCCTATTAAGGGTTTAGACATTTTGTCTTCAGTTGGTAGCAGTGCTTTGTGAGATTGGGGGAAGTCTATGATGTTAGAGCAAGCTACAGGAACTAAGCCACTATGTTGCAATTGGGTGGTTATTGCTCTGCTACTATTCTATAAGTCTCTGCTTCCCAGTCTGCAAGGAGCCACATGCTGTTGATTAATAAGTTCTGGAATCTGTTTTCATTGCCGTGTGCCTTCTACTTCATGGTAAAGTATACCTCCCAAAGAAAATAATCTTGTCCTTCACAAATTTGTTAGGTATTCTGTCACAGCAAGGAGAAACGATCTCTGAAGGAAATTAGAATATGTGCCAGGGACCCACTTTATGTATACACCAGTCCCATTATTAGTTGGTCTTGCAAAAGTATGCTTTTTTTTCCCACCTGATGTAATTGGGATGATGGAGGCTTTCTACTGAATAAGCTGACCCTTTATAAGTCTTTGTGAACTCTGGGTAGGTGGTTCAAATCAGCTGTTCTGGTTCAAACCCCTCTCCAAGCTGATTAATCTCTGGCTTCTCACTGAATTGCTCTTCTTGGCCTTGCATGAACTCTGGCAATTTGTTCTAATCTTCTGGGTTCTTATTCTCTGGCTTCAAGTGCTTCTGCTGACCTGTACTGAATGTCATGAACTCAAAAAATGAAATCATCTCCTCTGTACAGTGCTTACTGTACTGACTCCTGAGTAACTGAATTCCCAACTGAGAAACAAGCTCCACTGCACCGAACTCAACTGACTAAACAAAATTGACTAGAAGTCATAGAACTGCATGTCTCTCTCTTCTGAGTGCTGGAATTAAAGGTGTGTCTATATTCCAGCCAGATCACACAGATATAGAAGGTCTTTGGATGTGATCCCTTACCAAAGCAGCCATGTGGCTGGAATAAAGTCCCTCTATAGGTCTTGGCTTTTCTAGTCACTCATGGGTTTTCTTTCAATATATTAGGCTCCACAGGTTCCTATTCATCCTGAGATTAGCTCAAGAATTGGAAAAATTATCAAGAATAATTGACATAGTTTGCATATATCTCAATAGGATACTATATGAAACTTTTATAAACATACTGCTGAATTCCTCATAAATAAGTATTCAAACTGTTAATACATCTAAACGTATAAAGCTATTAGGTCATATTCAGCTTTCAAATTCAAGTCTTTCTAATTTCTAAAGTCTTTACTATTGATTTAAGTTATATTTACTTTGTGGTAGGGGTCTTAAAATAGATATTTTCTGTTCAAAACTTAAAAATCTCAGGGATAAAAATTATTACTGAATGCACAGCAACCTTTATAGTGCCTGAAACATCACAGGTGCTTAATAAACACTTACTGGTAAAAAAAAAAAGTACATGGTAGTATAATAATAAGATAGATTAGAAATACATTTGGTAAGCTTCCAATCTGTCACTTTTCTGTTATTCAAGGAATTGGATTAACTTTTCAAACAGGGTCCAGGAACCAGTGGAATGGTTCTCACAAAAGCTTGTCAAAAAAGGCTGACTTGAGACCTCAACTTAGAGTCAACATCTATTAATTTGTATGCAAATTTAAGGACTGGCCTGTCAAAGAGCATTCACTAAGGCAGAATGGCTTTGACTATCTTCATGGGCAGGCACTTTAGAGACTCCCTCTGTCCTCTTTACTTTCTGACAGCCAAGTGGCTTCTCTTAATCAGAGACTATGTGTTGCTCATTAGCAGTGGCAAGTGTTGAGGTTACAGCCCTTTGTAAACAAAGAGAATGTTATGAAATGTGGAAATTATTCAACTTGTTTTGTTTTGTTATTTTTTGTTTGTTTGTTCATTTTGTTTTTAGAACAGAGTTCTATGCTCTTTGTGAGTTAGCCAAAGTATAATCTGCAATGTTCTAAGTGGCTAGTAATAGAGACCTGAGTCATTTAGGGTCATTGCAGCTTCCATGAGTATTTTCTGGGCATACACTTTATCCCATTTCCCTACTTCCAGCAGTAATAAAACATTAATATCACATATTGTGCAGGTGTCATACATTGGGAGAGAAAAATGCAAAAGTAATTTAGGAAATTTTTTCTTTCTTTTAATTTTTTAACCTAATATATAGTTACAGATATAGATATAGATATCGATACAGATATAGATACAGATATAGATATAGATAGATATAGATATAGATATAGATATAGATATTTTTTACAGTCCAGTCTTTGCCCACCTCTGGTCCGCCCTCCCACAGTTCATCATCCCATTCATCCTCTGCCTGTCTCAGAGAGAATTTTAATCTAATTTTTTTTATAATACGTCTTTGTTTTTGTTCAAGTAGCATAATATTTATTATTGATTTTATTGATGTTATTTGTTTCACATATTTAAATGTTATAAGGATTGATATCTATATACCCAGTAAAACTAATCATCTTTCATAAATATGTCACCTTGATTTGTCATCTTAATTTATAGTGTATGAATAATTTAGAGAGTATTCATGAGGCTACTATATGCCTCTTGAAACTGGTGGTCCATCTTTTTGTTAGTATTAGAATTATATAACACAAGGGACTGGAAGAGATGATTATTTAACATGTGTTATTTTATTATTTATTAGTATTTAATTATTTAATATTTTACCAGTTTGTTCAACAGAAAAAGGAAGAGTATCTTTGAAATTCCCAATAGGTTCAGAATAGTTCAGAAAGTAATAGACTCATGTGCTGTACTGTTTTACCTGCTCAAACCATATGTTCATTTTTTTTCATGTTCAATTGTTAGATTGCACTTCCGTGATTTTCATCTGTATCAAGTCTTTGCTTACTTTGTTTCAAGTTAAATGACTTTTAAATATAAATAAATATATTTTCAATAGAAACTATACCTCAGCACATTGGAGAAATTAGCAAGTTTTAGCTAAAAGTTAAATACATTTTTACACAAAATGGGTCATTTTATTAGCATACATAGGCTACTAGAGAAAAAATTTAAAAGGAAGTAAATTTCATTAGTTCTGCGTACTTAATTTCATTATTAGCATGCATCTAAGCATTGGGGATGCTGCAACAATAGGAGCAAGACATCGATGTCTGAACAGGCTAAAGAGGAAGAACCATTTTCAAAAATAAAAACCATTGATCTGTTTCCTGTGAAACATGTCAAGACTTGGAGCAAGAAAGACAGCTCAGTAGTTAAGAGTCCTTGCCTCTCTCCTAGAGGATAAGACTTGCGTTTCCAGCACCCATATTCAATGGTTCCCAACATCCTACAATTCCAACTTCAAAAGATCTGAGACCTTGTGGTCACCACACACACACACACACACACACACACACACACACACACACACACACACATGGAAGTAAACAAAGAATAAATGTTCTTAGGTAGGAAAGGATACTTCTGATACCCACTGAACTGATGTTTTTAGATGGCGATTGAAGCAGATGACAATGTTTTGTCTAATTTATTCTTGGCCTTCCCCTTTCCCCTTTCCCAGCAAAGCCTGATGTTGTCCTTTGTCTCTTCTTAAGTCTCTACTCCATGCCTTGTGTTGTAGTTCTAAACTGAATGGGCCACCTTTTATTATCTTTTCTGTTTAAGAATTTTTTAGTACTATGGATGCATTTTAATGTAGCTTTTACCAGCCCCCATTTCCAACTTTCCTTCCAGTTATAACATTATTAATGACAAAAATCTGAAGTCCTATTTTGTTCTGTTCTGTCTTGCTAAGTTCTACATAGACGTTTGTAGGAAAAATGATGTGGCTAGTTACACTTGTTTTTGGAGGTGACTGTCCTGTGTAATACAGGAACAGAGCTTTCATTTAAAATGAAAATTTCACTTCAATTTAGACCTTGCTTTTCCAGTCACGTGCTGTATATGAGCAAAAGACAAAATGATTAATGATAGTGTTTTTCATGCAGAAAGTGATTGATATTTTGTGATAAACATTGTGGGGATGAATTCTAAATCTGACATGTGTCTGTGATTTTTCCCCCAGTAAAGTTGCCGTTTTGTGTGTGTGTGCGCGCGCGCGCGCGCGCGTGTGTGTATTTGTTTGCTAAGAAACATTAATTCTTAAATCTGATATCCATGAATATGAGCCCAAGTTCTCTAAAATATTGTGGTGTTCTGGTTCAGTCTTTGAACCATTTGTTATCTTCTATAATCTTGAGCCATACTGACAACTATTGCTGCAAGGGATTGCCACATAGTAGGACCAAATATTTGCAAGAGTGCAAGACAGGGCAACTGACATGAAAGGCCTTGGTATTTATTATCCACTAATTTTAGATGTTTCTTACTATGAAGATAGAAGACTGCCAGTTGACTGAAAATAGTACCCTACTCCTAGGGTAACATATTTCTATTCAGGAGAATGAAAAGAATTATTCATATCCTGAAGGTTGTTTTATTTTTAATGCATACTTAATTTTTAGATAAGTACCCTAAGCTTAATTTTTATAATTATATTTGTCAAATGACCAGCCATATTTTTCTTTATTGCCATGATTTTACATTTATTATAATATGTAGCAATATATATTTCTCTAGATAATATACTTAAAACAAAGAAAAACACTAGGAATTGAATTAACCTTATTTTTAAAATGCAAGTACACATACACCATTGCAAAAATGTTCCTTGATAGTCTTTGATAGTTGCAATAAATGGATATATGTGGTATTACTGTTCGGTAGTTCTGAAGATGGAATTTAAGATTAGTTTAAGCAAGGTGATAAAGACCATTCAACCTTCTTACTTTTTGTTTTATATAGTTTCATTTCTTAATAATCATTCTTGAACCTATAGTATACCCTAGACAGATATCTGCATGTTTGATATAATGAAACAATGTTATTACTATATTGTAACAGCCTCCCAGTGTAATAATAAGCCAAATAACTTATTTGCTACAAATATTTATGTCAAAGGAGGAAAGAGAATTGCGTAGACTAGAGTTATTTTCCACTCCTCATACCTCCATATCTGGGTGTCTTTTTTCACAGTCTAAGCTATAAATTAAATGGCATAATTTGATGTGAACATTGAATTGCGCATTTGTTTTTATTTTGACAAAATCATTAAACATCACATAGGGTGAAAAATGTATCGCGAGGCTTTAAGCCTGACGTAGAAGATTGCACTTCATAAACTGAATTGCTCACATGGGCAACATTTTGGTGGAAGTTATAGATTTTCTAACATATCTCTGATAGATAGGACTAATATAACTTCAATAAAAACTCTGGATATGTCAATATAAAAATTTTCCCTACCATTGAAAGATGTAAGGTACTCCACCTAATAAATCGGACGACAACTTATCCCTTAAGGAATACTAACATACATATTGGGTTACAACAAGCAACAAAATCATTGATGCAATACAATTCAGTCACAGAGGGGCTATTGGAGGTTTCTTTATGCTGCAGGAGGCCAGTATGAGTGATGTGGACATGAAAGATTCAGAAAATATTAATTTTTAGTAATTGACTTATCACATAGCTGATTCTAATGCTTAATAATTATATAAATACCATACTTGTATGTTACTCTCCCACGTATATTTGTGAAATTTTGCATGACCCATGATCACATGAAATACTGATAGTGCACAATCTGCCAAGGGCCTTCAGTTGGGAAATATATTAGGAATGTACTTTGTATTTAGCAGCGTGTTCATGTGTAGCAGATGGATATTCAAATATCTGATTAGTTGACAAGAGTGCTTTCAGGCAGGAATTGGGTCTGGGGTAATCACATTAGAGTTGATGTGCATAGTAGATTTAAAACGACTACTAAAAATTCTAATTTGCATATTAATTAACAAATTTTTGGTTGCTTTCGATTGTTCAGGCCTCATTATTGTTATTTGAAAATGGAAGGTGTTAATGAATATTTCTTAGGGAGCTATGAGGACTGAAATTTGAAGCAAGAATTATTTCTTTGGAAACTAAAGAGATGTTAGTTTCTTTGTCTCACACATGAAGGTTATTTTCCTTCAGACATATCCTGCTCTCAGTTTGTAACTTAGAAAACCCCTGATTTCTCCATTTTCTAATGTATTTATTGAGTGTAAATAACTCCTTTTCTTCTCTGTATTACTGGGGCGTTCTCTGGAGAAAAGGAAACACTAAAATTCTGCATCCATCCTATTCTTGCTCAGATTTATTTCAAAAAGTTGTTTCATGACTTTATTAAGGGATTGACTCACATGATTATGGAAGCTGGAAGGTCCAAAATTGGCTGTTTCAGTACAAAGACTTTCTGTTGGTAGGCTTTCTTCTTGCTCAAGGATCAGTCTTGTCATAGGCAAGCCTTAGTCTGACTGTATCACTTGTATCTTATAGGCTACCCTCCAAAATATGAAATCAACATAATATCCAAGAAGTTTGACTCCATAAAGCCTCATCATATCCTGAAGACATTTGATAGTCTTCCAAGTCTATTTATTCAAATGTTACTCTTATTTCAAGATAACATTATGGACAATAACATTTGATCTTTTATCCTGTTATGACAATTCTTCCACAGTGCCATTTAAAGTTAACCATCACACCTGTTTTTTACCAAAGCATGTTGTTGCATATTCACATCAGTTGTTGATTTTTTTGGTTTGGAATTATATTGCCTGGTGACTACCCTTTACATATAATTTGTATATTAATTTCTAATATTGACTATTCTGTAAAAGTAACTTTTACTTTTAAGATGTAATTATCATCCCTTAGGCTTACTGTTGAATTAGTTCACTCTTTGTAGTTCTTTCTGAATTCTGGCTGGTTGGTTCAACTCAGCTGTTCTGACTCAAAACTCTTTTCCAAGCTGAAGGATTCAAACTAGTTTCTCTCAATTTCTCCTTGAATTGCTCTGCTTGGAATTCTGCCTCTAAATTCCACCAACTGAAGTGCACTGACTGCATTAACTACATGAGCTGAACTGAACTGCACCAAACTCTTCTGGACTGAACTCAATGGAACTGCACTGAATTTTTTGAACTCACCCAAACTGCACTAACTGACCTGCTTGCTCTCCCTTTTCACAGCCTGCACTGCTCCTACATAGCCTCCCTTTCTTGTCTTTTCTTCTGAGAGTTAGTCTTAGCCTATCTCTAACTCATTCTGTTATCTTTCTCTGATTTGTCACTCAATTAGACATCACTTTCAAACTGGATTACATCGTTTTTTACAAACTAACTTTATCTTGTTTGGCTTAAAGATGTATGTTAATAGCGGGTCTGTATTCCAGTCTGATCAAAAAGACCTAAACTTTTTGATATGTTCTCTTGCTAGAGCAGCGATGTTGCTGAAATCAAATTCCTCTACAAATTCCACATATAAGTGTCTAATTATTCCTTCTAACACTAATGACTGTACTATATACTCAATATTGTAGAGATAAGATTTTATTTTAATCTGAAAGCAGCAAAGATTCAAAAATTTAGCATATCCTATATTTTGATGCCTCAATATATAATTAAAACCATATATATCATGGTAACTATCTTACCACAAGTAACTTCTTCAATTTAAATTCATCCTGCTCCTTTAGAAAACCTAACACTAATTTAAAAGCAAATGTACCATAAAATGTACTTTATGTGGGTTTTGTGATGGCTAACTTAGCAATCTATTCTGCTGATTTAAAACTTAATCAGTTCCCTTAATATGTTTGTAGACATTGAAATAAAATTTTGATTCACATTTATCATCTTGAATTTTTATGTGTTTTAACTTATTTTGCCTTATCTCTTTATTTGAGAATTAAGCAGCTTAAGGAGTATCTTTTAAGGACATTGTAGGGGTTAGTCTTTGAAACAAAAAACAAAAACAAAAAACCAACCAGGATTTGAACTCAGAATGTGTTGTCTGTATCTCGTTAAAATAGGAAATACATCTTTCAGCAACTTGTTTTAACATTTCTTCCTTATTTTATGCTCTCTTTCCACTGGAAAGGAAATTATAAGAGAGTTGCCAAAGACTAGAAAAAACATAAAAATTATGAGCTATATTGAAAAAAATACATGAAATGCCCACATTGAATTTCATAACTTCAAAGAAACCATGTGTAATGTAACTTGCTACCATCACTCATGCCTATGGGATTAGAATTGAGATTTCATGTATGCTGGGGTTCTAACTTAGAGGAGAAAAGAGAGATAACACCTAAATGGTGTGAATTCATGGACATTAAATGAAATTTTTTAAATACTTTGAATAGTTATGGAAACAGAAAGGCATTGGTTAGTTTCCAGCTGTGTGAAGAGAAATTGGTTTCTTCAAAAGTGTCTATATCCCAATCTCCTGGAATCTGAATATATTGTTTCATGTGGAAAATTAGGTATTGTAGATTGTGGACACCATTAAATTATAGAACTTCACATGGAATGTTTGTTAATGTAGAGTAGCCTAAAAGAAATGCAAAGGGCTTTCTAAGAGAGTATGGCTCTTGTAGATAGTTAATGCTACAGTATTCAATGAATAAAGACATGAAGAGTATAGCTACTAGGTATAGGTGGCTTCCCAGAAAATGGAATAGACAAATGATAGTGATTTTTCCCTAAGACATTGCAGAAAGAATTCAATTCTGTGTTTGAGCTCATAGACTTTGGGTTACCAAAGTCAGACATAATAAGCTTTGTTGTTTTAAATCACTGGGCTTGCGAGAATTTGTTACAAAAGCAATAAAAATACAACATTTATTTTATCTCTGCAATAATGTAAAAAATTATCTGAATCTATTTTGACCTACAGTTTCCTGTAGGTCTATAGTCACCTGGTCTTGTTGCTTTTGGTATGTGGTAGCATAGTACAACACTGTGTGAGCATGTGATGGATAGTGGATTAAGCTTTTTTTTTTCCCTTCAAAGCAGTAGGGAAGGAATAAATACATAGGAGGAGGAAGTACATTAAAGTCCTATCAAGGACACACTTGCTGATCATCTCTCTATAACATTATGCTTGAGTCTGGATAGGGCTAGTATAGGAAACATATTCCAGTGAGTACCTCATGGTAGGCAGGAAAGTATGACAGAGGGGGTGGGGGAGAAACAGAGAGAGAGAGAGAGAGAGAGAGAGAGAGAGAGAGAGAGAGAGAGAGAGAGAGAGAGTGAGACAGACAGACAGAGAAGCAGAGAGACAGAAACAGAGACAGAAAGACAGAGACAGAGAGAGACAGAGAGAGAAAGAGAGACAGAGACAGAGAGACAGAGAGAGAAGTAACTAGTAGAATGACCAACCATTTTCCTACTTTATTTCATATGGGTATCTCTAGACTTCTGTAGAGTGGCATTCCACCATTTCAGGCACCTCTTCCTGTTTATTTAACTCTTTCTGAAAAGGTACTCAAAGATATACCAAGAGTACAAGAGTACAAATAAATGCTGAAATTATATATTTAGTAATTTCTGATGCATTTTTCAATCTAGTAAATTTATGATCAAGATTAACCATCACAAGGCTCAAAGTAACAATATCAGTGAAAACACACATAAAAGTTCAGCCTAATTCTAAAAATTTCATTTGTTAATAGTACCATGGGGTCATATTGGGACAGGTAAAACAAAAGTTAAAATACCCTATATATTGATTTTTCTAAGTTTCTCTTCCTTTTGGCATTTTCACAGTAGGTTGAATAAGTTGTATAAAAGGGGGAAATCACAATTAGTTTGAATGTTAAAGACACAAAAGCTGCATTACATTTTTTATATCATGCTGAAAAGACAAAGGTGGAAAGGAGAGAAACAGAGGGTAGACAAGGTATTAAATCCAAACTAATTCTCCAAACTCTATTCTGTTAAATCATCAACAGGGGCCTCCCACCAGTCAGGAGAGGAGCATCCATCTTGGTTCCGTACTCCAGGAATCGGACAGACTGAGGTACACAAACATAATCCGAGGCCAACACCGCGGTGGTCTGAGCCCAACGGGCGTTGGCCTGCACCCAGGCCCTGGGCGGGTCGGGGGGCCATCGGGGTGCCAACCCAACCAGGAGGTTTTTTGCCCAGGCCTGCGAGCGCGCCGCCGCCATTTTGCCTGCAGGACGACAGAGAGCTCAGGCGGGCAGACCTGTAACAGGCATAGCCTAAGGCTAACAAAGCGGGGGTCCAGGCCCCAAAAGGCACAGGACTGACCCCAAGAACTGGGCGGCTTGGTGGGCCATCTGTGAGTCAACCCACCCAGGTGATTGTTAGCAAAGCAGACTCTCCCAGCGCTTTCAGGGAGCGCGGGCGCGCACGCCCACCATCCTAGTCACCTGGCAAACCCAATTAACAGTCATAGCCCTAGGGGAACTTTGCTTGGACCTTGGCCTCCCAGGCTTTTGCCTGGACTCAGGGACTGGGCGGCCAGGCTAACCTTGTGTGCGACAGCCCGGTTGGCAGATCGGCTGCCCAGCGGAGTGAGCGGAACACAGGGGAGGTCACAGTAGCATACACCGTCGGCACTCCCTGGGAGTGCACACGGGCTCCATCTGCTCCACAGACACAATCTGGGGCAAGGCCTCAGGCAGAAGCCCTTAGCTCTACTCTCTCCGCTTCCGGATCCAGATCAGTCTGGGCGGCAGCATTACATCTCCAAGTCCTGCAAGTGGCTAGCTGGGCTTCCGGGCGGCCAGCTGGGAGAAGTCAGTGTGCTCCAGTGAATCCAGCGGGCCCCAGCGGGAGCCTTCGGGTGCCTGCTTTGGGATCAGAACAGCCTGGGCAGCAGCACACTGTCTACAAGCAGTGCAGGAGGTAAGCTGTGCACCAGAGGCCAACTGGGAAGGGCCAGCTTGCACTGGTGAGTCCAGCACTGACAAGATAAACTAACACCAGTGAGATCTAGATGGCAAAAGGCAAACGCAGGAACGTCACTAACAGAAATCAAGGCAATATGGCAACATCTGAACCCAATTCTCCTCTACCAACATGTCCTGGATACCCCATCACACCAGTAAAACAAGATTTGGATTTAAAATCAATGGTTATGATGCTGGTACAGGAACACATGAAGGTCATACATAAAGAAATTCAGGAGAAAATGGATCAAAAGTTAGAAGCCCTTGCAAGGGAAACACAAAAATCATTGAAAGAAATCCAGGAGAATACAAAAGCCAACAAGGAGGAAATGCAAAAAACACTTAAAGAAATACAGGAGAACTTTGCTCAACAGGCTGAGGTCATGAAAGACGAAACACAAAAATCTCTTAAAGAAATACAGGAGAACTTTGGTCAACAGGCTGAGCTCATGAAAGAGGAAACACAAAAATCTCTTAAAGAATTACAGGAAAACACAAACATGCAAGTGAAGGAGCTAAGCAAAACCATCCAGGATCTAAAATCAGAAGTAGAAACAACTAAGAAAACTCAAAGGGAGACAACTTTGGAGATAGAAAGCCTTGGGAAGAAATCAGGGGACAGAGATACAAATATCAACAACAGAATACAAGAGATAGAAGAAAGAATCTCAGATGCTGAAGATTCCATAGAAACCATGAACTCAACAGTTAAAGAAAATGCAAAATGCAAAAAGCTTGTAACCCAAAATATCCAGGAAATCCAAGACACAATGAGAAGACCAAACCTAAGGATTATAGGCATAGATGAGAGTGAAGATTTACAACTTAAAGGGCCAGCAAATATCTTCAATAAAATTATGGAAGAAAACTTCCCTAACCTAAAGAGAGAGATGCCCATGAATATACAAGAAGCCTACAGAACTCCAAACAGACTGGACCAGAACAGAAATACTTCCCGTCACATAATAATCAAAACACCAAATGTTCTAAACAAAGAAAGAATACTAAAGGCAGTAAGAGAAAAAGGCCAAGTAACATATAAAGGAAGACCTATCAGAATCACAGCAGACTTTTCACCGGAGACTATGAAGGCTAGAAGGTCCTGGGCAGATCTCATGCAGACTCTAAGAGACCACAAATGCCAACCAAAACTACTATATCCAGCAAAACTCTCAATCACCATAGATGGAGAAACTAAGATATTTCATGACAAAACCAAGTTTACCCAATATCTATCCACAAACCCGGCCCTAAAAAGGATAATAGGAGGACAACACCAATACAAGGAGGGAAACTTCACCCTGGAAAAAGCAAGATAGTAACCTTTCATCAAACCCAAAAGAAGTTAAGCATTCAAATTTAAAAAATAACGTCAAAAATGATAGGAAGTAACAATCACTATTCCTTAATATCTCTTAACATCAATGGACTTAATGCCCCAATAAAAAGACACAGACTAACTGAATGGACACGTAAACAGGACCCTACATTTTGCTGCTTACAGGAAACACACCTCAGGGTCAAAGACAAACACTACCTTAGAGTAAAAGGCTGGAAGACAATTTTACAAGCAAATGGTCTCAGGAAACAAGCTGGAGTAGCCATTTTAATATCAGATAAAATTGACTTTCAACCCAAAGTCATCAAAAGAGACCCTGAGGGACACTTCTTGCTGGTCAAAGGAAAAATACAAAAAGAAGAACTGTCAATCCTGAACATCTATGCCCCAAATGCAAGGGCACCCTCTTTCGTAAAAGAAACTTTATTAAAACTAAAAGCACACATTGCACCTAACACAATAATTGTGGGTGACTTCAACACTGCTCTTTCCTCAATGGACCGATCAGGAAAACAGAAACTAAACAGGGACACAATGAAACTAATTGAAGCTTTGGACCAATTAGATTTAACAGATATATATAGAACATTCTATCCTAAAACAAAAGAATATACCTTTTTCTCAGCACCTCATGGTACCTTCTCCAAAATCGACCATATAATTGGTCACAAGACAGACCTCAACAAATATAAGAAGATCGAACTAATCCCATGCCTCCTATCTGATCACTATGGAGTAAAAGTGGTCTTCAATAGCAACAGAAACAACAGAAAGCCCACATACACGTGGAAACTGAACAATACTCTACTCAATGATACCTTGGTCAAGGAAGAAATAAAGAAAGAAATTAAAGACTTTTTAGAACACAATGAAAATGAAAACACAACATACCCAAATCTATGGGACACAATGAAAGCAGTGCTAAGAGGAAAACTCATAGCCCTGAGTGCCTCCAAAAAGAAAATGGAGAGAGCATACATTACCAGCTTAATGACACACCTGAAAGCCCTGGAACAAAAAGAAGCTATTTCGCCCAGGAGGAGTAGAAGGCAGGAAATCATCAAACTCAGGGCCGAAATCAATCAAGTAGAAACAAAGAGAACCATACAAAAAATCAACAATACCAGGAGCTGGTTCTTTGAGAAAATCAACAAGATAGATAAACCCTTAGCCAGAATGACCAAAGGGCACAGAGAAAGTATCCAAATTAACAAACTTAGAAATGAAAAGGGAGATATAACAACGGAAACTGAGGAAATCCAAAAAATCATCAGATCCTACTACAAGAGCCTATACTCAACACAACTGGAGAATCTGGAGGAAATGGACAATTTCCTTGACAGATACCAAATACCAAAATTAAATCAGGACCAACTAGACCATATAAACAGTCCCATAATGCCTAAAGAAATAGAAGGAGTCATAGAAAGTCTTCCAACCAAAAAAAGCACAGGACCAGATGGCTTCAGTGCAGAATTCTACCAGACCTTCAAAGAAGAGTTAACACCAATACTCTTCAAACTTTCCACAAAATAGAAACAGAAGGAACACTACCCAATTCCTTCTACGAAGCCACAATTACGCTGATACCAAAGCCACACAAAGATCCAACAAAGAAAGAGAACTTCAGACCAATTTCCCTTATGAACATCGATGCAAAAATACTCAATAAAATTCTTGCCAACCGAATCCAAGAACACATCAAAACGATCATCCACCATGATCAAGTAGGCTTTATCCCGGGAATGCAGGGTTGGTTCAATATACGGAAATCCATCAATACAATCCACTACATAAACAAACTCAAAGAACAAAACCACATGGTCATTTCATTGGATGCTGAAAAAGCATTTGACAAAATTCAGCATCCCTTCATGCTTAAAGTCTTGGAGAGAACAGGAATTCAAGGCCCATACCTAAACATAGTAAAAGCAATATACAGCAAACCGGTAGCCAGCATCAAACTAAATGGAGAGAAACTTGAAGCAATCCCACTGAAATCAGGGACCAGACAAGGCTGCCCCCTTTCTCCTTATCTTTTTAATATTGTACTTGAGGTACTAGCTCGGGCAATTCGACAACATAAGGAGGTCAAAGGGATACAAATTGGAAAGGAAGAAGTCAAACTATCATTATTTGCAGACGACATGATCGTCTACCTAAGTGACCCAAAGAACTCCACTAGAGAGCTCCTACAGCTGATAAACAACTTCAGCAAAGTGGCAGGTTATAAAGTCAACTCAAGCAAATCAGTGGCCTTCCTATACTCAAAGGATAAGCAGGCTGAGAAAGAAATTAGGGAAATGACCCCCTTCACAATAGCCACAAACAGTATAAAGTATCTTGGGGTGACTCTTACCAAACATGTGAAAGATCTGTATGACAAGAACTTCAAGACTCTGAAGAAGGAAATGGAAGAAGACCTCAAAAAATGGGAAAACCTCCCATGCTCATGGATCGGTAGAATCAATATAGTTAAAATGGCCATTTTGCCTAAAGCACTATACAGATTCAATGCAATACCCATCAAAATCCCAACTCAATTCTTCACAGAGTTAGAAAGAGCAATTATCAAATTCATCTGGAACAACAAAAAACCCAGCATAGCTAAAACTATTCTCAGCAACAAAAGGAAATCTGGGGGAATCAGTATCCCTGACCTCAAGCAATACTACAGAGCAATAGTGTTAAAAACTGCATGGTATTGGTACAGTGACAGGCAGGAGGATCAATGGAACAGGATTGAAGATCCAGAAATGAACGCACACACCTATGGCCACTTGATCCTCGACAAAGAGGCTGAAAACATCCAATGGAAAAAAGATAGCCTTTTCAACAAATGGTGCTGGTTCAACTGGAGGTCAGCATGCAGAAGAATGCGAATTGATCCATCCTTGTCTCCTTGTACTAAGCTCAAATCCAAATGGATCAAGGACCTCCACATAAAGCCAGACACTCTGAAGCTAATAGAAAAAAAACTAGGGAAGACCCTTGAGGACATCGGTACAGGGAGAAAGTTTCTGAACAGAACACCAATAGCGTATGCTCTAAGAGCAAGAATTGACAAATGGGACCTCATAAAATTACAAAGTTTCTGTAAGGCAAAGGACACCATCAAGAGGACAAATCGGCAACCAACAAATTGGGAAAAGATCTTCACCAATCCTACATCAGATAGAGGGCTAATATCCAATATATATAAAGAACTCAAGAAGTTAGACTCCAGAAAACCAAACAACCCTATTAAAAATGGGGTACAGAGTTAAACAAAGAATTCTCACCTGAAGAACTTCGGATAGCGGAGAAGCATCTTAAAAAATGCTCAACTTCATTAGTCATTAGGGAAATGCAAATCAAAACAACCCTAAGATTTCATCTTACACCAGTCAGAATGGCTAAGATTAAAAATTCAGGAGACAGCAGGTGTTGGAGAGGGTGTGGAGAAACAGGAACACTCCTCCACTGCTGGTGGGGTTGCAAATTGGTACAACCACTCTGGAAATCAGTCTGGCGGTTCCTCCGAAAACTGGGCACCTTACTTCCAGAAGATCCTGCTATACCACTCCTGGGCATATACCCAGAAGACTCCCCACCATGTAATAAGGATACATGTTCTACTATGTTCATAGCAGCCCTATTTGTAATTGCCAGATGCTGGAAAGAACCCAGGTATCCCTCAACAGAAGAGTGGATGCAAAAAATGTGGTATATCTACACAATGGAGTAGTATTCAGCCATTAGAAACAATGAATTCATGAAATTCTTAGGCAAATGGATGGACCTAGAGAATATCATACTAAGTGAGGTAACCCAGACTCAAAAGGTGAATCATGGTATGCACTCACTAATAAGTGGATATTAACCTAGAAAACTGGAATACCCAAAACATAATCCACACATCAAATGAGGTACAAGAAGAAAGGAGGAGTGGCCCCTGGTTCTGGAATGACTCAGTGAAACAGTATTCAGCAAAACCAGAACGGGGAAGTGGGAAGGGGTGGGTGGGAGGACAGGGGAAGAGAAGGGGGCTTGCGGGACTTTCGGGGAGTGGGGGGGCTAGAAAAAGGGAAATCATTTGAAATGTAAATAAACTATATCGAATAATAAAAAAAAAATAGAAAAAAAATCATCAACAGTACTGTTTTCCACAACATTTACTATATTTCTCAAAGACTCGCCACCATTAAATCCTGGCTAATGAAAAAATTTCTCTTTAAGGAAACATTACGTTCTCTTTCCAAACAGTTGTTTTATTTCCTGCCCACTGTGTTCTCTTAGCAATCAAAAAATTGTAAAGAGGGAAAACCTGTTACAGACTTTCTCTGTTAGAAGCATGATCAAATCTTGTCAGAGTAAAAGTTTTAAAGTTATTATAATGTTGTTTAAAAGAACATAAATATCAGGTAGATGAGACATCTCAGTGGGTAAAATTCCTTGCTGCCAAGAATGAAATTCTTCATTAGTTCCCAGAACCCAGAGGTTAGAAAGACTAAATTGACTGTGAGTTATCCTTGGCTGTTCACAGTCATACCAGGATGTGTATGCATATACATACAAAGAATAAATAAATATAACTTTAAACTTCTAAGAATGATCAACAATGACCTCAAAGGATCTTAAGGGTGAAGTGTATATCTATGCAAAAAAGGAGAAAGGAAAAAAAAATACAACTGTAGAGGGAGTAATTCAGTGCTTTAGGACAATTAGCCTTGTCAACACTCAGAGTGCTGACAAACTGAAAAAGGTGTTTCATGATAGGCCATGGTGATTGAAATGTGGTCTATTTTCATCCAACTAATGGTGAGGCTTCCAATCACGGCAGGGAAATGTTTGAGTCTCAGGAAATTAAACTAGTCAAGGGGCAAGAGGAAGTTTTGAGAAGCAAGCTCCATTAAAGTGGCCATCTAGTGCTGTTGTCTCTGTTCAAGTTACAGGAAGGACTTTACAAAAGAAATAGAATTATCACCCTACTTGCATAAAAACATTCCACCATGGAAATTTGTCATTGACTCATTATATATACAACCATAGCAAAGACATATCAGATACTAATGCATAGGACTTAATTAATTATTAACTGATATAAAAACACTTTTAGTAAGTGAATAATTAGTTTCTGCCACTTGCTTTGAATTTTCCTATGTCCTTAACTACTTTGTAGTCATTTCTAAAGAACATTGTCCATATTCTGTCGATGAAAAATTTGCTCTTAGAGACTTTGGCCCTTTGTTAAAATTATAATGGATTCAGACTCTACTTCAATTTATTTGATACTAGCAGCTAATATTCTGAAATAAGTATGCCAATGTACACACACAACCCATGCTGTATATGCTTATTATGTATGAAAGTATGTGTTTGCATGTGAGTATGTCTCAATATACTTGCTGTAGGTGAAATTGTAGTTGTGATGGGCACTGTCCTTCAAGTGAAAACAGTGGCCTTGACCAAGAAAACACACATATAACCTAGATATGGTTAGAAAGAAAGGTTAATGTTTATATCTACTATAAGATAAGAAGAACCAAGGTTGCAATTTAAAGCCTCATGTATCTTTTAAAGCTTTCTAAAAGGCACATTAAGCCAAAAATGAGAAATTGATATGGGATTTTACTGAGACAGTCAGAGTTTCCAGATTGAGGAAAATGAGCTGCTAACCTAGCTTCAGATTTCTTTTTAAATATGCCAACATCTTCTTTGGCACTTACACAAAACTTTACTTTTCAATGAAAAGCACTTTTCCTATATGTAGTAGTAATTTCTTGCATATATTTCTTAGGTGTGTGCTATGCATCTGAGTCTTGAAATGTGTTTATATAACACAGATGCATACATTTCCAATAATGTAAAAACAAACCAAAACTATCAAACAGAAACATTAAAGGAAGGAAAAAGGACAGAAGGATGGAAGGATGGAAGGAAAGAAGGAAAGAAAATACTTCATCAAAGGACTGCTTCTCCCAATGACAGCTTTGGGCTAAGATTAAATATTAACAATTTGTCATGATCATGTAGACAACACAAATGCATTATAATTACAACACCCTCAAAGTTTACAGTGAAGTTGTTTTTTTCATACTTTCAAATTTTTATTTTGTTGTTCCATTTTTCTCCTTACTCTCAATATCATTCAAATCACCTAAAGATTTCAGGTGGTAAAAGTTTGGTCTTTACAGTTACTTAAAATCAATCCATGGTGAATAACAATACATGCGTTTTTTAGTGCACATTGGTACTTCTGACATCTATTATAATTTAACTTAATTAATGTGCCGCAGCTTAACTCTGTGTCTGACATGTCCTGGACAGGTGGTATTTTGTAATTATTTTAACATTTGAGTTGTACTCATACGGTGTTGTATTCATTCTTAAGCTTATGCACATTGATTGACAATATAATTGTTACTCCTAAGAAACTCAGAATATGAACAGGAAAAATAAGTCACAATATAGTAACTAAATTCATTGTGTGTATAGGATATAAAGAAAGAAAGATGACATTTGTTGGGGGCTAGCAACTGTATCCTCTGATAATGTGAAAGAGATTACTTTTTTCTTCAAAACTCAGCAGTATAACATGAGTTTATACTTAACATTGCCAGGTGCACTTGTCTTTGTCTGTTTATTTTATTAGCAGAGCTAAATCTCAAGTTAGTTTCATTTTTATCTTGAGAGAAGTTTTTAAGATATTGGAGAGAAAAAAGTCAAATGAAAAACATCTTTGCATGATGCCATCTGGAACATTGCTAAAATAAAATAAAATATTGAGAAGTTTCAGATTAGTACAGATGAAGATGATGTAAGGCAGAAATGGTAACACTTCTGATATAGACTACAGAATCTAGCAAGTGAATTGATTTAGGTGTATGTTTAGATAATGTAGAAACTAGAACAGAAGGCATGAGCAAGAGGAGATAAAGAGTTAATCCTGTGTATGAAGAAGATAAGATTCACATTGAAGCAGATCAACAAGGCTATGGTGACAGGTTCTGTGATTCATGGGTTCTAGGAATAGAGAACGACTTCAGAAAGGTTGTAGAGACACAGCAGACAGAGTCATGGATATGGATACAATCTATTAATAAATGAAAAAACTAAAGAAAAGAAAATGAGAGACATCCCTGAAGAAAATGTTTCAGAAGAGATGTGAATGAATCATGTTTAGGCTCTGTGGTGGCCTTGCTTACAAAGAGTCACGGAAGAGGAGAAAAACCGGAATTGAAAAGACAGTGTTTCAAAGAGACACTTCACAGGGAAGATGCTGATGTCTCAGGGAAGATGGGAGCAGAATGTATTCAAGGAGCACTAAAAGAAAAGATAGACAATAGTGATCATTATAACAAACATATTTGTTTTTTGTATGTGGCGTGTGACTTATAAATTACGCTTCCAAGTGAGTCAGGAACACTCAAAAGAATTTTTGCCTATAAATGTCCTTAAAACTATTATCTGACCTACCCTGTCTCAGAGATGTCACAGAACTTTAATATTCTAGAAATAAGACTCTGCTAAATATTTTTCTATGAAGTTCAGACCCAGGATAGCTAAAACTATTCTCAGCAACAAAAGAACGTCTGGGGGAATCAGTATCCCTGACCTCAAGCAATACTACAGAGCAATAGTGTTAAAAACTGCATGGTATTGGTACAGTGACAGGCAGGAGGATCAATGGAACAGGATTGAAGATCCAGAAATGAACCCACACAACTATGGCCACTTGATCCTCGACAAAGAGGCTGAAAACATCCAATGGAAAAAAAGATAGCCTTTTCAACAAATGGTGCTGGTTCAAGCATGCAGAAGAATGTGAATTGATCCATCCTTGTCTCCTTGTACTAAGCTCAAGTCCAAATGGATCAAGGACCTCCACATAAAGCCAGACACTCTGAAGCTAGTAGAAAAGGAACTGGGGAAGACCCTTGAGGACATTGGTACAGGGGGAAAGTTCCTGAGCAGAACACCAATAGCGTATGCTCTAAGATCAAGAATTGACAAATGGGACCTCATAAATTTACAAAGTTTCTGTAAGGCAAAGGACACCATCAAGAGGACAAATCGGCAACCAACAAATTGGGAAAAGATCTTCACCAATCCTACATCAGATAGAGGGCTAATATCCAATATATATAAAGAACTCAAGAAGTTAGACTCCAGAAAAATAAACAACCCTATTAAAAAATGGGGTACAGAGTTAAACAAAGAATTCTCACCTGAAGAACTTCGGATGGCAGAGAAGCATCTTAAAAAGTGCTCAACTTCATTAGTCATTAGGGAAATGCAAATCAAAACAACCCTGAGATTTCACCTTACACCAGTCAGAATGGCTAAGATTAAAAATTCAGGAGACAGCAGGTGTTGGAGAGGGTGTGGAGAAAGAGGAACATTCCTCCACTGCTGGTGGGGTTGCAAATTGGTACAACCACTCTGGAAAGCAGTCTGGTGGTTCCTCAGAAAACTGGGCACCTCACTTCCAGAAGATCCTGCTATACCACTCCTGGGCATATACCCAGAGGATTCCCCACCATGTAATAAGGATACATGCTCTACTATGTTCATAGCAGCCCTATTTATAATTGCCAGATGCTGCAAAGAACCCAGGTATCCCTCAACAGAAGAGTGGATGCAGAAAATGTGGTATATCTACACAATGGAGTACTATTCAGCCATTAGAAACAATGAATTCATGAAAATCTTAGGCAAATGGATGGAGCTGGAGAACATCATACTAAGTGAGGTAACCCAGACTCAAAAGATGAATCATGGTATGCACTCACTAATAAGTGGATATTAACCTAGAAAACTGGAATACCCAAAACATAATCCACACATCAAATCAGGTACAAGAAGAAAGGAGGAGTCTCCCCTTGTTCTGGAAAGACTCAGTGAAGCAGTATTCGGCAAAACCAGAACGGGGAAGTGAGAAGGGGTAGGTGTGAGGACAGGGGGAGGGAAGGGGGGTTACAGGACTTTCGGGGAGTGGGGGGCTAGAAAAGGGGAAATCATTTGAAATGTAAATAAAAAATTATATCGAATAAAAAAAAACCTCAAAAAATCAATTTTTAATTTTCTCATTGTTTTTCTAATTCAGTCTAATAGCCAACACATTTCATCAAAGAAGTCTCCATGTAAAATCAAAAGAAGAAAGTTTAAAAAGGTCTCAGAAAGCAAATTAGGATAATGATGATAATAATAATGATAATTATAATTACTATTTATAATAATAATTACTATTATTTTTATTATCATTACAGCAACATTATGAAGAAGAAAAGTTGTCAGAGATTGCTGATCTTCCTGGAGGATGCCACTTAGAATGGTTAGAAATGCGTCCCGTCCAAATCGGCAACCAACAAATTGGGAAAAGATCTTCACCAATCCTACATCAGATAGAGGGCTAATATCCAATATATATAAAGAACTCAAGAAGTTAGACTCCAGAAAACCGAACAACCCTATTAAAAAATGGGGTACAGAGTTAAACAAAGAATTCTCACCTGAAGAACTTCGGATGGCGGAGAAGCATCTTAAAAAATGCTCAACTTCATTAGTCATTAGGGAAATGCAAATCAAAACAATCCTAAGATTTCATCTTACACCAGTCAGAATGGCTAAGATTAAAAATTCAGGAGACAGCAGGTGTTGGAGAGGGTGTGGAGAAACAGGAACACTCCTCCACTGCTGGTGGGGTTGCAAATTGGTACAACCACTCTGGAAATCAGTCTGGCGGTTCCTCCGAAAACTGGGCACCTCACTTCCAGAAGATCCTGCTATACCACCCCTGGGCATATACCCAGAAGACTCCCCACCATGTAATAAGGATACATGCTCTACTATGTTCATAGCAGCACTATTTATAATTGCCAGATGCTGGAAAGAACCCAGATATCCCTCAACAGAAGAGTGGATGTAAAAAATGTGGTATATCTACACAATGGAGTACTATTCAGCCATTAGAAACAATGAATTCATGAAATTCTTAGGCAAATGGATGGAGCTAGAGAACATCATACTAAGTGAGGTAACCCAGACTCAAAAGGTGAATCATGGTATGCACTCACTAATAAGTGGATATTAACCTAGAAAACTGGAATACCCAAAACATAATCCACACATCAAATGAGGTACAAGAAGAAAGGAGGAGTGGCCCCTGGTTCTGGAAAGACTCAGTGAAACAGTATTCGGCAAAACCAGAACGGGGAAGTGGGAAGGGGTGGGTGGGAGGACAGGGGAAGAGAAGGGGGCTTATGGGACCTTCGGGGAGTGGGGGGGCTAGAAAAGTGGAAATCATTTGAAATGTAAATAATTATATCGAATAAAAAAATTAAAAAAATAAAAAAGAAAAAGAAATGGGTCCTGTCTTCAAAAAAAAAAAATAAAATGACAACACATTCCAAATATTTTGTAACAACAAAAATATATTCTTCCACAGAATGATGAACAGGTGCCCTTTTTGCAAATTAAATATGTATTCTAATCACAAAGTATTCTCTGCCTCACTATAAGGGGTCAGAGTTTGGCCTACCTCTTTAACTTGTTGGCTAATTCAAAATGGAACATCTAATAATTAAAGGATGTTTTTAAGAACAGGATGTAACCTTAAGCATATATTTTGATCCCAGAAACATGTCAACTGTGGAGGGATTTTTGCAAGTTGGTATCATTACAAATCTCTTGAAAGATGAATATTTTCCTCATTTAACCTTTTGATACAGAGTACATTTAATTTACCTTTCCCAAATATGGAAGTGCAACATTTTCCCTGTTATCTCACTTCATCCATTTCTTCATCTATTTTCTTCCCCCTGAACCTTTGTCACAAATTCACAAATGCAAACATAAATGTTTCAGAAAGTTTTGTGAGCTAATCAGGAAAATAATCATGTTGTTTAAGGACTCTAAATTACATAACACAGATACAACAATCTGGCACTTTCATTTAACTTGTAAAATATGTGTGTATGTGTGTCAGGAACTGGGGGGAGAGGCTCAACCCAAGGGCTGAATCCTTTATTTGTGGTATCTGCTAGTCTCTAGATAGCACTGGCAAACCTGAGTTGGAATCGAAGAGGACACTGAGCATGCAGCCTCTCCTGCAGAATTCTTTTCTTCTTGCTGGTAGGGAGAAACCCCATACTATTTCAGAACGTTCCATCATATGTGCAGTTTGTTTCAGTAGCTACTGAATGAAATTCCTCCACTTACAGAATGTCTATAAGAGAATCTCCATTTTAGGCTCTGAAGGAGTGTCTAGAATACCAAAAAATACAAAGGAAAGACCTGAGGTAATTTTTCTGAATCAGAGAATGTACCCAAGCAGAGCAGGAAGTGAGGAAGAGTCCCCATTCTTTTAGGACATGCCAGTGTCCACACCACATTAAATCGGGAAGATTCTTAATTTGGAGCGAAAACACACACACACACACACACACACACACACACACACACACACACACATGACCTACAGTTTGTAACATTCTTTTAACACAGAAAATAGATATCAAAAACCTTTGGAATCTATAAGATTAAAGTATCCAAGCTCTTTATGAGCAAAGATGCCTTTAAACTCTTTCAGATAGACAATCTATCGTGTTCTTTTCAGTTTGATTATAAGATATATGCTGCCATATAAACCCAAGAGGTAGTTGGAAAAGTTTGTATAGCTCAATTCTTAGATAATTATTTGCCTATCCGAATGTTGGGAGACTCATGGCGTGTAGAAGAAAACACTGGCATGTCCTAAAAGAATGGGGACTCTTGATCCAAGATCTTTGAAATTTGAGCTTAACATAGGTGGACAGCCTCATACCTGTCCCCATCCATGTTGGAGCATCTAGGGCCTTCCTCATTTAATTTTTCTTTTGAGACTGTGTTTTAACTACAACATTTCTCCTTTCCCTTTCCTCTCTGCTAACCATTCCATACACATTTTTCTACTCTCCCTCAAATTTATGGACTCTCAATTTATACATAAATCTGTGCAATTTTATGAAGGTTGCTTCTGACATTAGGAGGAGCATATGGGAGGATTTGGAGTAGGGAAAAGGAACAGAATCTGATCAGATTATGTCCTAATCACAAAAATAAGAGAAGTAATAAAAAACTCACCCCAAAACTCAAGAAGACCTGAGGTATGTGACTATCCTCCCAGGCTCAAATTGTCTCAGATACTAATTGGACAATCATAATTAGGCTCCATTTTTATCACCCACCACAGGAAAGTCCTCTGTGGTGGAAGATTGTATCATTTCTTCTCTCTGCACTTTTTCCAAATCTATAGAAGCTTTCTATGAATAATGGCCAGGCTGACTTTCCCTGCTTCTCAGTGTACAAAGCCACTGGATAATCATTCCTATCTCACTGATGAGAATAAGGTGGATACCCTACAAAATCATGTTTATAAATCCCAGGAGAGAGCTCTAAATGTGAGGAAATCTAATGAACGGAAATTGAGAGACCGTTCCACCCATCCTTCCAGAGAACAAACTTACGGCTCCTGTCACCCTTTGTGGAGCAGTAGGAGAGCAGAAAATCTGGTATGGATGTGTGTGAGATGGGGCCCATAGATTGAATTAAATGCATTTCAAAGTTTAAGGGTGAACTGACATGACTATTTAGACCCTGAGGGAGGCTCAGACAAAAGAGAAAATGTGCACAGGCTTGCCAACTACCCATCTCTATGTGCTTCTCAGAAAAGAATGAGGAAGACACTCAATTTCAGGTGTGGATTGCATTTAAGACTGCCCTGTGAGTGCAAGTCTAACTTCACCACACTGTGCTGTTTGCTACAAGACTTTTCTCTGTTCTCAGAACCATCTGCCTTCCCTCCTCTATGTTGTACAGTCTAGCTTTCCTCTGGTTACTTATGTCTCTCTTGTTAGGCTGGGGTGTTCTCAACCACTCATAGATAGAATATGAAATTATAAAGAAAGGCCCATGACCACACCCTCCAATTATCTGAAAACTAAAACAATTTCTCAGAGAAAATAATATCTAGATATTTATTTTGTGATATAGAAAGTATTTTCAAATAGAAATTGTGAAAGACATGCAAATTGAAGACAAAGAGAAACAAATTGTTCTTATAAAATTCTTTAAACATAGTTGTTCTGGTGCTGAAGGAAAAACACAATGGATATTTTCTTTCTAAAACATATCTTAGCATTAAAGAGCAAAATTAGTTACAAAAGTGATAAAGTTAACTATCATCACAGGAAAATATATGTCATTGCAAAATATTAATGCTGTAATGCACATTTAATCATAAAACTCCTTTAGTCTATATCTCCTTTCGGTAAATACCTTCATTTCAAACTGAATAAAACAATTTCACTGAAAGAATTATTTAGTATTTTTATGCTTGGTGGGCTCTTCTCTCCCCCTCTTATTTACTAATGCATAATTTGAGACAAAATAGCCTTTACCTTTTAAATTTGCACAAATTATTCTGTATATCCCTTGAGTTAAAAATACATGCCAACACTAGCTAAAAGAGAGGGAGGAAGGGAGGGAGAGAGGGCTCTGCTGAATGTTTCAAGATCAGCATTTCTAGCTCTCCCTGCACGTAAATACAAATGACACCCTGTCTGTGCTTATGGACCATGAGTCTTACACACTTGAACAGCCTTAGTGGAAAGACATTTCTAACATTTAAGTAGGTCTTAAACAAAACCTAAAAGCCTGGAATGATGGTATTCTGACTAATGTAGCATTAACATTAATTATCCTAGTGGATAATTTTTCCAGGATATGCCAAGCTTAAAATCTATGTCCTAGCTGATATACGTACTTTTAGAGTGAATTAGAACAATTTTGAAGTATTTCCCCCAGTGCACATGTTAGTAGATAGCAGGTGTAGGATGTTTATTAGGTAGATGGCCAATCCGTATATAAGGGTTATATACATGGCGAGTGAATTTACCTATAGGCCAGATAACAGCCTGTCAAAAGATGTAGCTTAGTAATTTTGTGCAGAAGAAATCCCTCCATCTAGGAGCAGTTGTTTTCTAATATTATTTACCATGAACCACCACATGCATTTCAGTTTTGGCCAAATGTTTGATTCCGTGTACCATGACTTACAATGTGGTTTTCATTTGACTGAATTTTACAAGACTGCAGAAGGATTTGAAATCCAATATGTCAAAACAGGCCATCTGGCTATGTGTTCTGAAGCCAGGAAGACTGTGAATACTTTTGTATTTCTTTATTTATTGCATGAGAATTGACCAGTGTCTTCTTATGTCTTCTCACTGATAATATAATAAATTGTCAACCCAATGCTCCAAATCTCAGTTCAGTACAACAACAATACTTTTCCTTTTATTATTGTAATTACTATACATTACAATATCAGATGCTAATATATAGTAAGGACAAGCTTGTTCTAGAAAGTGTTAAATACATCCTTTGCACACAACCACCATAACAATTTGGAATTACTATCATCTGATGTATCCAAACAAGAACAAAGAAAAAATATTTCAGGGTCAGTAATTAAGTGCTCCAAAGTCCTTTAATAAGAAGAGCAACCTTGCACTGAAATGAGAAACATTTAGGCTTGATTGCAGTTTTTACCACTGAGGCTACCATATGACACTATGACTTTACACATCCCACAAAGAACAATTGATTTCATTAAAAAAAATGAGATATTCAAAACCTTGCCATTTTAGTCTATTATAATCTCTAATTTTCTAGTAAAATATTTAAAATTGTTTTTTAATGTTTACTTGCTAAGTCATTTATTTCATAGCACAAAATACAATGGAAGAGCTGACCATGGGGAACAGGAGAGGTTCCTCCCTGTAGCATCTCTCCTTTCCTATATGGACAGCAGAAATTTTCTCAACATTTTGGACTAGTGCCCTCATCTTCATAAATAAACATAGTAGGCTAAATTATGTCTAATGTTTTTCCAGCTATGACCTTCCATTATTTTTTAAATAAAATCCTATCCATTCTATTTATGGAGGGACCAAAGACATACATAAAATTAAATAAAATAACTGTGAGCAAATCTGTACATTTGCTAACCTAGTGCTCTCTTAATAGCCTCTCCAGTGCATTGTCTGAGATATCATCCTGTATTACCCTTCATTCCTGCCTGACTCATGTTAATTAGGAAAAAATGCCTGTGTGAAAGATTGCCTCTAGGTCTTCTAATTCACCACATGACTCCTGCGCTCAGAGAAAGAGTTTCTGGACACTTTTAAAATATGCTGCTGTTTGAACTTATTGACCTGGTCTTAAAACATTTTATTCTCTATCTTCAACTTCAATGTACAATAGTAACACTTTGACAAAAGAAATACGAATGTCATTAAGAAATAGAACACTATTCAAGTTCCCACAATAATGTTAGGGCTTATATATATCGAAGACATCTAGTTTCAAGTATAGAGGGCTAGTTTCAAATGATTATGAAAATATGCTGAGAGGTTTCATGGGAATAGGATGTTCAGAGGCATGTTCATTTTTAAAAATAACAATAAAGTCAGAAAGTACCCTCCTATCCCAAGCTTGAACGTCATTTATTTAACAAATATTTTATTTGGGGCTGGTATGGAGCGTGGCATACTAAATGTTCTGACCATCGTAGCATATGCATAGATAATATATGGCTCATGCAACTTCCATAACCCTCTCTGCTGATTCTCTTCTAATATCTCTCTAAAGACATTTGCGGTATCATTCTTCATTTATTTTGCATGCTGCTTTCACCCATTGTGGATAAACAGAAATAAAAAAATTCTGGAGGTATGAATAAATACATAAGAATTCTGGAGGTTATCTTTGCTGAATATGGAGGTATGAATAAATAAATAAAAGAATTCTGGAGGTTATCTTTGCTGAAGCTTGGTGAGGTTTTAATAAAATATATATGACACCAGTGTCTGGGTATGTTTGTGAGTCATGCAGCAGTGAAGAAATCTAGAAATAATTATGATCTTTTTATGATGAAGGATGGATTAGCACCTCAGGAAGAAGCAATATAAGGGAGCGTTGACACAGTCTCCTATGTGCCCTTGATCCACTCCACATGAATGCAGATAAGGTCCACATACATTATATTAAACAAAACTGTTTATCGTTCTGAATTCAGGAGAAAAAAATGAAATCTGAGGGTTTGTTTATTTGGAGGGAAAATCGTCAACTTAGTTAATGCATTTTCTTTATACCACCTGTAAAATAAAGGTTCCAAAAAGAAAGTCTGGACTGTCCTGGTTGTTTAACAAAGGTATTCCTTTCTCCTTCCTGCTCCATCTTCTTTAACTGTGTTTTGTAGCTATGTATATAAAGCACAAATTTTCGTATGCCAAGAGTTAAGGTTTCTGAGGTTGTCTGTTTCTGTTTTGTGCTATTAGGAAATATGCTAAGTTCATCTACAAAGCCAGCCCTGTCCTTTACTCCTTCACGTCTCTAGAGTCTCCCAGGCCAACCTTAAGGTGCTGGCATTCGCTGTATATTTTCTTATTGCCTACTGATATAGCAGAAGGGCAAGAGAAAGCAACTCCATTGTTCTCACAAAACATAGGAGGTGGCCAGAATGAATTCACTTTTGAACTGCTTTTTTAAAAAATAGCAACATTAATACATTAATCCATTCATGAAGGTAGAGCAGTCTTGACCTAACTCCCTCTGAAATGTCACACTTCCCAAAGCTTTTGCTTTAGGGATTAAGGTTGGAAGGGCTCAAACCATGTCAGTGGATTATTCATGCATTCCACTTAGATTTCTTGAATTTGTAAAACTATGCCAAATACATTCCTGTAAGTTTTGACTTTGTGAAAACACAGGTTATTTTTAGATTGGTTGAAAATGAAGACACCTGATTATGAGGCAATGCCAATATCATTTTGCTGACCAGGAACAGCTCAAGTCTTTAGTAGAGGGAAAGAAAGAATTGAGGAACAAAATGGGAAAATATATGTATTGCCATATTAACAGTGGTGGCTTTCCTGTGATTAGCACTTTTTCCATATGTAAAAACTCACCTTAGAAATTGGAGAAAGGGATTTAATAATAAGGTGATGAAATCAATTACATCTCTGTATCAATAAGTATGCTTTATTTGCATTACTGAATTTATAATTACCTGTGATATTATTTTATATAACTTGAGAAAAATATCATTTAGCATGTACAAGATTCTGAAGAAGACCCATATATCTAATATGCTGATATGTATGCAAAAAAGACACTGTTATTTTTTACACTGTCAAGGACTTTTTAGACTTTGTAAACAAGAAAATAAGACAAAATACAAGTCATATTGTCAATAATCATATACATAGTTTTGGGGGATTTTTGTGTATTGTTGGTTTGGTTGGTTTTTGGTTTTTGTTCATTTTATTTTGTCTAAATACTAGTCTTCTCATACATTCTTCTGCCTCTTTTATGACTGTAGTATGACCAAAACTATTATATTTACTTTCTTGCTATTTCTGTTTTAGGTGAAGCTTTCTTAATTATACATAGAATGTAATTTTATTTTATTTAATCTATATTTAAAAAAAAATTCTACACTGAAAGGAATGGATCTAGCTCAGTTATATTGTTGCAGGGAATAGTACATGATTCAACAATGTTCATCCTTTGGAGTATATTTCTTGCCAAATGGTGGAATACATTTAAATAAGTGGATTTGTTTTATTATTAAGCAAATTCTTTCTTCTACTACTTTGATACTTTGCTTTTATGTCTATCATTTGGAATCATATAAAATTTGTATGGGAGAAATATTTCATCTATTATAAACATTTAAATGATCTATCCAGAGCACTCAAAAGATCTGATCCTCCCAGAGTACCAAATTTGAAAACGAGCACACCTGAGTTATTTTATTGATTCCTCATAAATAGTGAGTGGTATCTCATTACTAGCTCTATTTTTAGCAGTCAGGGCAAAGCAACAGAGTTTGGACTCGAAGGCTGTAAGTTGGGCTACAGCAATTCTGGTGTAGCTTTATCATCATGGTAAAATGACTTCTCTTCATGTATCCTTACCACTTCCATGTCTAATGAAGCACTGGTCTTATATCATTGCCTCTAATTGGTAGTTAAGGAAATTGTGTGGCATACATTAAGTGCTCTGGTATTTGTTATTAACATGTTAGTTATTATTCTTGCTTATATTTACACATGTTCAAAAATTTCTAAGGTAAGAATAACCTACATTGTACATGTTTATATGTCACAGGGTGATAATTTAATGCACATAGACAGAAAATACTAACCCAATCAAGGGAATTATGTTTCCATTATTGAGTCTAGAGCCTCTGAGTCCCTTAGCATTTGTCATTCATATGATATACAATAATTTGCCCTATACTCCAGTCACCTTGCTCTGCTGTGCTAATTTTCTTAGCTGTACAAACATAAAAAATAAAGCAAACAATTTTGATAACATAATGCTGCCTCTGAACATTCTTAAAGTCAACCTGATCATGAGGTATAACATTTTCTTGGAAGATAAAGAATGAAAGAATGTACTGGTTTTGACCTCCCAGAGACCCAGCTATCTATCACAGAGTGAGGTCATTGTGTACATTGCACTGCAATTTCCCGCCTCTCCTCTGCCTTGTCAGTTTTGAGTCGATTCTGACGTAGAACCCTCGCTTCTTCCGTCCTTGGAACTCAGTACAAAATTGAACACGAAAACTATCTGATAAAATATAGCCATTTTAAAGAATTAAGTCAGGTACAACCAGAGGAGGGAAAAGGAAGATGCTTGGTCACTTTCTCTGACTATGATTCTTCTATTACTGTAGCTTGACACACTTTAAGATAACTTTCAAGCATACAGAAATGATGGCAACTAAAATACTAAATTCTATTGCCATCTGCTGTGTCAAACCTAAGTCATTTTACAACTTGAGTATAGCACTCTTAGATCAGTTTGAATATGATGTAATTATAATTGACTGAGACAAAATACAGGGGAAATCCAACTCCAGGTGGGACTCAAATGCCTTGCATACAGTTGGCTTTACTGTATAGGAACAGCAGCATTTATATCTGGTTACTCTCCTCAGTGATGTCCAGTTTCACATATACTGTGGGTAATTAAAACTAATTTAATGCCATTAGTGCTGTGGTGGGTTCTTGACTACAAGATTCTTGAGAAAAACTCATTTACTTTTACTAAAAGAAGGAACAACCAACTTCTTGAGTTCTTTATATATATTGGATATTAGCCCTCTATCTGATATAGGGTTGGTGAAGATCTTTTCCCAATTTGTTGGTTGCTGATTTGCCCTTTTGATGGTGTCCTTTGCCTTACAGAAACTTTGTACTTTTTAGACTACAGAAAACCAAATAACCCTATTAAAAAAATGGAGTACAGAGTTAAACAAAGAATTTTCACCTGAAGAACTACGGATGGCGGAGAAGCATCTTAAAAAATGCTCAACTTCATTAGTCATTAGGGAAATGCAAATAAAAACAACCCTGCAATTTCACCTTACACCAGTAAGAATGGCTAAGATTAAAAATTCAGGAGACAGCAGATGTTGGCGAGGATGTGGAGAAAGAGGAACACTCCTCCACTGCTGGTGGGGTTGCAAATTGGTACAACCACTTTGGAAATCAGTCTGGTGGTTCCTCAGAAAGCTGGGCACCTCACTTCCCGAAGATCCTGCTATACCACTCCTGGGCATATACCCAGAAGATTCCCCAGCATGTAATAAGGATACATGTTCCACTATGTTCACAGCAGCCCTATTTATATTTGCCAGAAGCTGGAAAGAACCAAGGTATCCCTCAACAGAAGAGTGGATGCAAAAAATGTGGTATATATACACAATGGAGTACTATTCAGCCACTAGAAATGATGAATTCATGTAATTCTTAGGCAAATGGATAGAGCTGGAGAACATCATACTAAGTGAGGTAACCCAGACGCAAAAATGAATCATGGTATGCACTCACTAATAAGTGGATATTAACCTACAAAACTGGAATACCAAAAACATAATCCACGCATCAAATGAGGTACAAGAAGAGCGGAGGAGTGGCCTCTTGTTCTAGAAAGACTCAGTGAAGCAGTATAGGGCAAAACCAGAACAGGGAAGTGGGAAGGGTTGGGAGGGAAAACAGTGGGACAGAAGGGAGCTGATGGGACTTTTGGGGAATGGGGGTCTAGAAAAGGGGAAATTATTTCAGATGTAAATAAAAAATTTATCGAATAAAAAAAAAAGAACATCTGAAAAGAAAAAAGAAGGAACAACCAAATCCATTAGATGATGTTACATTGCAAGTATGATGTCTTTTTTTTTTGTGAAATGAGAGAGAGAGAGAGAGAGAGAGAGAGAGAGAGAGAGAGAGAGAGAGAGAGAGAGAGAGAGGAGAGAGAGAGAGAGAGAGAGAGAGAGAGAGAGAGAGAGAGAGAGAGAGAGAGAGAGAGAGAGGAGAGAGAGAGAGAGATTCCTTAAGATGTATTGACACAAAGAATGAAAGAGATAAGACCAACAACTTGGTTTCCTCCTGATTTGCTTCAATGATGGAGAGTTACATGGAGTTGTAAGCTAGAAAACATCTTTTCTTACCCAAGTTGGTTTTGGTTATGGTATTTTATCACAACAACAGAACTCTTAAGTAAGAGACCTTAGAATAGTAAAGCCTTATAGTCTAGGGTGATGAGTTCTGCATTTAGAGAACCCCGGTAGGTTCTTATCTCTTTGATTCTCACTTTATATATGCATATTTGTGTGTATGTGTGAGTATTGCATATGTGCTTCTATCTCTGTGTGTGTGTGCGCATGTGTGAGTGTGTGTGTGTGTGTGTGTATGCTGTTGTTTGCTTTGTTTTGGTTTTATTAAGTTGACCTGCTAAGCACTCACTTCAAAATTACTCAACTTGTTCTGGAGTAACTCTTGGTCTCAACCAGATAGGCCTTGATCTTATGATTCTCCTTCTTCACCTTCCTTGGTAGCTAAGCTTATCATTTGCACTACCAACCTTGAGTTAAACGTGCACAATTTTTTTTTTGTTAAACACAAACATCTAGATTTTACATCTTTTTGGTTTTATTTATGAGTACACCTGTAGTGGCTATTCCTGGTTGTCAACTTGACTATATCTGGAATGAACTACAATCTAGAATTGGAAGGCTCAACTATGATCCTAATCTGGAGGCTCAGGTATATGTATCTTGGCATGGAGATCTTGAAGCACAATGGCTATAAATTCCAGAAGATTAAGACAAGGAGATCTTTAAGTTCAAGGTCATCTGGGATTAAAGGCATGGAGGTACACATTTTTAATCTGGGCCACACCCTCTGCTGGAGATCTATATAAGGACATTGAAAGAAGGAAGACTCACTCACTCGTCCTTGCCTGCTTGCCTCGTGGGACTGAGCAACTGCTAGATCCTTGGACTTCCATCACAGCTGCTGCGGACCATTGTTGAAGAGTTGGACTATAGATTGTAAGTCATCAACAAGTTCCCTAACTATATAGAGACTGTCCATATGTTCTGTGACTCTAGAGAACCCAAACTAATACAACACCATTCCATAAGCAGATGAAAATAAATGTTGTGAAACAATAACACAAGTTTTAAGTCATTTGTATTGTATGACACATAATAAAATAAAGCTCTTATTGGTTGATATCTGTGATATCAAAAAGAAAAAGTTTAAGAATAACATTTATATCTCCTATTTTGAGTATTCTAAACATAACTAAAAATTGGAGATTTGGGGTCTTTGAAAGAAGTCAGAAAGAGTGCTACAAGTTTGCTGTTATGATTCTGTAATTCTAGACACCAATGCAAACTTTTGACCCAAATTAAATGCATCTGAGACTTTTCAAAAATATTTTGAAAGTGATAGTTATAAATAAATGTACCGATCTTGACTAGGTGGTTTTCTGCCAAGAGTTAAAAATACAGTTAGTGTTCTATGGATATGAGCACCCTCGTTGGTTACTCACTATTGAGCCCTGGAAGCATATACATGCAGGAAATATTCAATAAGCCCAGAAGGTTTTATTTACATGCACAAGTAACCATGGCTAAATAAGAGGACCTCTTGAATTAAAGAAAAGCATGGTGTGGTTAAACATGGGATAGGTAGAGAGGGATGTGCTAGGAAAGTAGTGATAACATTATATTTTAGTAGAATAATTAAGTAAAACATATTCTAATAACAGTTAACTCTTAACAAAGTGTGCCATATGATTTAATATCCCCTCCTTTGACAGCTACAATTTTGTGTGACCATGTATAGATAAATTGCTCAAAAATAACTATTTCTCAGTGTTTTCTTCATTGTTTCACTATCGACCTTTTAATATCTAATTCAGTCTTTTAACATCACCTACGATTTTCATCTAGAAACATCCACTGCTTAAATATTCCCTTCATTCACTCATATAGCATCATCTCAGTGTTAGGAACATTTTTAAAAGATTATTTGTTTACTTGTTATTAATTATTGTTTAGTGTTGTGTGCTATGTGTGTGTCCTCTCTGTCTCTATCTGTCTCTGTCTTTCTTTCTCTCTCTGGGTCTCTCTCTGGTTCTCTCTCTCTTGTTTTCTCTCTCTGTCTCTGTCTCTGTCTCTGTCTCTCTCTCTCTCTCTCTCTCTCTCTCTCTCTCTCTCTCTCTCTCTGTGTGTGTGTGTGTGTGTGTATGTATGTGTGTTTGTCTGTGTGTCAGATCCCTTGGAGCTGGTGTTACAGTCAGTGCTGACCTTTTTCATTCCCTACATATACTCACCTCATAAAATTCTCACCCAGATTTGTACTGTGAACATGAAACTTAGATTGAAAATTCTGAAATGTATGCTTCCACATGTGTGTTTTTTACATTGTGTCATCCTTAAATCTCTCTGTGACTAAGCAGTATCTCTATGAGCATATGTAGTTTATGCCTTACCCTCACAAAGTGAGAAGTAATTTGCTTGTACTTGTTCAAATTAAATATAGCTCTGTCTTCATCTCTAAATCTTACTGATGTTCACGCTGTTATTTGAACCAAATGCCTCCTTACCTCTATAGTTACTCTTTACTCTTCAAATTCAAGACCTGAGCAATTCTATCCCCCCTCATCCTAAAATACAAATAGCACAATAATTATATGCACTTTCCAACATGTATAAAACTACAAACAAGTCCTTTATTTGTGTCGTTTAGATTACTCATGGACTTTCCTGTTTACTGGTTTCCTCTCTTTTCCTTCATTTCCTTTCAATTTTGCCCATGCTCAGTGTAAAAAGAGAGCTCCACTTTAATCATAAATAAAAGAAGTACCCTTATTGCTCACATCACTCGACAGTGCTCACAATAAAACACCTCTCCCCATCACAGCATACACCCTTGCCTATGTAGCCTGTTCACTGACTTGTCTGAATTTATTTCTTATCATTTCTTTTCTCATTCATGTTTCTCCATGACTGTTTTTCCTCATTAGCTAAAATAAGCTCCTTAGTCTTCCAAATTAGTTGAACACCCACTGAGTGTTTATTTGAATCCAATAGTTCTTTTGTCATTGTCCTCTTCATTTTTTTCACGAGTCTCTCCTATAAGGATACTGTGCACAAAAGGAACATGTTATTGTAAATACAGCTGAGAACAGATTTGTTAAAAAGTAAAATGGGCCAGGTAGAACTCAAGCAATAATTCACCCAAGTTTTTCATAGGCCACATAAGTAAAGTTGTAAGGTGTGGTTAGGACTGGGGTTTTATTGAAAGGAATGTGGGGGTTTGCTAGCACATATACTTCTGTATCCATTCATAGCTTTGCCAAACAGCAAAACTGATTTGTTTGTTTTCTCTCTTGCTTTCTATCAATACACCATTATACAACATAGAAGGTTAGCAAGTGTTTGCTGTGTTCTTTGCGACCCTGTGGGCGGAGCATTTGTTGATGTGAAAGCAGCTAATCCTCATATAACCAGGCAGAGATAATGGAACCTTTCTATATACTTTAAGAACAATATCAGAATTGTTTTATTGTTACAGAGAAACAGTCTTGTTTACTTGTCAACATATTAAATCAAATGCAGTCGTGCAGGGAAGAGATGTCTCTTGTGTCTGACAATAGAAATGCTAACTTGTATCTTCTGTCTGTGGGATGCCTTTAGCAATCACTAAGTAAAAACAAAAGTTATCTTTACATCTAAGAATTATTCCAGTAAAGAGACAGAACTTTCCAGGTATCTTTAAGAAAATATTATTCAAATATTTTAGGAAAAATTCCAATAAACACACACATTTGTTAACATGACATTACTTGAAACATAATTTTTGCATATATTTGTATACTTACATAATTAGAAATGTCTCTATAGGGTGTGGCACTAGAAACTGGCCATTCCAGAAATATGAGATATGTAGCATTTTAAATATGTCCATAAATTTTAAACTATCAATATGCCTATCTATGCCATGTGTCTGTTCATATGAAAATCTCCAATGTTAAAGATTCACAGATGGCACCATTTTATTACATTAACCTAACAGCAAAATATTATCATGATTTGATGCTCAAACCCAAACTTCTAGCCAGTCATTACCATTTCCATTATTTAAGCGAAATGCATTTGATATTACATATTAACTTGCTTTTTAAAAGGTACTATAAGTGATGAAAAAGCCTATCTTGAAAAGAAAATGTTATACAGACTAATGAAGTTATATGAGAGACACTTTAGTCTCCCCAGAAGGATATTAAAAGGAAAATACATGTTATTAACTAATTTAAAAACTGCTAAAACAGAACTTAAATAGGAACCGTTTTGTTAAAATGCCTGAGGAGCTCCAGGTATATAAATTTTGATGAGGTTATTCTTTATTCGGCAACATATCACTGGAATAAGCCTACCAGAAAAGCCTCCTGCCCACTTTCAGTGCCGTGTTCAGACACCAGGACCGTCAGATCCTTCCCAGTCAAATGGCCTTATAGGGTGACATTTTTTTCTATCACTAGAGAGGTGTCATCAGCATGTGAGGAGAATGATCATTTGAATAGTAACCAGTTAACTAGGTGACATTTCCCAGAGCATACATTTTACTAACAGATTTGAGAGGTATCTAGTGTTTTTTTTATATTTAAACTAACATATCTGACTTATGAGTAGAATATAAAATTTGCATGCATTTTTCAAACAAATCCAGAGACTTAAAAGAAAGTTTGCTCTACTAGTCAGTTGAGAGCCTCTGGGGTTTCCCTTTCACTGACTCCCCTTTGCTATCAGAAAAATTCAGTGGGAGTGTGTGAAAGCCTGCACCAACAACTCTTTGATATTCTGCATTAAATAATAATAAGTTCACGCCAAAATGGCAATTATATATGTGTATAGACACATGCTTATTCCTCTTTTGTCTGGGCCAGGTCTAACCTAAATTTGGTTGTTAAATAGAACATTCTATTTTTATCTTTCATCCTGACTTCTTTTCCTCCTTTTGGCCCACACTCAGTGATCTTTCTCCCAGCCACCTTGCTGCCTTTAAATATGTTCTCCCATCTACCTTGTATTCTGGGCCCATTGTTTTGACACATTTTTGGCCTTCCTTCAAGGTTTGACTCTAAGCACTTTTTCTAGTAAGCAACAACATGAAACCAGTGTTTCAGTTTCTATTCTTTTTTTATATTGATGAAAACAAGTTTCAAGTAATAATAGTAACTAGATCACATATATTTTAGTAACATATGAAAGAACATATGAAACTTCTGCTTCTTGTCCCTAAGCATGAATACCTGAATTTGAATCCCCAGAGTCTTAGGATTTTCATTGCTGTGAAGAGACACCATGACCAAGGCAACTCTTATAAACCTTTATTTGGGGCAGGCTAACTGGCTGTGAGGTTCAGTCCATTATTGTCATGGGGAGAAGCATGGCAGCAGCGAATAAGGATTGACCCTGGAAGAGCTGAGAGTTCTACATCTTGTTCCAAAGGACTTCTATTCTCCAGGCAGCTTAAAGTATGTCTGAAAACTCACCCCTGCAGTGACACACTTCCTCCAACCAGGCCACATATCCTATTAGTGTCACTCCCTGTGCTAAGCATATTTAAAACACTACATGGGGCACTCACACCAGATGCTGGTCAGGATAGAGGCTACCTGTAAACTGAGAACTAAGGTGTAAACAGAAGACAGGTGCTTGCAGAGTTGACAGTTTAATAGAAACAATGAGCTTTAGGTTCAGGGAGACAATGTTTCAAAAAGCAAGCTATAGAGTGAAGGAAAAAGAAATGCAAATCTGGCCTTTGACCTCTACTTATGCATCAGTGAGAAAACACTCTTTGACACCTGTGCATACATTTTTTTTACCTTACCACCCCTTTACTTCTCTCTGCTATGATTCCACGAGGCGACAATTAACCTTCATTCACATAGCAGAAGCAGTGAGCTCAGAGTCAAGTTTCTTAGGAATCCTGGAGGATACTTGGCATGTCTTTTAAAAAGAATAGTGCACGCCTTCACTTGCTTAACGGGCTAAGGTCAAGCTAATTGTTTCAATCAAGGAAATATATAGAGTGCTATAAGATATTCCATTTTCATAATTAGCTGTAATTTGTATGTTGAAATATGAAATATAAGATAATATTCAACTGCAGGAGACAGTTGAAAACCAATATTTCACTAATGTGGAAATTAACACAAAGTTAATCATTTAAATGTTGTACTTTGCAGTCTCTACCCTGACTTACTCCTTTTCTCTCTTCACCGGGATTCCTAAGGCCTGGCTGATAATCCGGTCTTTGAAGTTGACTCACTGGCTGCCAACCCCCGTTTTAGAATTTCAATGCCTTGCCTCATAGTTGTTTACATAATTACTATCTTCCAACCACATGCAGGTTTTTATGGCTATGCATATGTGTATGAGAATGGCTCTGGCACTACTGGTACTGAAAGCATTGATTTACTCAGGAAGTTTTGTTTCACAAGATAGAAGGCTAAATGTTAGATAAGGATTACTCACAAGAACTTGTTAAGACCCAGGTGGTATAAGAAACTTCAAACTCTTTGAAGGTTTGCTGTAAACTATGAGTGACTCTGTATTCTAATTAGGAAGTTTGATGGCATCTGTAAATTGATCTTCTGTATCTGTTACTTGAGAAACTTTGTTCCTGATTGATGTTGCATTTCCTTGTACCAAATGGCTATGATAATTGTACCTGCCTCACTGGCTACATCTTTTGAAATGGTTATACCAACTCTTCCTGTATAAAAATCCTTGCCTTACAGCTCCAAAATACATTCAATTCAAACCGCCTCTGTGTGTGTGTGGTTTGTTCTGTCTGTCATCTCAGCCAGACCTGTGCCTTCCTGGACCAAGAGGTCCCTGGTTATCCCACAGCAGACCCATGGTCTGTAACAACTACCTTTCTATGCCTCTGAATGATTTCACATTCTTTGGCATATCCCTGCTTTCCCATCTTCAGTGTCAACAATAATGATTTCCCCCTAACTTTACAATCTATAATCAAATAGCCCTAAAACAATGGCTTTGTGTGGTCCTCTCCTTCTAAGGATTTCTGTAATTAGAGGTGTTCAGGATTTATTCAAGGTACACTATCTCTGTTCTTAAAGAGAATAAAATGAATGAATTCTCTCTCTTTCTCTCTATGTGTGTCTCTCTCTCTCTCTTTCTTTCTCTCTATCTCTGTACCTATGTGCTAGTATAGTGTGTATGTCTACACATAAATGCATGTATGCATGTATAGAAGTCAGGGGACAAATCTTAGGACCTGTTTCTTATCCTCCACCTTATTTTGAGAGAATACAAAGCTCTCCAACTATTACTTCCTCTAGACTAGCAACCTGCAAACTTCCTGGCTCCAAGTGGCATATAATCTACAAGTCTTTGAAAAATATTTATAGTATTTTTCTTTTTTCATATTACAGTATGATTACATAAGTTTCCTCTTCCCTATACTTCCTCAAAACTCTCCCCAAACCCAACTTTGCACACTTTAAAATACATGGCCTATTTTTTTCTTTCTTTTTTTTTTTTAACATTTTTATTTTCCATATTCTTTGTTTACATTCCCAATGATTTCCCTTTTCCAGGATCCCCCCTCGCCATATGTCCCATAAACCTTCTTCTCTCCATCCATTCTCCAATCACCTCCCTCCTTTTTCTCTGTCCTTATATTCCCTTTCAATGCCAGATCAATCCTTTCCAGGATCAGGACCCTCTCCATACTTCTTCATGGGAGTCATTTGTTAGGCAATTTGTGCCTTGGGTATTCAGGGCTTCTGGGCTAATTAATATCCACTTATCAGAGATTGCATTCCATGTGTATTCTTTTGTGATTGGGTTACCTTGCTTAGGATGATATTTTCCAGATCAAACCATTTGCCTAAAAATTTTGTGAATTCATTGTTTCTAATTACTGAGTAGTATTCCATTGTGTAAACATACCACATTTTCTGTATCCATTCCTCCTTTGAGGGGCATCTGGGTTCTTTCCAGCTTCTGGCTATTGTAAATAAGGCTGCTATGAACATAATGGAGCATGTGTCTTTATTCCATGCTGGGGAATCCTTTGGGTATATGCCCAGGAGAGGTATAGCAGGGTCCTCTGAAAGTCTCATGTCCAGTATTCTGAGGAACCTCCAGACTGATTTCCACAGTGGTTGTACCATCTTGCAGCCCCACCAGCAGTGGAGGAGTGTTCCTCTTTCTCCACATCCTCAACAACACCTGCTGTCTCCTGTGTTTTGACCTTAGGCATTCTGACTAAGGTGAAATCTCAGGGTTGTTTTGATCTGCATTTCCCTAATGACTAATGATGTTGAACACTTCTTAAGGTGCCTCTCGGCCATCTGAATTTCTTCAGGTGAAAATTCTTTGTTTAGATCTGTACCCCATTTTTTATAGGGTTATTTGGTTCCCTGGGGTCTAACTTCTTTTTTTTTTTTTTTTTTTTAAAGATTTATTTATTTCACTGTAGCTGTCTTCAGACACACCAGAAGAGGGCATCAGATCCCATTACAGATGGTTGTGAGTCACCATGTGGTTGCTGGGAATTGAACTCAGGACCTCTGGAAGAGCAGTCAGTACTCTTAACCACTGAGCCATCTCTCCAGCCCCGGGGTCTAACTTCTTGAGTTCTTTGTATATATTGGATATTAGCCCTCTATCAGATGTGGGGTTGGTGAATATCCTTTCCCAATTTGATGGTTGCCGTTTTGTCCTTTTAATAGTGTCCTTTGCCTTACAGAAACTTTGTAATTTTATGAGGTCCCATTTGTCAATTCTTGATCTTAAAGCATAAGCTATTGGTGATCTGTTCAGGAACTTTTCCCCTGTGCCCATGTCCTCAAGGGTCTTCCCCAGTTTCTTTTCTATTAGTTTCAGTGTGTCTGGTTTTACATGGAGGTCCTTGATCCACTTGGAGTGAAGTTTAGTACATGGAGATAAGAATGGATCAATTCGCATTCTTCTGCATGCTGACATCCAAATGAAACAGCACCATTTGTTGAAAAGGCTATCTTTTTTCCACTGGATGTTTTGGCTCCTTTGTCGAAGATCAAGTGACCATAGGTGTGTGGATTCATTTCTGGATCTTCAATTCTATTCCATTGGTCCACTTGTCTGTCACTGTGCCAATACCATGCAGTTTTTAACACTATTGCTCTGTAGTATTACTTGAAGTCAGGGATACTGATTCCCCCAGAATTTCTTTTGTTGTTGAGAATAGTTTTAGCTATCCTGGGTTTCTTGTTATTCCAGATGAATTTGAGAATTGTTTTTTCTAACTCTGTGAAGAACTGTGTTGGGATTTTGATGGGGATTGCATTGAATCTGTAGATCGCTTTTGGCAAGATGGCCATTTTAACTATATTAATCATGTCAATCCACGTGCATGGCAGATTTTTCCATTTTCTGAGGTCTTCTTCGATTTCCTTCTTCAGAGACCTGAAGTACTTGTCATATAGATCTTTCACTTGTTTGGTTAGAGTCACAACAAGATACTTTATATTGTTTGTGGCTATTTTGAAGGGTTTCATTTCCCTAACTTCTTTCTCAGCCTGCTTATCCTTTGAGTATAGGAAGGCAACTGATTTGCTTGAGTTGATTTTATAACCAACCACTCTGCTGAAGTTGTTTATCAGTTGTAGGAGTTCTCTGGTGGAGGTTTTCGGGTCACTTAAGTAGACTATCATGTCATCTGCAAATAGTGATAATTTGACTTCCTCCTTTCCAATTTGTATCCCCTTGATCTCCCTTTGTTGTCTAATTGCTCTAGCTAGAACTTCAAGTACTATATTGAAAAGATATGGAGAGAGAGGACAGCCATGTCTAGTCCCTGATTTTAGTGGGATTGCTTCAAGTTTCTCTCCATTTAGTTTGATGTTGGCTACTGGATTGCTGTATATTGCTTTAATTATATTGCTTTAATGATGTACGGGCCTTGAATTCCTGTTCTATCCAATACTTGTAGCATGAAAGGATGCTGGATTTTGTCAAACGCTTTTTCTGCATCTAATGAGATGATCATATGGTTTTTTTCTTTGAGTTTGTTTATGTAGTGGATAGCATTGATGGATTTCCTTATATTGAACCATCCCTGCGTCCCTCGGATGAAGCCTACTTTATCATGGTGGATGATCGTTTTGATGTGTTCTTGGATTCGGTTGGCAAGAATTTTATTAAGAATTTTTGCATCAATATTCATAAGAGAAATTGGCCTGAAGTTCTCTTTCCTTGTTGGATCTTTGTGTGGTTTTGGTATCAGTGTAATTGTGGCTTCATAGAACGAGTTGGGTAGAGTTCCTTCTGTTTCTATTTTGTGGAATAGTTTGAAGAGTATTGGTGTTAGGTCTTCTATGAAGATCTGATAGAACTCTGCACTGAAGCCATCTGGTCCCGTGCTTTTTTTGGTTGGGAGACTTTCTATGACCCTTTTTATTTCTTCAGGTGTTATGGGAGTGTTTAGTTGATCTATTTGATCCTGGTTTAATTTTGGTAATTGGTATCTGTCTAAGAAAATGTACATTTTCTCCAGATTCTCCAGTTGTGTTGAGTACAGGCTTTTGTAGTAGGATCTAATGATTTTTTGAATTTCCTCAGTTTCTGTTGTTATATCTCCCTTTTCATTTCTATGTTTGTTAATCTGGATACTGTCTCTGTGTCCTTTGGTTAGTCTGGCTAAGGGTTTATCTATCTTGTTGATTTTCTCAAAGAACCAGCTCCTGGTTTTGCTGATTCTTTGTATGGTTCTCTTTGTTTCTACTTGATTTGATTTCAGCCCTGAGTTTGATGATTTCCTGCCTTCTACTCCTCCTTGGTGAAATAGCTTCTTTTTGTTCCAGGGCTTTCAGGTATGCCATTAAGCTGGTAATGTATGCTCTCTCCATTTTCTTTTTGGAGGCACTCAGGGCTATGAGTTTTCTCTTAGCACTGCTTTCATTGTGTCCCATAGATTTGGGTATGTTGTGTCTTCATTTTTATTAAGTTCTAAAAAGTCTTTAATTTCTTTCTTTATTTCTTCCTTGACCAAGGTATCATTGAGTAGAATATTGTTCAGTTTCCATGTGTATGTGAGTTTTCTGTTGTTTTTGTTGCTATTGAAGACCACTTTTACTCCATAGTGATCTGATAGGAGGCATGGTATTAGTTCAATCTTCGTATATTTGTTGAGGTCTGTCTTGTGACCAATTATATGCTCGATTTTGGAGAAGGTACCATGAGGTGCTGAGAAAAAGGTATATTCTTTTGCTTTAGGCTAGAATGTTCTATATATATATATATCTGTTAAATCTAATTGGTCCAAAGCTTCAATTAGTTTCATTGTGTCCCTGTTATTTTCTGTTTTCCTGATTGGTCCATTGAGGAAAGTGCAGTGTTGAAGTCACCCACAATTATTGTGTTAGGTGCAATGTGTGCTTTGAGCTTTAATAAAATGTCTTTTATGAATGAGGGTGCCCTTGCATTTGGAGCATATATTATATGATTGTTTATAGGCTTTGTTTATCCTTATTAACGGGGAGAGATCACAAATTTAAACCAATTTTTAGATGCATAATGCTGAGACTATGCCCAAAAATGTCATGCATCTATATCATTTCAAGAAACCACAGGGAAGAATGATGTAAGAAAACTGGTAGACTAATCCTTCTTGGTTCCATTATTTGTCATAGGAATTTAACTAGAAACTCTCCATAGATAACAATAGTCTTATAAATAATCCAGAAATAAAGCACAAAGCTGAGATTTGCTGCAGGATCATCGACTCAGAAAACTTGATTTTAAAATGTAAGCCAGCATGTTGGCACATTCAGAGCATCACCCAGGGCACATGATTTCTAGAGTAAGAAAAGATTCTGGGTAATATTTCAGCTTCACCTTATTCTGAAAATTTTTGTAGAAAGTCAATCTCGTTTCTTCTCAAGAACAACATTTTTGGTACTGGGAAGCTAAGAGAAAATAATTTCAGTGAGTAACAAATAGAAGTGATGTGATTTGCAACCATTGTTTTGATTCACCATTAAGGCCCTCCATTCCAAACAATAAAAGTCCCCATCAGAGAAAAATCACTAATAGCATTTGTCTGAACAGCCTTCAGTGGACATATCTGCCAGGCTACAAGTTTTTGCTGTTTTTCCCACTCAGATTTGGCTTTCTCTTTGAGTCCTCAATTATCAAGAAAAGGCTAGCCTGCCAATGTTTGTCATTAAAAACATCTCAACTGCTGCCTAATTCCAGTTACAAAGTGGAGTATCCTTGCTAAATTTTCTACAGGCCAGGAATCAAGCTTAGGTTTATGTTACTCAATAAATGAGGATATCTAGTTGTACATTATTCTGGCATATTTTTCTCATCAAGTTGATTTGTCTATTTGGTGATGAAACAACCTTCAGTTTTGCATATCATGATTGACTAAACATTAAGCCTCTAGCCTCAGACAATTTTGTAATTAAGTACATGGACCTATACAACTATATGTTTGAAAATTAAGTCTTAATCAGTAGAGGGATTATCCATCAACCCTGACTTACCAGTCATCATGGAGAACAGTTTCCAGCATTTTTCCTGACATTGGGATCAAGGCAGTCATCATATAAGATTGTTGAGCAAAGAGAGTAGTCACATAGTTACAAACTTCAGGACAGGAATCAAGCTGTCCAACAAGAGACCCAAAGAGTTTTATGTGCCTATCCAATGTTACTCTCAGTTGGTCCATCTAGAACTTCAGGATAGAAGAAACAATGACATGTGTTACCCATAACAGAAAATCTTCAAAAGGAGAAAGAGATGCTTGTTTCCACATATGTATGAGTAAGAATCAATGAAATTTTACACAAAGAAACTAATATATCTGCAATATGGATTCACAAACAAGGAGGATTTATGATTTTTTTTTAATTTTCTATATTCTTTGTCTACATTTCATTTCCCCTTTCCCGGTTCTCCCCTCCCCATAGGTCTCATATGCCCTCTTCCCCCACACCCATTTCCCCATAACCTGCCCCTCACATTTCTCTGTCCTGGTACTCCCCTACAATGCTGTATCAAGTCTTTTCAGAACCAGAGCCCTCTCTTCCTTCTTGGGAATAATTTGATATGCTAATTGTTACAGTTACTCGTGATGGGATAAGCATATTTAATCAAATGCAACTTTGAGAGGAAAGTGTTTATTTCATCATTTAGATTATAGTACATCATAGAGGGAAGTGAAGGAAGGAAGGAACTCAAGTCAAGAACCTAGAAATCAGAACTTAAGCAGAGGCCATGGAAGATACTGTTTCTTGGCTAGCTCCTCATGGCTTGCTCAGTCTGCTTTGTTATATAATCCCGGACCACTAGCCTAGGAGTGGCATCATACAACCCCAATCTTGAACTACCACATCAATCATTAATGAGGAAAATGCCTCATAGGCTGACCCACAAGCCAATGTTATAGAAGTGTTTTCACAGAAAAGACCATCCAGAGACTTCTCCACCTGGGAATCCATCCTATATACAGTTGTCAAACACCGATACTATCATAGATGTCAGGAAGTGCATGCCAACAGGAGCCTGATATAGCTGTCTCCTGAGAGGCTCTGCCAGAGTCTGAAAACTACACAAGAGGTAGATGCTTTCAGCCAACCATTGGACTGAGCATGGGGTCCCCAACAGATGAGTTAGAAAAAGGACTGAAGGAGCTGAAGGGATATGCAACACCATAGGAGAAACAGCAATATCAACAAACCATATCCCCACCCCTGCCCACAGAGCTTCCAGGGACTAAACCACCAACCAAAGAGTATACATAGAGGGACCCATGGCTCCAGCTGCATATATAGCAAAGGATGACATGTCAGGCATCAATCAATGGAAGGAGAAGCCCTTGGTCCGTTGAAGGCTCAATGCCCCAGTGTAGGGGAATGCAGGGCAGGGAGGCAGGAGTGAGTAGGTGAGTAGAGGAACACCCTCATAGAAGTAGGGGGAGGAGGGATAGGATAGGGGGATTCCACAAGGACACTGGGAAAGGGGATAACATTTGAAATGAAAATAAAGAAAATATCTAATTTAAAATAAAAGATGTATTTTCACAATTGAAGTTTTTTGATCTGTACCATGTTGGCAAAACAAAAACAAAAAACCAAAAGCCAAAAACAACATCAACAACAAAAACAACCAGAAAGCACATTGACATAGAGGTGAATATCATTCCCTGGAGGAAAGTCAAAGGCCAGGAAAGCTAACACATGTCTATAATAAAGGACTTTGGAAGTGAAGGCAGGAATAGCAGGATTCCAAGGTTATCCTTTGTGACACAGTAAGGTCAACATTAGCCTATTCCAGGCTATCCCAGCTGAAAGGCTCACCACAAAAAAATCCCAAACCACATCCATAAAAAACAAAATTAGAAATTAGAAATTAAAGGCTAAAGGAAGGAATCTGAGACCCAAATTCTCTTTCCTGTATTCCAAAAGAGAGCAGAATGAAGTGTTTAAAGTATTGAAAGAAAACAAAAACCATTATATCAACAAAGAACATTTAACTATATGTGAAAATCTAATGAAACATAAAATAACCTATAAGAAATACATGAAATCTGAGAAAAACAGTACAATATAGAGATAAACTTGAAAAAATTTAAGATGAAAAGTTGATAGAAAGCACTTGCAGTATGCTTGATAAATCAGTAAAAAGAAACTGTGGGGTTAAAGACAAAATAATTTAACCTAACTAATCACAGGGACAAAATTTTGGAAGGGGTAAAGACTGACAGGAATCAATGAAATATTATTATGAATAATACCCTAGAAGAAAGAAATACAACAAAATTTCTATAAGTATTGTGAAGAAAAATGGTTTAAAATTTTACAAGCTTGAGAAAAGTGACACCTATATATGTATAATGTTTGGTGATATCTAATCAACTTTCAAGGCAAATTTAAAGAGTGAGAGATAAGAAGCATATCATATTAAAGGAATTCTTGGTATTTTTATTAGATTTCTCAACAGAAAACCTGGTTTCCAGAAGCGAGCAAAATGAAGTGTTTGAAGCATTTAATTAAAACAAAACAAAAAATGAAATCAATAAAGAATACTTAACCAAGGGGCACAGTAAAGTCTTAGTAGTAAAGTCTAAGGTCTTAAGTTTTATCCTCTGTGGCAATGATGGGGAGAATGTATACTTCATCTTGGGGAAAATGTTCTTCAGAGATGAGGGAGAAACAACTATGTCCCATACAAGCAACACTTTAGTCAGTAAGGAGATAAAGAATGAGGGATAAGGGGAATAGAACATGGGAGATGGGAAAGGGTTATTTGTCCTGGCATGGGAGTAAAGGACTGCCTCTGGATAGAGAGAAGACAGAAAGAACCCATAGGAAAATGGCAGTTTATAAAGGTAAAGAGGAAACTCCATGTTAAGATGAGGTAGTCAGTTTTAATGGGGTATGCTTATTAGGTAAGGCAAAGTGGGTTTTTATTGATGAACTTTAATATTTTGATAGCTTTACACTGATAGTTAGCCTCAGGAGATGCAAGTAGCTAAATAAGGGAATAGATTTTGGAGATTAGCATTAAAAATGTAATCTTATGGTTTTTCATAGTAAGCAGAGGGAATGGGGGAGAAGGGCAAGGCTTACCAGAGCAATGTTTGGGCTGGCTAGTGTTCCCTCATATAGTGGCTGCACAAGTTTCCACTTACATCAGCAATGGAGGAATGTTTTCCTTGCTCCATATCCTTGTCAACTTGAAGAGTTTTTCGTATTAATGGTCTAAGTTAGCAATTGGAACAGGAGTAAGATGGAATCTCAAAGTAGTTTTAATTTCAACTTCCTTTATGGATAAGGAGATCCACTAGTGAGAATGAGTTATATTTAACTGAGTCGTTGGTAAAGGAGGTAGCATGGAACTTTCTGAATAAACAAAGCTGTTGGTAAGACAGCAGGTTGCTCTCTGCAGAGCAACAGTAGAACCTCATTGTCAAGGACAACATCCACACGACTCATTGCACTTGGAGAAATCCAGATAGTTCCTATATGAAGTTTTTCTTCCTACATACTTTTAGCATGTTTTAGCACAGAAATGTACTCTTCATGCTACTAAAAGAGAAACATGGGTACTAAGCCTGCCACAAAGTCTTTGACCTATAATCAGTCGTGCCTGCAAAATATGTAAGGATAATGGTGGCACAAAATTTATAGGAGTAACCAACCAAAGTCCAATTTGACTTAAGGCCCACTCCATGAAAAGAAACCCAAACCCTATACTTCTTATGTAGCCAAGAACAAAATGTGGATAAGCTGAAGAATTAGGGTAAAACCAAACACTATGTGTCTTAAAAAATGATAAAAATGAATCCCAATACTCTTAGATCAGTACATTATCCAGTTATCTCTGTACTCTCTCCAGAGAAGCTCTGTTCCTCTGTCAGCAGATGGGACCCGAGGAAGAAACTGACAGCCAGACATTATGTGAAGACTAAATTGAAGGTCTCCATTTAATTTTTCCTCTCAGAGCTTAGGGAATCCTGCAGATGAGGAGAAAGATTGTAAGGGCCAAAGAGAATGGAGGACACCAGGGGAGTAGAGCCCTTTGAATTAACTAATCAAGATGCATAGGAGCTCACAGACTGAAGCAGCAAATACAGGCCTACAAAGGTCTACACTAGGCCTTCTGCATAACTATCTGCATCTTTATCTGTATCTCTATCTGTATCTTTCTCTTTCTCTCTGTCTCTTTATATATATATATATGTTAGTAATTTTATGCTACTCCTGAGTGTGAGAACGAGTGGATGTTCTGATTCTTGTGCCTGATCTTGGCATTTTTCTCCTCCTTCTAGGATGCCATGTCCAACTTTGATATGATAACTTTTGCCACATTGTATTATGTTTTGTTTTGTCATGTTTGGGTTCTGTTGCTTAGAAGCCTGTTTTTCTAATGAAAGACAGAAAGGCAGTGGATGTGGAAAGGAGGAGAGATGGGGAGGAACTGGAAGAAGAGGAAAGAGAAACCTCAATCAGGATATACTGTATGAAAAATTATCTATTTTCAATATAAAATTTAGATTATCATACTTTATGAACAAGTCATGTAATATTGACTTTTAGTGGAAAGAACAATATTTCTATACAGATAATACTTAGTCAAATTAAATCATGAAGAAATTGGAAATTCTAAGAACAAGAACAAAAGGTATATATGAAAGCTCTAAAGAAATAATTTTACAGAAAATTTCTGCCAAAATTTTAAGAATTAATACTAATCTTTCTCAAATTCTTGTAATTACTGACAGAGGGTCAACATTTCCAAACTAGTATTTAATATCAAGACCACGTGAGTATAATACATGAAAAAAAATGTAGGCTAATATACCTGATGAAATACACAAAACACCTCAACAAATACAAGTAGCTATAGTAGAACCTTAAAAGAATAATCCACCATAATTAAATGGTTTGGTCCTTGGATAAAGAATGTTTATTAGTCCAAATATGTAATGCACAGCAGTAGTAAAATAAATAACAAAATTTAGAAGAGCCAAGTAGGAGTCAAAGTGTCAAAATTTCAAGCACTTGTAGTATAAAAATTTTAATAAGGTATTAAAGAAATGACTCTCTACAGCCAAGCATGAAATCCCCATAGTAATGTCACACTCCTTAGAAACTGAGAGCTTTTCCTCTTCCATACAGAATAACTTGCTTCTAATATGGCATTGGACCACAAAGCAATTACAAAAGTGAACAATGTAGGTGCTACCCTTGGATGAGTCAGCCAAGTTGTCTGTGTTCAGAGAGGTTCTTAAAGCTAACAGCTCTTATATTGTGGCATGATCTACTTAAAATGTGCACTTCAATATTACTGGGAGCACCTTCCATGAATTTAGCTCCTTAAATAAATAATGTAATAAATATGTTAATCAGGTGTATTTCACCATTATACTTTGTATTCATGTACCAAATTATCTCATTTATTCCATAAATGCATACAATTAATTTGCCAATTTAAAATGGCACTTCATTAAAATGTCTTACAGAATATCACAAAAGAGTGGCAGAAAACTGTAAAATGGAGAGGAGATGGCAGATGGCTACAATGAAACAGTTTTCTCCAGATAGAACAGAGCAGTTACACAGGTGAACTCATGATGCTTTTGACCGAATGCAGAAGATTAAAGCTACCTCAGTCCAGGACAAAAATCCCAGCATGACTGAGGGAAAGTGGACCTGAAATCCCATCCTTAGCTGAGCCAGGTGCTAGTTTCTGTGAGAGGAAGAGCTAATTTTCTTTAAGAGTATGACCCCTGGTAGGTAAATTTCTCTGTTGCATGTTGTACCCTGTCAGTACTTTTTCTTGTGGCAATTACATCTTTGAAATGTGGCTAGGGTGAGTAAAAGGCTAACTTTTAAATTTGTATATATTTAATAAGTTTATATCTAAGTAAACACATATGGCAAATGGCTCTCATAATCATCAATGTAGCAGAAGTTTGTAAAATAACTACTGTATTAGGAGGTTCAGTCACAACCAGTTTGGTATAACATCTGGTCTTTGACAATGATGTCATGAAGTCAGCAGAGAGAAAAATGCCTTTTGGATTTTCTTTTATATTTATGATGCAAGGCAATGTTTGAGTGGTGAATGAGAATAAATTCTCAGTCTGTATTCTTTACCAAGTTAATTTTATGTGAATACAAGATATGGTATATAGTCTATTTTAATCTCTCAGAGGACTTACAAAGTGACATTTCCATTTTATAATAATTACATTTTAAAAATTATTGGACAACAACTAATTATAAGATACAAGTCATGTTCTTGAACTGTTAAGGTAAATAAAGCAAGGTCTTCTGCCTCAGGCTCATGATTTAGCTTAATACTGCCTATGACAATTGCTTTAATACTTATAACATGTTTGTTCAGGAAAATAAATATCACTAGATTATCATTATTTAGTTACTGTAATGGTTCCTGTACTAAAGGTCAGGCTTCTAACAATGAAAAGACAAATCAGAACATTAAAGTCCATATTAAGAACAATTCCAAGATCACACACTTCCCTCAGAAAGTGGTTGTTAGGTGACAAGAATGTAGGTGACTAACTTCTCTAATGACCCAAAGCAATTAGTAACAAATGACATCTAGGCAGTGCTTTATTATTTATGAAGCATGGTCACAATATCTTGATCCACAGTTGAGGTGTGAAATTTAACTCTTGGTTATGGAAAATCAGGAATTTTTGAAAAAGGGATGAAACTGACCTTGCCTGAAAAAAATGATGTTAAGAGATAACATTATATTATCACTAGGGAAGAAATTAATGAGAATCAAAGATGATTGCTTTATTATAAGAAAAGGAGCATAAGAAAAGAAGCAAAGCTCCTGAGTCTGAGAAAAATAATCTCTTTAATGGCCACCAGACTCATGTGTATTTCTTTTTTTATTCGATATATTCTTTATTTACATTTCAAGTGATTTTCCATTTCCTTGATCCCTCCTTCCTGAAAGTCCCATAAGCCCTCTTCCCTCCCCCTGTACCCCATCCACCTCTTCCCACTTCCTTGTCCTGGTATTCCCCTACACTGCTGCACTGAGCCTTTCCAGAAACAGGGGCCACTCCTTCCTTCTTCTTGGGCATCATTTATTATGTGAATTGTGTCTTCGGTATTCCAAGCTTCTAGGCTAATATCTGTTTATCATTGAGTGCATACCATGAGTGTTCTTTTGAGACTGGGTTACCTCACTTAGGATGGTGTTCTCCAGTTCCATCCATTTGTCTAAGAATTTCATGAATTCATTGATTCTAATGGCTGAATAAGTACTTCATTGTGTATATATACCACATTTTCTGTATCCAATCCTCCATTGAGAGATATCTGGGTTCTTTTCAGCTTCTGGCTATTATAAATAAGGCTGCTATGAACATAGTGGAGCATGTATCCTTATTACATGCTGGGGAATCCTCTGGGTACATGCCCAGGAGTGGTATAGTGGGGTTCTCCAGAAGTATCATCCCCAGTTTTCTGAGGAACCGCCAGACTGATATCCAGAGTGGTTTTACCATCTTACAATCCCATCAGCAGTGGAGGACTGTTCCTCTTTCTCCACATCCTCCCCCACACCTGTTTGCTCCTGAGTTTTGATCTTAGTCATTCTGACTGGTTTGAAGTGAAATCTCAGGGTTGTTTTGATTTGCATTTTCCTGATGACTAAGGATGTTGAACATTTCTTCAGGTGCTTCTCAGACAATCAGTGTTCCTCAGGTGAAAATTCTTTGTTTAGCTCTGTATCCCATTTTTAAGGGGAGATATTTAGAAGAACTTTAAGTCTCAGTTTTGCACATCAGTCTAGTAATTTCTTTTTGTTAATTACTGGGTACTCAGTAATTGATGAAAAAGAAAGTCATTTGTGATTATGCCTTCAATGAGATGGCAGCTGAGACTAAGATGTGACCTGCTCTTGATCAGTTTCGGAAAAAAGGCAATCTGCTTCCTTACTGGTGCCCATAGTTCCCTAAATGCAATTAACAGAGCTGATGTTCACATCCCTGGACTGATATACTTTTATGTTTGCTAATTTTGAAGATAACTCAAAGTGCCTAAACTCCCCATTTCAGAATTCCGAGTTACATTATGCTCTTAGTGTCTTTCTACAGCCTCCTTCTGTCTCTCTTAGACATGTCTCCTACATACCACTGATGCTTATGTAGGTCTGAGCTCAGCGAGCAGATTACCTTTCTTTCTCCACTTTCATCTGAAGCCAAATGGTGCAAAATCAAAGAATACAATAAACATGATTCAGTAAGAATTTTTATGATGGACAAATTCATTTTCGTAATACCCATCTCACTGTTCTTATTTGTTGTTGTCATTAAAACAGCAGAGGATATTAAAACAATGAATTACAGCTGCACAACAATGAAAAGACTTATAAAAACTGCAACGTCTACACAGTTGGCCTGTCGACTGTGCTTTGGTCACCCCTGAATAATACTACATTGTGCAGAGAAGACCTTTTCCTAAAATTAGAATAATTGAAACTATTTTCTGACTTTTTTTTCTTTTGGAGGGATGCAGGTATCTGAGGTCCTTGACAATGTTCTCCTAACATGACCATAAGGTTGGTGATGTAGACAACCTTGTGTTTAAGAGAAATTCATAAATACAGAGCACATTTAAGAAGCAAGGTTTGGAGCAATGGTGTGTACTTCATCTGTTGGCAATATAATTATTTTTTTAAAATCTTTGAAAGACTGTGCTGTTCTTTTAAAGTAATTGATGGAATTCTTCATAGAATTCTCTTTTGACCTCAAAGATAGTAGCTAAAAAAATTCTGAAACAGGTAGATGTAAGAGGTTAGGAGCAATGAAGATTCTCTAAAATTATTTGGGAATCCTATTTCTTTTTTGTTTTCAGTTGGTGGTGATATCACTTAATGAACATTTTAGAAATCCTAATATACTTTAAGTTTTAAATGTTGCAGGATATTTGATCACACTGTGAACCCAGAGATTGTGTTGTTTACTGGAAAATTCTGTTTCAACCATTAGCACACATCTTTAATCTATCTGGCTGGAATATAGTCATATCCTTAGGACACACTTTTTAATCTCAAACAATGAAAGTGATGTTAGTTTGTAGAAGTAAGCACTTGTGTTTGAAAGTAATGTTTAACTGAGTGGCAGACAAAGTAAAGAATTAGAGAAAGATTTGACAGAATAGTATATGCCCAACATTCTAGGGAAGAGAGAAAAAAGCAAAGCTACTTATGAGAGCAATGCAGAGAGAGAGATAGACAGACACAGAGAGACAGAGAGACAGAGAGACAGAGAGAAAGACAGAGACAGAGACAGATGAAGAGAGATGGAGAGAGTTTGAGACAGAGAGAGACAGATAAAGACATAGACAGAGGAGAGGCAGTTTTACCAGGACAGTTAAGAGAGACAGGTTGCAGGATCATCATGCCCAGTTTTCTGAGGAACCGCCAGACTGATTTCCAGAGTGGTTGTACCAATTTGCATTTCCACCAGCAGTGGAGGAGTGTTCCTCTTTCTTAACATCCTCACCAACACCTCCAGTCTCTTGAGTGTTTTATCTTCGCCCTTCTGATTGGTGTAAGGTGAAATCTCAGGGATGTTTTGATTTGTATTTCCGGGCATATACCCAGAGGATTCCCCAGCATGTAATAAGGATACATGCTCCATTATGTTCATAGCAGCCCTATTTATAATAGGCAGAAGCTGGAAAGAGCCCAGGTGTCCCTCAACAGAGGAATGGATACAAAATATTGTGGTATATATACACAATGGAGTACTATTCAGCTATTAAAAACAATGAATTAGTGAAATTCTTAAGACAAATGGATGGAGCTGGAGAACATCATACTATGTGAGGTAAGCCAGTCTCAAAAGATCAGTCATGGCATGCACTCACTGATAAGTGGATATTAGTGTAGAAACTTGGAATACCCAAGACATAATCCACGTATCAAATGATGTCCAAGAAGAACTGAGGAGTAGCCCCTGGTTCTGGGAAGGCTCAGTGCAACAGTATAGGGCAATACTAGAACAGGGAATTGGGAAGGGGTGGATGGGGGAACAGGGGGAGAGAAGAGGGCTTATGGGACTTTCGGGGAGGGGGGAGCCAGAAAAGGGGAAATCATTTGAAATGCAAATAAAAAATACATCGAATAAAAAAATAAATAAAATAAAATAAAACATTAACTGGGAGGACATTCTTTGGAGGACCAAAGAGAGAGAAAGTGAGAGTGTGTGTGTGTGTTTGTGTGTGTGTGTGTGTGTGTGAGAGAGAGAGAGAGAGAGAGAGAGAGAGAGAGAGAGAGAGAGAGAGAGGTTGCAGAAAGAAAACAATCTAGGCACAAGTAAAGACAGACTGAGCCAGAGAACAAGGAGACAGGAGTTTAGAACAGATTGCCAGAGTTAGTTTGAGGCCAAGAAGAGTAATTTGGGAGAAGCAAAGTGAATGAAGCCACATGAAATCAGTAGGATTGTAGAGGAGTATGAGACAGAACAGCTAAGTTGAATCAGCCTACCACAAATTTAAAAAAAATATGTGAATTTACTCAGTAGTAAGTTTCAGGGAATGAAACAATCTATGCTTGGATAAGGTTATATAGAGTCTTGAAGATTTCAGGACTAAGACTAGGTTAACAGACAGAGCAAGTCTTTGAGAAAACAATTACCACAGGCAAATATAAGTTTTACATTTGCAAATGGAAAAAAGAATGAACATCTCATATCCTGATTTAGGATTTGAAATATATGAACTTTTCTGTTGGGAAAAATCAGCTGGAAAATCTGCAAGATGAATCTGGAAGACTAATGAGCAGAAGCAATTAGGCACTGTCTCTGATCATAACTCCCACTCATTAACAAGTGATGGGAATATTCAGAAGACCAGAATGATGCTTAATAAGACATACAGGAAAGCCCTTTTGGTCATAAAACATCAGACAGGGAGCACAAATCTTGTGTGTTCCCAAGGAAGGTACAATGGATCTGCCACTCTGTATAAAGGGTACTCTTGATTTATTGTTTCTAGTATTGTAAAATTCACTTCCACACTGCATAGCAAATGGCTATGTATTAAGAAGGTCAATCAATAAAAAGAAGAAAAATATTGACCTGTGTTGAATGGAGGGGCAAAGAAGAGCAATAAAATAAATGTTGGGGCTTGACTTGAGCATATTGGAAAGACGGCTATTAATTTTAATGACGTTTTCTTCCGAAGATAATATGGATTGAGATCAAAATAGTTCTTTTTTCTATTATACATTGTGCACAATCTGTACACAATCTATCCCTGTGAATTCACATAGACACAGACACATACACACATACACACACACACGCACACACACACACACACACACAAACACACAACCACACACACACACACACACACACAAACTTGCTCACATATGCATAGACTTTCAGGGCCTGAACTTGAGCTTATATTAATTCACACTGGATTGACAGAGGAAAAAAAAGAGAAGCAATTTTCCCAAGAAAAGAAACAAATTATACAAAGCCCACATGTTTTGTTTTCTGTTATGATTTTTAAATGATCTATAGGAAGCCAGAACCCTATGCCATCATCGTGGGAAGTCTGGAATGAAATTCAATTTGAATTAGAAAATATTCTCAGAGGAGCAATTTTAACAAAGGGATAAAGGAAGACTCAGGAGATAGCATAATGAGAAATAGTAATAACCCTTCCAGCAATCATGGCTCGATGGGTGAACATAATCTGAGATTAGAAGAGCCACGGGGGAGCTGCAAAGTTACAGGACTGCTTGATGAAATAATTTAATACCTACCAGCTCCAATATATAGCACGTACAAAGAATTCTTGGTGACCTGACAATCCTGTTAACCCTGAGCTCTGGGGAAGCTACAGGAAGCAATGATAGATCACACAACTCTTCCTCCCACCCCGGCCTAAGAGTCTCACAGGACTTCTTTATTCCTCTTACCATTTGATTCACCTTTAACTGAGCTCACCCTTTGAAGAAAGTCCCCATGCAATTATCTAGAAATTCTGGAAACTGATTTTTTTAAAGAAAAAATTTTAAAACTGAAAACCAAAAAAAAAAAAAAAAAACCATCAAGCTATACAATACTACTGAAGTTATTTATCAACACCTTGAACTTGCGTTGACGTTCCTTGAAGTTCATATCTTTTAACATCAGCTAATCTTCAAAACAAGCCAAGGAGATAATTTTGCAGAGTGGACAGTAAGAACAACTGCAATCATATTTATAATTTAATAAAATAAAAATGAAACAAGCTGTGTTTGTTATGGGCTTGCTTGGCGCTGGGCTCTTGCTAGATTTTATTGCTCTCATCAGAGCAATCATATGATGCGATGGAAGGGTTGGCACTTTGGTAGAGCAGGCTACGTGATCAAAGCAGAGTGACTTTCATGTAGATCCAGAACTGTGGACCAGGCCATTTGTTTTTGGTCGATGCTCTACACTCACTCTGTTACCTTGAGGACTATATAATGGTTAACTTTTTATTTGCATTAAATCAAACATGAATCTAACTCCATTTTTTTTTCCGTTCTACCAATCTTAAACACTAGGAGTTAAGATGGTTCCAAATGGGCCACAGGCACATGGGCAGCCCAATCAACCTTTGTGACTTCCTGCACCTAAGAGCAAATCCTTTATCCACAGAGCTCAGGACCCACTAACATCATCCTTCTGTTTGCACAGTATCCCTTCTAGGCAAACACTGGACAAGATACATTATCCCCCAACTTAATACGCCAGATCGTCAGAACGCAAGGGCTGGAAGTTTGAGCTGCCAGAACTAATCTTCGATTTATTTACATCAAAGCTCAAGATAGTTCCAGATAAATTTCACAACTGTCATGTCCATCGTGGGAAAGCAGCTAAGTACAGAGTGGGAATGTAATTCCATTTTCAACTGTTGGGTGCCTCTTGAAATACCAGCAATTGGGCCAATTAACTCCAGTTGTTCAGGTGGTATTAGATCTCTATCTGCTATCCATCGGAGTGAAACCAATAATTCATTTCACATAGGCACTGCAGTGCCATCAGATAGTAATTCCTTTTAGTTACCGCCAACTTGGGCATTTTTGAAATAGTGACCTCAAGATTTAAGCTGCAAAATTCCATTATCTATCCTAAAGCCAGCCACAGCTGAATTTTTGAAATATCCTATTAAGTTTTCTGCTCTGAAAAAAATTCAGAGACTCCTTTTATATTAATCTCCCCATGGCAAATAAAATTTGCTGAGTGGTAGATTTAATATGCTTTTATTTATCTACTGCTGTATTTTGGAAAAAATGCTCTCAATATCAGTTTTTTTCAACATTACTAGAAGAAAAACATTATAACGATTTAAACCATCTTATTTATTTCATTGTTTTGACTATACACATTAAATAGCTTATTCTTGCCTTTTCTATCACTTTGGCATTTTAATTAAAATATAATTACCATTTTGAGTGTATTAATGTGCAGGTTTAGGTAATTGTCTAAGTCAGGTCATTAAGTATATTTCCAAGAGGAGGCTAAAGTAACTTGAAATGTGGTACATGTTTACCTCAGACAGGTATATCTTCACATTTTATTATTTTCCTTGGGGAACTTCACTTTTTAATTATGTAATGAAATTGAGCAGTATAAAAGAGATAAAGAGCTCCCTGCAGAATATGGAATAATAAAATATAAATGTTTTCATAGCTATGAATTTTTAGAAAATCTATAGGATCTGGAAATAAAAGAAAATTGATGGCTCATATTTCTATCAAAAAATTAACAAGGAAAAATAAATGATTTTTAATAATAGAAAAGAGACCAATGTTTCATGCCCACATCCACAGCCCACTCTGCCCTCCTCATTCATAAATTTTGCCATGAACTGGCCTATTTTATTGCTTGGTATTGGTGAATAACCCCTGGAACTTATGAAGATTAGTTTTTTGTTTTGTTTTGTTTTCCTGATTGAAGAAAGTCGAGACAAAACCATGTAAGACATTTAAATAGCTCACGATGATTTGTATATGTTCAGACCAAGGAGTGGCACTATTGAAGGAGTGGCCCTGTTGAAGTAGGTGTGGCCTTGTTGGAGTAGGTATGTCACTGTGGGTGTGGGTTTTAAGATCCTAAATTAGCTGACTGGAAGCCAGTATTCTGATAACAGCCTTCAGATGAAGATGTAGAACTCTCAGTTCCTCCTGCACCATGCCTGTCTAGATGCCAGAATGTCCCCACCTTGAATGATCTTGGACTGAACCTTTAAATCTATAAGCCAGCCCCTTAAATGTCCTTATAATAGTTGTCTTGGTCATTCATGGTTTCTATTCACAGCGGAAACATAGCTCATGATGCCCCCATAGTAATGGACTTAAAACAGAAAATATTTCTTCTCATTCTGTATTGTTCATTGCTGTAGGTTGTGCTTCACATAATCTCACTCATGAGCTTTGTATGACCTTATTACAATTGTTGTAGCTGGCTTGGTGGTCCTTCCCTCACCATTTTTACAACCTCTGGTTTATTGTTTGCATATGTCATATCATTCCACATTTACTGGAAAATGCTGTGGTCATATGACAATCACTCCTGTGGGAAACAGGAAGTGGCATAGTCAAATCTAAAAACAAAGACTTAGATGTAGTTTGTGAACATCATTAATGAAGTGTCCAAGCCATGTCATTATTTAGGACTCTGAAAATGCAGGGATTAGCTGAATTATAAATAACATGTACTATGAGACATAGTAGAAATATGTTTATTTGTTCAGTAGCCAGAATGGTCTTAAAATTCCCACAGCCTAAATAAATTTTAATCGTTTTTATTATTTTTTAATTAATTAATTAATTAATTAATTAATTAATTAATTTGTCTGTCTGTTTGTTTGTTTGTTTGGTTTTACAAGACAGGGTTTCTCTGTGTAGCCCTGGCTGTCCTGGAACTCACTCTGTAGACCAGGTTGTCCTAGAACTCAGAAATCCACCTGCCTCTGCCTCCCAAGTTCTAGGATTAAAGGCGTGTGCCATCACTGCCCAGCTAATACTAGTCTTCTTAATAATAGTAGGTTCATGGTACATGTTTCTATGGAGCATGTGCTTTAGAAAAATCTTCTTTTCTGTTCTTGTGAGATGAATATGTTTCTACAGTCTTTCAGTGGTATACAGCCCAAGAATATTTCCTAAAAGGACCGGAGAGTTTTCCTTTAGAATTGAATCATCACAGAATACAGTTACCTGGGTTTTAGTTTAGGTGTGCTAAGAATTCCATGTTGGTAAGCACCAATTAGCATATATACACATACCTTGATCAAACTTATTCTTAATATTCTGTAGCTTTTATTAGCTGAAGTTGAACTTAGAAGCAAATAAGGTTGCAAAATAGGTTATGTATTTAAATAGTTGTATTGTAGGAGGAAAAGACTAGTCTTAAACTAATATTGTTACCCATGATGGATTTTCAAGGTGAATGTTGAATATTTAATATGAACACAGAGTAATCGTAATTATAGGAACATTTCCTAAGACCAATAGGTCAAATCATATATCTAAAAAAAAGACTAATATAGTAGGAAGAAAAATAGTTCATTCTATTTTTTCTTCTGTTTGAAAAAATGTTATCTTCAATAAACTGAAGTAATAACAAAAAATTAAATGTGTTTTCTGTATGATTTGCAAAAACCCAAAGGAGTAAATAAAGAAAAATCCTGATGTGGATATTAAGTGTCAAAGAACAAGGATCAGGGATACCAGTGAAATTACACAACCTCTGAGCACCTCTATGTTCCGAAATCTTCTATAGTCAGTCTCACCATCAGGACTGAGTGTGGTATTCATCAATGTTGATGTGGGATCTCCACTTACTGACTCATTGCAGATTCTGATGAATTCTGGAGTTGATAGCCCCCAGACAAACTCATAGACTTCTGGCATTCATCTACACCTCTACTTTCAGAATTTTTTATTTGCTTCTCCCATTAGAGGCCCCCTCTCATTTGCTAGACATGAATTAATTTATTTCATTCTTCATAGACAACCTTTCATAAAAATCTGTACCATATTCCAAATATCTATCACACTTTCTAGCTGAAAACTACTTCCTCTTAAGGAAATGAATATTTCTTCTTAGAATGTAACTCTTTTTTTAATAACTTAGAAACTTCAGCTTCTGTCTCTGCTTTTCTGCCCCGGGATTTACATAACTACCCTTACTCCACCAGCATACTATCTGAAATTTGAATTTTAGCATGCAAATTTGAGAAAAACAAATGGAGAAATCCACAAATGTTTTTCTATAGCATGATCTCTCATTCACAATGCAGATTAATTCCTGAGCCAATTTATTAAAATGTCAGCACTGTATGTTAAGGCCATTTGTGACAAGAGGTGTTTAAAATATGTATTATCGAATATAATATCCAGCAGACAACTCTTAAGAAAGTGAATGTGGTTGCTGGAACAGAACAAATGGTTCAAAGTGAACATGTGTCATCCAGATTGCACAGTCTAGTTACAAAACTAAAGCATAATTGCAATGCTATACAAGTGACTTTGGCAGATGAACCTCTGATATGAGGCATGCAGTCTCTCTGCTTGAGTGACACCTGGCACTGCAATAGAAGGTAAATGTTAAAAGTTTTCTATAGACAATGTTTGCACAAAGGAAACAAAAAGTATGGGTGGACAAATAAGTGTGTTTCTCTAAAATACTTGTGGAGGTTAGTGGACACAAGGAAAGGCAGGGATGGGATAGAACTGGACAGTTGACAAATAAATTCTATAAGCCAAGTTCACCGGTCTGGATAGGAAAGTTACTGACTGATTCTCCTTAAGCATTGTTGAGAATGGCAACTTTTGACTATTATCTATCTTATTTTTATGTATTATTTAGTCTAATGCTGGCTGGCTACTGTTAACACTTGCCTCAGAGAGAAAGCTGTTTCTGTTCAACTACTGGAGACATGGAACGCAGCAGGTGCCACTTTCAACAAAAGTTGTGTTACATCCCACTTAGGAAAGAAATGAAGAATGGCAAGCATGTGTGGGCTTTTTGTGAGGCAGTCTGGCTGTAGTGAGCTTAGAATCAGTTTCTATTAAATGAACTAGTTCCATGATGGAACACAATAGCCTGAAATCGTTGATTTACCCAGGAAGAAAGTGAGATGGATTTGGTGAAAAACCACATTCTCAGTAGCATGACAGTTGTTAAAACATATGATAAAATAATACTATAAATCAATTGTAAACAACTAATTCAAAGAGCACTTTCAAATCCAAAAGACACTATAGATTAGATGGTATACAATCTCAGGTTTTATAGCTGTTAAATTCATAACCTCATGTTCTATAAATTATTACTTTTGATATGTCCAGAAACAATCTTTTTTTCTTTAATCATGCCTCTTAACCTTTTTATTTTGAAATGTTCTAAATATTTTTAAACCCTTTCCTCATTCATAAGATGGACAGTATAATTACAAATAAATTGTGGGGTTGTATTGAAATCATATTATAAATGGAATTTAGAATGCCATTCTAGGTTTATTATGGTTATCACTCAATAATTAATATCAATAATGATTTTAATTATGACAAATGAAAATCATTTTCTTAGTTCATTATTACTATGTACACTTTTCTATTAAAGGAAATACTTTCAGTCTCTTTTGACACCACAGCCTGAGGCATCTTAGGAGATTTGCTTTACACAGGGCAACTGAGCAACTGATCTCCAGCTTGTCTGCTCCCCTGAAGACATCATAGCTTGAAGGCATCCCAGAAGCTCCTCTGTACACAGGATACAGCAGACACCACAGTCTGAAGATGTCTTGGGGGCTGTGTGCCATGAAGCGCAACTGACCAGACAGACTAAAAGCCTCCCTGGAGTTTTGTTGCACACAGCAAAACAGAAATCACAGTTTATAGGCTACCTTGGAGAACATCATCATGCAGAACAATAGCTTTACTGCTCATCTGAAGACCAAACAATGTGAAGGCCTCCCTGTAGATCTATTGAAGCCAGGGCAATAGATCAGCAGCTTCTCTGCCCCTCTGTAGAGGTCTCAGTTGGAAGGCCCCACAGGTGGATTGCAATAGCCAGGGATACAGGCCTATCAGGAGACCTGAAGTAACCCAGAGACAAAAGAGGCAGATTTCAGGCAGAGTCACCCAGACCAACAAACACAAGGGATAACTAGATGGTGAGAGGCAAGTGTAACACCATAAGCAACAGAAGTCAATACTAGTAGGCATTATCAGAACCCAGTTCTCCCACCACCAACAGCAAATCCTGAATATACCAACATACCTGATAATCAGAATGCTGACCTAAAATTCTATATTATGAAGACAAAAACTCCTTTAAGGAGGATATAAATAACTCACTGAAAGTAATACAGGGCCGGGCGTTGGTGGTACATGCCTTTAATACCAGCACTTGGGAGGCAGAGGCAGGCAGATTTCAAGGCCAGCATGGTCTACAGAGTGAGTGCCAGGACAGCCAGAACTACACAGAGAAACTATGTCACTAAAAAAAAATAGAAAGAAAAAATAAAAAAATAACAGGAATTACAGGAAATACAGGAAAATACAGGTAAACAGATAAAACACCTTAAAGAGGAAACAAATAAATCCCTTAAAGAAATACAGGAAAATACAATCAAACAGGTAAAGGAATTGAATAAAGGAGTCCAAGACCTAAAAGTGGAAGTAGAAACAATAAAGAAAACACAAATGGAGGCAAACTTGGAAATGGGAAAATCTAGAAAAGAGGTCAGGAATTAGAGATGTAAGTATCAACAACAGAATACAATTGATAGAGAATTGCAGGTTAAGAAGATATTGTAGAAGAAATTGACAAAACTATCAAAGAAAGTTCAAAACATAACAAACTTTTAACCCAAAGCATCCAGAAGTTTCAGGACACATTGAAAAGTCTAAGTCTAAGAATAATAGGAATAGAGGAGAATAAAGACTGAAAATGTCTTCAACAAATCATAGAAGAAAACTTCCCCAACCGAAAGAAAAAAAAATGGGCATAAAGGTAAAAGAAGCCCATAGAACACCAAGTAAATGGCACCAGTAAAGAAAGTCCTCTCATCACATAATAATCAAAACACTAAACATACAGAACAAAGAATGAATATTAAAAGCTGCAAGGAAAAATGACCAAGTAACATACAAAGACAGACCTATCAAAATTACACCAGTTTTCTCAACAGAGACTATGAAAGCCAGAAGTGCCTGGTCAGAGGTCATACAGACTCTTAGAGAACACAAATCCCAGTCTGGGTTACTATACCCAGCAAAACTCTAAACCAACATGGATGGAGAAAACAAAGATTCCAGGACAAAACTAAATTCAAACAGTATCTATCTACCAATCCAGCCATATAAAGGAATATAGAAGGAAAACTCCAACACAAGGAAGGTACCTACACCAAAGAAAAGACAAGATATTAAGCATCTCACCTCAAAGCAAAAGCAAGAGAACCACAAGCACATAAAGCCACCTGCAAAAACAAACATATCAGTAACCTAAACTCATCTGTCTTTAATATCTGAGTATTAATGGACTCAACTCACCTATAAGAAGACATAAGCTCACAGACTCCATATGGAGACAAGATCCAGCATTTTTCTACTTATAAGAAAAACGCCTCAATAGCAAAGATAGACACCATATCAAGGTAAAAGGATGGAAATAGCTCTTCAAAGCAAATGTTCCCAGGAAACAAACTCGAGTTGCCATCCTAAAATCCAAAAATAAGACTTTCAACTAAGCCGGGCGGTGGTGGCGCACGCCTGTAATCCCAGCACTTGGGAGGCCGAGGCAGGTGGATTTCTGAGTTCAAGGACAGCCTGGTCTACAGAGTGAGTCCAGGACAGCCAGGGCTACACACAGAAACCCTGTCTCAAAAAAAAAAAAAAAACCAAAAAACAAAAAACAAACAAAAACAACAACAACAACAACAACAACAAAAAAGACTTCCAACTAAAAGTTATCAAGAGTGATGAGGAAGTACACCTCATATTCATCAAAGTGAAAATCCACCATGACAAAGTCTCAATTCTGAATATCTATTCCCCGAATACAAGGGCACCCACACTAATAAAAGAAAATTTTCTAAACTTCAAAATACACATTGAACCCCACACAATAATAGTGACAGACTTCAACACCCCAGTCTGATATATATTTTGGATATATATATATCCAAAACATGCATTTTGACATGTAGTAACACTACAAAATATAATAGATTTTATAAATGTTATCAAAAATGTTGATAATAAAGTAAGATCAAAATGAATATTAAAGAGATTTCAAAGCTAAAATCAAATGGAGATCAAGTTCAAGATACTTAAGCACTGCATAAATGGGGCTTCATAGCAAGATCCTGGTGAAGCAGAAGGCAGAGTTAATGCCAAAAGCTTGCAAATCAAGTCTGAAACAATATACTTGAATCAATCTTATGAAAACCGGAGACAAGTCTAGGATACCGGTACATGCACACCATATCTGTTCAATATAGTACTCGAAGTTCTAGCTAGAACAATAAGACAGGAAAAAGAGATCAAGGAGATACAAATTGGCAAAGAAGAAATAAAGGTATCACCATTTGCAGATGATATGATAGTATACATAAATGACCCCCAAAAATTCTACCAGAGAACTTCTCCAGCTGATAAAAACTTCACCAAAGTGGGCAGATATAAAATTAACTCAAATAAATCAGTAGCCTAGATTTATTTTTAATTCAATATATTCTTTATTTACATTTCAAATGATTTCCCCTTTCCTGGATCTCCCCTCCCCAAAAGTCCCATAAGCCTTCTTCCTTCCCCATGTTCCCCCCTCTATCCCTTCCCACTTTCCTGTTCTGGTATTCCCCTACATTGCTGCATTGAGCCTTTCTAGAACCAGGGGCCACTCCTTCCTTCTTCTTGGACATCATTTGATATGTGGATTGTGTCCTGGTTATTCCAAGCTTCTGGGCTAATAGCCACATATCAGTGAATGCATACCATGAGGCTTCTTTTGACACTGGGTTACCTCACTTAGGAAGATGTTCTCCAGCTCCATCCATTTGTCTAAGAATATCATGAATTCATTGTTTCTAATGGCTGAATAGTACTCCATTGTGTATATACACCACAATTTTTGTATCCATTTCTCTGTTGAGGGACATATGGGTTCTTTCCAGCTTCTGGTTATTATAAATAGGGCTGCTATGAACACAGTGGAGCATGTGTCCTTATTACATGCTGGGGAATCCTCTGGGTATATGCCCAGGAGTGGTATAGCACGGTCCTCCAGAAGTGTCATGCCCAGTTTTCTGAGGAACAGCTAGACTGATTTCCAGAGTGGTTGTACCATCTTGCAATCCCACCAGCAGTGGGGGATTGCTCTTCATTCTCCACATCCTCACCAACACCTGCTGCTTCGAGTATTTAACCTTAGCCATTCTGACTGGTGTGAGGTTCTCAGGGTTATTTTGATTTGCATTTCCCTAATGACTAATGATGTTGAACATTTCTTAAGTTGCTTCTCAGCCATCTGAAGTTCTTCAAGTGAAAATTCTTTGTTTAGCTCTGTACCCCATTTTTAATCTGGTTATTTGGTTTTCTGGGGTCTACCCTTCTTGAATTCTTTGTATATATTGGATATTAGCCATCTGTCAGATGGAGGGTTGGTGAAGATCTTTTCCCAATTTGTTGGTTGCCATTTTATCCTTTTGACAGTTTCCTTAGCCTTACAGAAACTTTGTGATTTTATGAGCTCCTATTTGTCAATTCTTGACCTTAGAGCATAAGTTATTGGCATTCTGTTAAGGAACTTTCCCCCTGTGCACATGTCCTTAAAGGTCTTCCCCAGTTCCTTTTCTGTTAGTTTCAGTGTGTCTGGCTTTATGTAGAGGTTCTTGATCCACTTAGAGTTGAGCTTAGTACAAGAAGATAAGAATGGATCAATTCACATTCTTCTGTATGCAGACCTCCAATTGAACCAGCACCATTTGTTGTAAAGGCTATTTTTTCCCACTGGATGTTTTCTGCTCCTTTGTCAAAGATCAAGTGACCATGTGTGTGTGGGTTCATTTCTGGGTCTGCAATACTATTCTATTGATCCACCTGCCTGTCACTGTTCCAATATCATGCAGTTTTTAACACTATTGCTCTGTAGTATTGCTTGAGGTTGGGTATACAGATTACCCCAGAGGTTCTTTTACTGTTGAGAATAGTTTTAGCTATCCTGGGTTTTTTGTTATTAAACATGAATTTGAGAATTGCTTTTTCTACCTCTATGAAGAATTGAGTTGGGATTTTGATGGGGATTGCATAAAACCTGTATATTGCTTTTGGCAAGATGGCCATTTTAACTATATTAATCCTGCCAATCCACAAGCATGGCAGATTTTTTCGATTTTCTGAGGTCTTCTTCAATTTCCTTCTTCAGAGACCTGAAGATCTTTGTCATACAGATCTTTCACTTGTTTTGTTAGAGTCACAACAAGATACTTTATATTGTTTGTGGCTATTGTGAAGGGTGCATTTCCCTAATTTCTTTCTCAGCCTGCTTATCCTTTGAGTACAGGAAGGCTGCTGATTTTCTTGAGTTGATTTTATTTCCAGACACTTTGCTGAAGTTGTTTATCAGCTGTAGGAGTTCTCTGGTGGAGGTTTTCGGGTCACTTAAGTAGACTATCCCATCATCTGCAAATAGTGATAGTTTGATTCTTCCTTTCCAATTTGTATCCCTCTGACCTTCTTATGTTGTCTAATTGCTCTAGCTAGAACTTCAAGTACTATATTGAAAAGATATGGAGAGAGAGGACAGCCTTGTCTAGTCCCTGATTTTAATGGGATTGATTCAAGTTACTCTCCATTTAGTTTGATGTTGGCTACTGGTTTTCTGTATATTGCTTTTACTATGTTTAGGTATGGGCCTTGAATTCCTGTTCTTTCCAAGACTTTTAGCATGAAAGGATGCTGAATTTTGTCAAATGCCTTTTCAGCATCTAATGAAATTACCATGTAGTTTTTTTCTTTGAGTTTGTTCATGTAGTGGATTTCCATATATTGAACCTTCCCTGCATCCCTGGGATGAAGCCTACTTGATCATGGTGAATCATTTGATGTGTTCTTGGATTCGGTTGGCAAGAATTTTATTGAGTATTTTTGCATCGATGTTCATAAGGTAAATTCGTCTGAAGTTCTCTTTGTTGGATCTTTGTGTGATTTTGGTATTAGCATAATTGTGGCTTCGTAGAGCAAGTTTAGTAGTGTTCCTTCTGTTTCTATTTTGTGGAATAGTTTGAAGAGTATTGGTGTTAGGTCTTCTTTGAAAGTCTGATATAATTCTGCACTAAAACCGTCTGCTCCTGTGATTTTTATTTTTTTATTTTTTTTGGTTGGAAGACTTTTTATGACCCCTTCTATTTCTTTAGGGGTTATGGGACTGTTTTGTTGATATATTTGATTCTGATTTAATTTTGGTATTTGGTATCTGTCTAGGAAATTGTCCATTTCCTCCAGATTCCCCCGTTGTGTTGAGTATAGGCTTTTGTAATAGTATCTGATGATTTTTTTAATTTCCTCAGTTTCTCTTGTTATATCTCTCTTTTCATTTCTAATTTTCTCAATTTGGATAATGTCTCTATGCCCTCTGGTTAGTCTGGCTAAGGGTTTATCTATCTTGTTGATTTTCTCCAAGACCCAACTCCTGGTTTTGTTGATTCTTTGTATGGTTTTCTTAGTTTCCAATTAATTGATTTCAGCCCTGAGTTTGATGATTTCCTGTCTTCTACTCCTCCTGGTGGATTAGCTTCTTTTTGTTCCAGAGCTTTCAGTTGTGCCATAAAACTGCTAGTGTATTCCCTCTCTAGTTTCTTTTTGGAGGCACTCAGGTCTATGAGTTTTCCTCTTAGCACTGCTTTCATTGTGTCCCAAAATTTGGGTATGATGGGCCTTCATTTTCAATAAATTCTAAAAAGTCTTTGATTTCTTTCTTTATTTCTTCTTTGGCAAAGGTATCATTGAGTAGAGTGTTGTTCAGCCTCCATATGTATGTGAGCTTTCTGTTATTTTTGTTGCTATTGAAGACCAGTCTTACTCCATAGTGATCTGATAGGTGGCATGGGATTAGTTCAATCTTCTTATATTTTTTGAGGTGTAACTTGTGACCAATTATATTTTTTATTTTGGAGAAGGTACCATGAGGTGCTGAGAAAAAGATATATTATTTTGCTTTAGGATGAAATGTTTTATACATATCTATCTGTTAAATGTAATTGGCCCAAAGCTTCAAATAGTTTCAGTGTATCCCTGTTTAGTTTCTGTTTTGCTGATCGGTCCATTGAGGATAGTGGAGTGTTGAAGTCACCCACAATTTTTGTGCTAGGTGCAATGTGTGCTTTGAGCTTTAGTTTCTTTTACTAATGAGGATGCTCTTGCATTTGGAGCATAGATGTTCAGAATTGAGAGTTCTTCTTGGTCGATTTTTTCTTTGTCAAGCAAGAAATGTCCTTCCGTGTCTCTTTTGATGACTTTCGGTTGAATGTCAATTTTATCTGATATTAGAATGGCTACTCTGACTTGTTTCCTGAGACCATTTGCTTGAAAAATCATCTTCCAGCCTTTTCCCCTAAGGTAGTGTTTGTCTTTCACACTCAGGTGTGTTTCCTGTATGCAGCAAAATGTAGGGTTCTCTTTATATATCCATTCTCTTAGTCTATGTCTTTTTATTGGGGAATTGAGTCCATTGATGTTAAGAGATATTAAGGAATAGTTATTATTACTTCCTGTCATTTTTGATGTTATTTTTATATTTGAATGGTTATCTCCTTTTGGGTTTGATGAAAGAAGTTACTATCTTGTTTTTTCCAGGGTGTAGTTTCCCTCCTTTTATTGGAGTGTTCCACTTATTATCCTTTGGAAGGCTGAGTTTGTGGAAAGATATTGTGTAAATTTGGTTTTTGTCATGGAATATCTTGGTTTCTGCATCTATGGTGATTGAGAGTTTTGCTGGGTATAGTAGTCTTGACTGACATTTGTGTTCTCTTAGAGTCTGCATGAGATCTGCCCAGGATTTTCTAGCTTTCATGGTCTTTGGTAAGAAGTCTGGTGTAGTTCTGATAGGTCTTCCTTTATATGTTACTTGGCCTTTTTCTCTTACTGCCTTTAATATTCTTTCTTTGTTTACTACATTTGTGGTTTTGATTATTATGTGACAGGAGGTGTTTCTGTTCTGGTCCAGTCTGTTTGGAGTTCGTAGGCTTCTTGTATATTCACGGGCATCTCTCTCTTTAGGTTAGGGAAGTTTACTTTCATGATTTTATTAAAGATATTTGCTGGCCCTTTAAGTTGTAAATCTTCACTCTGATCTATACCTATAATCCTTAGGTTTGGTCTTCTTATTGTGTCCTGGATTAACTGGATGGTTTGGGTTACAAGCATTTTGCATTTTGCATTTTCTTTGACTGTCAAGTCAATGGTTTCTATGTTATCTTCAGCATCTGAGATTTTTCTTCTATCTCTTGTATTCTGTTGTTGATATTTGCATCTATGGCCCCTGATTTCTTCCCAAGGTTTTCTATCTCCAAAGTTGTCTTCCTTTGTGATTTCTTAGTTGTTTCTACTTCTGTTTTTAGATCCTGGATGGATTTGCTCAGTTCCTTCACTTGTTTGTTTATATTTTTCTGTAATTCTTTAAGAGATTTTTGTGTCTCCTTGTCATGACTTCTGCCTGTTGACTCAATTGCTCCTGCATTTCTTTAAATGATTTTTGTGTTTTCTCTTTACTGGCATCTATCTTTTGACTGATATTCTTCTGGATTTCTTTAAGTGATTTTTGTGTTTCCATTGTAAGTGATTCTAACTTATTCATGTTCCCCTGTATTTCTTTAAGAGATTTATGTATTTCCTTTTTGTGTTCCTCTAACAGCATCATGACCAGTGATTTTAAATCCAAATCTTGTTTTTCTGATGTGTTCACGTATCCAGGACTTGCTGTGTTGGAGAATTGGGTTTAGATGCTGCCATATTGCCTTGATTTCTGTTAGTAATGTAATCTTTGCCTTTTGCCATCTGGTTATCTCTGGCATTAGTTGGTCTTGTTGTCACTGGCTGGTGCTTGAACCTCCTGTGAGCCTGTAAGGCTATTTTTCCACACAGCAGGATAACTGGGTATCCTCTGGCACAGATTGCTGATGTGCTGCCCTCCTCTTGGGTGCCCTTGAAGCCCTGGTTTGTCTTGCCCCAAGCAATGCTATACTCGGGTTCCCTCTGTGAACCTGGTGCTGCCCATCTGCTCCTTCAGGGAGTGAAGATGGCAGATGCTTCAGGGACCTTTTCCAAGTGCTGGTCAGTCTGCAGGGCAAAGGACCCCTGACAGGGTTGGTACACAGATAGCCTGCAGAGCTGCCCAGGCCCTGGGTGCATGCAAAAGCCTGACAGGCTGAGACCCAAGCGATTTTAGCCTAGGGCTATGTTTGTGTAGCTTGCATTGTCTGTTAGATCTCTGTGGTGTTCGGGAGCCAAGATGGCGGAGCGCCCCTCCAGTAGCCTACCTTTATACAAATAATAAACAGCCTGAGAAAGAAACTGGGGGGAAAACTCCCTTTCCAATAGCCACAAATAATATAAAATATCTTAGAGAAATCTAACCAAACAAGATATGTGTAACAATAATTTCAAGTCTCTCAAGAAAGTAATTGAAGATCTCAGAAAACTGAGAGATCTCCCAATGCTCATGCACTGGCAGAATATAATAAAAATAACCATCCTACCAAAGAAAATCTACAAACTCAATGCAATCCCTATCAAAATCCCAGCACAATTCTTCAAAGACATGGAAGGAGCAATTCTCAAATTCATCTGGAAAGGCAAAAACAAAAACAAAAACAAAAAGCCAGAAGAGCAAAAATAATTAACAACAAAAGAAAGGCTGGGGGAATCACCATCCCTAATCTCAAGCTTTACTACAGAACAATAACGATTAAACACTGCAGGCAATTGGTACAGAGACACACATGCTGATCAATGGAATAGTACTGAAGATCCAGAAATAAAATGACACACTTGCCAACTCTTGAACTTTGATAAAGAAGCCAAACACATACAAAGGGAAAAAAGAAAGCATTTTTAATAAATGGTGCTAGTCTAACTGGCTGTCTATATGTAGAAAAATAAAAATATACCCATTTCTGTCACTTTGCCCAAAGCTCAAGTCCATATGGATCAAAAACCTCAACATAAAACCAGATACATTGAATTTAATAGACAAGTAAGTGGGCAAAAGCCTTGAACTCATTTGCACAGGGGGGAATTTCCAAAACAGAACTCCAATAGCTCATACTCTAAGATCAAGAATTAATAAATGGAACCTCATGAAACTGGAAAGCTTCTGTAAGACTAAAGACATACTCAACAAGACAAATTGGCTAATTATAGATTGGGAGAAAAGAGACTCTCAGGAGTCAAAGGGAGGGAGCATAAATAAAATTCCCTACAGTGGGGAGAGGAAACTTATAGAACCTACCTCCTGCAGAAAGACAGGGCATCAAATGAGGGATGGGGTTGCTATTCTACTGTCAAAACTCTGACCTATAATTGATCCTGTGTGAAAGGGTGTCAGGGATGGAAATGGAGAGAAGTCTGAGGAAAAGAAGGTGCAGTGACAGGTCCAAAATGGGATCCAGCTCAAGAGCAGGCCCCACGGCCTGACACTATTACTGAGGCTACATAATGCTCACAATAAGGGACCTATCATGACTGCCTTCTGAAATACCCAACAAGCACCTGAAAGAGTTAAATGCAGATATTTACACCCAACAAATGGGCAGAAGCTGCTGACCCCTGTGGTTGAATTAAAGAAAAACTGGAAGAAGCTGAGGAGGGTCATCCTGTAGGAGGGCCAGCAGTCTCAATTAACCTGGACCCCTAAGATCTCTCAAACACTGGACCACCAACCAGGCATACATCAGCTGATATGAGGCCTCCAACACATATACATCAAGGACTGCAGAGTCTAGGTTCAGTCAGACAAAATGCACCAAACCCTCAAGAGACTGGAGGTCCCAGGGAATTTAGAGGTCTGGTGGGGTGGGGGCTGGAGGGTGGGGACATCCTCGTGGAGACAGGGGTGAGGAGGAGGTATGGGATGTGGTGGTCAGAAGGTGGGCCAGGTAGGGAATAAAATCTGGAATATATATATATATATATATATATATATATATATATATATATATATATATATATTTAATATATATATATAATATTTACATTATATTATAATATATATATATATATATAATAAAGAAAATACCTTGAAATCATTTGTTTAAAAAACTCATTGTCTTTAAAAAAGAAAAAGTAGTTTATATTTTTACTACACTATTGATGTTTTCTGTATCTCTAATTGATATAGATGGTGTTTTCTCCAAACCAATTATATATCACTAAGTGCAAGGGAGAAATTGAATCAGTATCAATATATGATTTGAACAAAAAAAAAAAAAAGACATGCAGAAAATCACTTTATAGCCTGCTGAATTTCAATAATTAATAAGTCATTGATAAGAATAATGCCTAATACATTTCAATTGATTCCTTCCCCATATTTCAGACACATAACTAATATTTAAGGATAATATATTATACTCTTGATATTCTACAGACAACTCATGAATTGGAGCCCATGCTCACCAAAAGTTAGGTTATATTTATTGGGGATATTTCAGGTCAGGGTTATCAGAACAAATTCATTTTTGTCTAACCTAGACTTCTGAATTCCAGCTATACAACAGTACAAATGTCACCTTAATATGTGTAATTGTGGTACTTCATTATAGCAGTTCTATAAAAATGATGCAATATTATTTTCCTGTCCTAGGTATGCTCATGAATATTTCCAAATGTTTTACTGGAAAAAGAAATCATTGTGTGATAAGGTCAGAGACTGTATAAATTATAATACAAATGTCTGACATTCCCTCTCTGTGTTGCAGTATTTGGTAAATTTGTACATGTGTCTAGATTTTCATTACATAACCTTGATAATCTACACAAATTCTTTCATTTAGTTTTATGTCTAGCTTTTAAGAAATAGTTTTTGATGATAAAATAGTGTTGCCCCAATACTTTCTGAATCACTTACAGGTTTTGCTAAGAGGAAGCATCTCTAGGTAAGGAAAATAACTTTGATACACAATGGCATTTACTTCTACTGAGAATTCAACCTCATGCAGTTGATGAAGTTAACATTATCAATTAAAATTTTTTGTTTTCTTTTAACTTTAAAGTGTAAAACTAGTTACAATGATCAGAGAAATTAATTTAATATAATATAAAATTATTGCATAACAATAGCTCAACCCTGTTCTCTCTGACACTGCTTGCTATGTCTTATCCATCATTTAAATGGTTCGATATTTTTATTGGATATTTACACTTTGCAGCTCAGTAGTTAATGGTTTTTACCACAATTTGGTATCCTATTCTACAATGTGAAAGAAGAGAATCAACTCTAACTATGATTTTCACAGGCCCAACACACACACACATACACACACACACATACACACACACACATACACACACACACACATACACAGAAAGAGAGAGAGAGAAAGAGAGAGAGAGAGAGAGAGAGAGAGAGAGAGAGAGAGAGAGAGAGAGAGAGAGAGAGAGAGACCACATACACAAATTGTCAGAGATTGATTCCATTTTCAGAGATATATGTAATATATATGACCAAATACACTCGGGTATGTATATGACCAAAAGTGAAGTATGTATTTGTTTGTTTTGTCAGTGCTCAGGATTGAAACTTGGGGTGAAATGTATAGATTACTCACTGTAACTACATTTCCAGTTACAGAAGAAATTCTGAGCCTTGGTATAACATGAACTGGTCACGTGAATTAACCAATAGCCTACAAAACTAGTTCAATATGTTAAAGAGTAAAAAGAATGTGGCCATGACACAGGACCACTACTCTAATTGGACAAGGAAGGAATTGTTGCTTCTATTGTTAGGATAACAGGACACACAAAAGAATGTAGCCCACCTATTAGCTCCTAGCTCCTCTCCATAATTTACCCAGAGATTATTCAACACCAATACTGCATATATTTCAGTGCCATAAGTCTTATAAATGGCTACTGAGACAGGCATGAGCTTGGAAGGCCCCTCTTCTTGGAACCATTCCACTCTTGGGAATATTCTTACTCTTCTTTAATAAATCTATGCTCACTCTGCTCTATACTTGTCTGCATTCCCTTATGCATTTTCAAACTATGACAAGTTCAGAAGCTTCTGGGTGAATTTGTGAGTGTTGATCATCTGACATTCCAGATCTCCATGGAAAGCCTACAGAGAGATAGGAGTACAGAGAGACTCTTTCATCCTCAAAAAATAAAATTAAATTAAAAGCAATGCTATAGGTATGTTAGGCTTAGAGGTTTGAATTAGGTAAATATCATAAGGTGAATTCAAATTCAAATTGGGTTTAAGCTATTAAAAGATCCTATACATTTACTCCTATAAAAGTCAGTGTCTGATTTTATTTCAGCTACTTGCATTACCTCAAGGATCCTCAGAAAAGGATAATTACTTTAACACACTATCTTCCTCTTTTTCATCTCTCTCTCTTCTTCCCTCTCTTTCCATATTCCAGATTATCATACTTTTATTCTTAGTAGATATAGCTTAATTAATAGAAGTAACATTCTGTGTCTTTGGTACCATTGTCCCCACCCAATTTCTCTAGGACTTGGATTCCTACAAAATGTTATCCATTCTGAGCTATAATCCTTTGTAGTGTTGAATAATTATAATATAAAAGTAACTGCATTCAATGTCCTTGATGTGTATTTATATATTTCAAATTTTCCTAAAGATAGACTACAAAATATCTAATATCTATGTCAAGATAAATATGGACTGAGCTATTGTTCTTCTACCTACAGAAACACTTGCCACTCTCCTTCCAGACCCTGTGTACCCTTGTTTTCATGGAAATGATTAATGTAGTATTTGAGTCGCCATACTTATTGTTTCTGTTCTTTAACCTTTTCTACCCATTTGCCTCCAGTTTTTCTACTCACTTAGCCTTGTAGAATAAACCTCTTCCTTTGGTGGCCATTTTCTATATAACTGGTTAGATACATATTATCATTTATTTTCATGTTAATTTCTATCCTGTTTCATACATGATTTCCAAACATGATAGTCAATATTTTCGTGAAATAGCAATTGAACTATAAAATGATCCAAAACCATGACAGTCTACAGATGGGTCTGAATATATATAATATATATATAAATAAATATAATTATAAATAAATAATTAATATATTGTTATTGTTATATTAATTACTGTATTAATAATAAATTAATATAATTAAATACATGGCTTTTGTTGGGTCATTCGTATTTTCATATGGTCTAAAGTATACCAGTACAAGTATTTTTTTAATTTTAATTTAATTTAATTTAATTTTAATTTTAATTTAATTTTAATCTTTTCTTTTACAGTACAGATTTTATCCCCCTCCTGATCCACCCTCTAACTGTACCACATCCCCTACTTCCTCCCCCCATTTCCATTAGGATGTTCTCCCCACCCTCCAATCCCCACCCCAACAGACTTCTAAACTCCTTGGGGCCTCCAATCTCTAGAGGGTTAGGTGCACCTTCTCTTACTGAGTCCAGACCCAGCAGTCCTCTGCTGTGTATGAGTTTGGGGCCTCATATCAACTGCTGTATGCTGCCTGGTTGGTGGCCCAGTATCTGAGAAATCGCTGAGGTCCAGGTTAATTGAATCTGCTGGTCCTCCTACAGGTTCTTTCAGCTTTTCTCTAATTCAACCACAAGGATCAGCAGCTTCTGTCCATGGATTGGGTGTAAATATCTGTATCTGATTCTATCAGCTGCTGGTTGGGTCTTTCAGAGGCAGTCATGATAGGCCCTTGTCTTAGTTGCGGTTTTATTGCTGTGAATAGACACCATGACAAGTCTTATAAATGACAACATTTAATTGAGGCTAGCTTACAGGTTCAGTGGTTCAGTACATTGTCATCAAGGCGGAAGCATGGCAGTTTCCAGGAAGGCATGGTGCAGGAGGAGCTGAGAGTTCTACATCTTCATGTGAACGAAGCCAGGAACAGACTGGGTATCCTCAGGCAGATAGGAGGAAGATCTCCAAGCCCACCCTGATGTTGACAAGGCCATACTTTCTAATAGTGCCACCTACTAGCAAGAGCATATGTAAACCATCACATTCAACTCCTTGATCCCCATAGGCTTGTTCAAACATGAGTCTTTGGGGGCCATACCTAAACATAGCATAATGTAAAATACAACTTCAAAAGTTCCCATAAGTCTACAGCAGTCTCAACAGTCTTAAAATTCCAAAGTTCAAGGTCTCTTCTGAGATTCATCCAATCAAATACAATCCCTAAAGCAAGATAGGAAATCATCTGGGTGAACTCCAAACTCTGTATCTCCATATCTGATGGCAAAGCAGTCATTAGATCTTGAAATCCTTTTGCATCTTTGTTGACTGCAACAAACTTCTTTCTCCTGGGCTGGTTCCACTTCCTGTTAGCAGTTTTTCTTGGCAGGCATCCTGTGGCTCTGGCATCTTTAACATCTTGGGGTCCTTGAGTCAACTTCAGCTTCACAGCTTCTTGTTTCAATGTCTGGGATCCACACATGATTTTCTTTGTTCCTCCAGATGGTTGGAGTCATTTCTCCAGCTCTGCCCTCTGTATCACTCCAAATTCAGGTTGATCCACTCCATTGCCACTGCTGCTTTTGGTGGTCATTCCATGGCATCTCCAATACGTTGGGATCTTCCTCTGCAACTAGGCTTCACCAATAGCCTCACAGAGGCTCTTTTCATGGTGCCAAGCCTCAACTCCTTCACATGACCCCTTTAGTCCCGGGCTCTCAACTACAACTGAGGCTTCACTTTTACCAGTGGCTTTCCATGACCTCTCAGAGTACCAAGCCTCAACTCTTCTTCATGATGTCGTCATGCTTTCAAAACCAGAATCTGAATGATTCTTACAGATTTCAAAATACAGCTGCAGTATGAGGTACAACCTTGGTTATCTCTGGAACATAGCTTCTTTGTGCTCTCAGAAAACACTTCCCAGAAAATTTTACCTCATTGATGCTGGTCTCTTAGTAACCACTAATTTCTTAGCCTCAGCTAACCAGCATCAATTACCATAATAGTCCTTTATTTTTCACTCTAAAGCCAGAGCCACATGGCCAAAGTTGACATGCTCTGCTGCTTGCTGAAGCTCTACCCGCCCCCCATTCTATTACCAGCTTTCTGTTTTCCAACTCCCTCTCTACCTAATCTGGTTTACTGGCTTTCTGTTTTCCAAGTCCCTCTGTGACTAATCTTGGCTGCCTTGGACCTTTCGCTGTAAATTGACTTTGAATTCAGAAAACTGCATGCCTGTTTCCTAAACTCTGGGATTAAAGCTGTGGTTCACCAAGCCTGGATTTAAGTTTTTCTTCACCTAGAACTTGCTCTAGGCCTTGGATTCAGAGATCTGCTTGTCTTTGCCTTCTGGGATTAGTGGCTTATAATACCATGCGTGGTATTAGGTGGGTGGGATCTTGCCACAAGGTCACTACTCCCTCAATTCAATTTAATATCCTTGAACATAGGAGTCAGCTCCATTTCACTTCCTGGTACCCCTTTAATGCTAGAACCATGTATTTTACATTTTCCCTTTCTCACCTTGCTATGTTTATTTAATATGGTCTTCATGAGATTTAACTACAGAACAAAGTCTATGATGTGTATTTCTGAGACTTCCTTTGTCTGTGGAATTAATCTGAGTCTCTTTACCTTAGCCTCCAGGGACTCTTCATACAAGGGCAAAAGTAGCCACATTCTTCATCAAAATACTATAAAAACAGTTTCTAGGCCACATACTGTAGTTCTTCTCCACTGAAACCTCTTGGACCAGGTCTGCACAGTTAAAATAACTCAACAGAAGCAAAGTCTTCCATATTACTACTAGGATAGTTCATTAAACCCCACCAAAAGCATTCCATGACTTTCCAAATCCCAAGTCCCAAAATTTACATTCTTCCAGACAAAATCATGGTCAGGCCTATTACAGCAATACCCTAGTCCTTGGTACCACCTTCTGTCTTTGGGTTTTACTGCAGTGAACAGACACTGTGACTAAGGCAAGTCTTATAAATGACAACATTTAATTGAGGCTGGCTTACAGGTTCTGAGGTTCAGTTCATTGTTATCAAGGCAGAATCATGGCCGCATGCAAGCAGGCATGATGCAGAAGCGGAGAGTTCTACATCTTCATGTAAAGGAAGCCAGCAACGGAATGGGCATCCTTAGGCAGCTAGGAGGAAGGTCTCCTAGCCCACCCCCTTATAACGTGGTATTCTTACATATTCTTTCGAGAGAAAATTCTCCTGTGCGTTCTCTTTTGAGGCTACATGCTTAGACATACATGCAGCACCAAAGCTTTTCAAGTCACAACTTGTTGTTTAGGAAAAACAAGATAATTTCGCACGATGCAGGATTTCCTTAATACGTGCTTTTCTGATAAATTTTGACCAAAGAAAATTCTCCTGTGGGTTCTCTTTTGAGGCTACACGTTTAGACGTACACGCCACACCAAATCTTTTCGAGTTACAACGTGTTGCTTAGGAGATACAAGCTAATTTTGTACGATGCGATATTTCTTCTCGTAAAGTGTTTCTAATACGTACATATTTGTCTTTTCTCTGCAACACTGTATTTCCTTATAACGTGGTATTCTTATATATTCTTTCAAGAGAAAACTCCCCTGTGCATTCTCTTTGAGGCCACACGTTTAGACATACACGCAACACCAAAGATTTTCGAGTTAAAACGTGTTGTTTAGGAAAAACAAGATAATTTCGCACGATGCGGGATTTCCTTAAAACGTGGTTTTCTGACAAATTTTGACGAAAGAAAATTCTCCTGTGGGTTCTCTTTTGAGGCTACACGTTTCAATGTACACGCCACACCAAATCTTTTCGAGTTACAACGTGTTGTTTAGGAAATACAAGCTAATTTTGTACGATGTAGTATTCCTTCTCGTAAAGTGTTTCCAATATGTATGTACCTGTCTTTAGTCTGCAACACTGTATTTCCTTATAACGTGGTATTCTTACATATTCTTTCGAGAGAAAATTCTCCTGTGCCTTCCCTTTTGAGGCTACACGCTTAGACATACACGCAACACCAAATCTTTTCGAGTTACAACGTGTTGTTTAGGAAAAACAAAATAATTTCGCACGATGCGGGATTTCCTTAAAACGTGGTTTTCTGAAAAAATTTTGACGAATGAAAATACTCCTGTGGGTTCTCTTTTGAGGCTACATGTTTAGATGTAAACACCATCTCAAATCCTTTTGAGTCACAACGTGTTGTTTAGGAGATACAAGCTAATTTTGTACCATGCGTTATTTCTTCTCGTAAAGTGTTTCCAATACGTACATATTTGTCTTTACTCTGCAACACTGTATTTCCATATAACGTGGTATTCTTACACATTCTTTCGAGAGAAACCTCTCCTGTGTGTACTCTTTTGAGGCTACATGCTTAGACATACACGCAACACCAAAGCTTTTCGAGTTACAACGTGTTGTTTTGGAAAAACCAAATAATTTCGCACGATGCGGGATTTCCTTAAAACGTGGTTTTCTGACAAATTTTGACGAAAGAAAATTCTCCTTTGTGTTCTCTTTTGAGGCTACATATTCACACATACACGTCACACCAAATCTTTTCGAGTTACAACGTGTTGTTTAGGAGATACAAGCTAATTTTGTAGATGCGATATTTCTTCTCGTAAAGTGTTTCCAATATGTACGTATTTGTCTTTACTCTGAAACACTGTATTTCCTTATAACGTGGTATTCTTACATATTCTTTCGAGAGAAAACTCTCCTGTGCGTTCTCTTTAGAGGCCACACGTTTAGACATACACGGAACCCCAAAGCTTTTGGAGTTACAACGTGTTGTTTAGGAAAAACGAGATAATTTCGCATGATGAGGGATTTCCTTAAAACGTGGTTTTCTGAAAAAAATTTGATGAAAGAAAATTCTCCTGTGGATGCTCTTTTGAGGCTACACGTTTTGATGTAAACACCACACCAAACCTTTTCGAGTTACAACGTGTTGTTTAGGAGATACAAGCTAATTTTTTACCATGCGTTATTTCTTCTCATAAAGTGTTTACAATATATACATATTGTTCTTTACTCTGCAACACTGTATTTCCAAATAACGTGTTATTCTTACATATTCTTTCGAGAGAAAACTCTCCTGTGCATTCTCTTTTGAGGCTACACGCTTAGACATACACGCAACACCAAAGCTTTTCGAGTTAAAACGGGTTGTTTAGGAAAAACAAGATAATTTCCCACGATGCGGGATTTCCTTAAAACGTAGTTTTCTGAGAAATTTTGACGAAAAAAAATTCTCCTGTCGGTTCTCCTTTGAGGCTACACGTTTCAACGTACACGCCACACCAAATCTTTTCGAGTTACGACGTGTTGTTTAGGAAATACAAGCTAATTTTGTACGATGTATTATTCCTTCTCATAAAGTGTATCCAATACGTATGTATCTGTCTTTACTCTGCAACACTGTATTTCCTTATAACGTGGTATTCTTACATATTCGTTCGAGAGAATACTCTACTGTGCATTCTCTTTTGAGTCTACACGCTTAGACATACACGCAACACCAAAGCTTTTCGAGTTACAACGTGTTGTTTAGAAAAAACAAAATAATTTCGCACGATGATGGATTTCCTTAAAACGTGGTTTTCTGAAAAAAAAATTGACGAAAGAAAATACTCCTGTGGGTTCTTTTTGAGGCTACATGTTTAGATGTAATGACCACATCAAATCCTTTTGAGTTACAACGTGTTGTTTAGGAGATACAGGCTAATTTTCTACCATGCGTTATTTCTTCTTGTAAAGTGTTTCCAAAATGTACATATTTGTCTTTACTCTGCAACACTGTATTTCCATATAACGTGGTATTCTTAAATATTCTTTCTAGAGAAACCTCTCCTGTGCGTTGTCTTTTGAGGCTACACGCTTAGACATACAAGAAACACCAAAGCTTTTCGAGTTACAACGTGTTGTTTTGGAAAAACAAAATAATTTCGCACGATGCGGGATTTCCTTAAAACCTGGTTTTCTGAAAAATTTTGACGAACGAAAATTCTCCTGTGGGTTCTCTTTTGAGGCTACACGTTTAGACGTACATGCCACACCAAATCTTTTCGAGTTACAACGTGTTGTTTAGGAGATACAAGCTAATTTTGTAGACGCGTTATTTCTTCTCGTAAAGTGTTTACAATACTTACGTATTTGTCTTTACTCTGCAACACTGTATTTCCTTATAACGTGGTATTCTTACATATTCTTTCGAGAGAAAACTCTCCTGTGCATTCTCTTTAGAGGCCACATGTTTAGACATACACGCAACCCCAAAGATTTTCAAGTTACAACGTGTTGTTTAGGAAAAACTACATAATTTCGCATGATGCAGGATTTCCTTAAAACGTGGTTTTCTGAAAAAAATTTGACGAAAGAAAATTCTCCTGTGTGTTCTCTTTTGAGGCTACACGTTTAGATGTAAACACCACACCAAACCTTTTCGAGTTGCAACGTGTTGTTTAGGAAATACAAGCTAATTTTGTATGATGTATTATTCCTTCTCGTAAAGTGTTTCCAATACGTATGTATCTGTCTTTACTCTGCAACACTGTATTTCCTTATAACGTGGTATTCTTACATATTCGTTCGAGAGAATACTCTACTGTGCGTTCTCTTTTGAGTCTACACGCTTAGACATACACGCAACACCAAAGCTTTTCGAGTTACAACGTGTTGTTTAGGAAAAACAAAATAATTTCGCACGATGCGGGATTTCCTTAAAACGTGGTTTTCTGAAAAAAAATTGACGAAAGAAAATACTCCTGTGGGTTCTTTTTGAGGCTACATGTTTAGATGTAATGACCACATCAAATCCTTTTGAGTTACAACGTGTTGTTTAGGCGATACATGCTAATTTTGTACCATGCGTTATTTCTTCTTGTAAAGTGTTTCCAATATGTACATATTTGTCTTTACTCTGCAACACTGTGTTTCCATATAACGTGGTATTCTTAAATATTCTTTCTAGAGAAACCTCTCCTGTGCGTTGTCTTTTGAGGCTACACGCTTAGACATACAAGAAACACCAAAGCTTTTCGAGTTACAACGTGTTGTTTTGGAAAAACAAAATAATTTCGCACGATGCGGGATTTCCTTAAAACCTGGTTTTCTGAAAAATTTTGACGAACGAAAATTCTCCTGTGGGTTCTCTTTTGAGGCTACACGTTTAGACGTACATGCCACACCAAATCTTTTCGAGTTACAACGTGTTGTTTAGGAGATACAAGCTAATTATGTAGACGCGTTATTTGTTCTCGTAAAGTGTTTACAATACTTACGTATTTGTCTTTACTCTGCAACACTGTATTTCCTTATAACGTTGTATTCTTACATATTCTTTCGAGAGAAAACTCTCCTGTGCATTCTCTTTAGAGGCCACATGTTTAGAGATACACGCAACCCCAAAGCTTTTCAAGTTACAACGTGTTGTTTAGGAAAAACAACATAATTTCGCATGATGCAGGATTTCCTTAAAACGTGGTTTTCTGAAAAAATTTTGACGAAAGAAAATTCTCCTGTGTGTTCTCTTTTGAGGCTACACGTTTAGATGTAAACACCACACCAAACCTTTTCGAGTTGCAACGTGTTGTTTAGGAGATACAAGCTAATTTTTTACCATGCGTTATTTCTTCTCATAAAGTGTTTCCAATACATACATATTGGTCTTTACTCTGCAACAGTGTATTTCCAAATAACGTGGTATTCTTACATATTCTTTCGAGAGAAAACTCCCCTGTGCGTTCTCTTTTGAGGCTACATGCTTAGACATACACGCAACACCAAAGCTTTTCAAGTTACAACGTGTTGTTTAGGAAAAACAAGGTAATTTCGCACGATGCGGGATTTCCTTAAAACATGGTTTTCTGACAAATTTTGACGAAAGAACATTCTCCTGTGGGTTCCCTTTTGAGGCTCCACATTTAGACGTACATGCCACACCAAATCTTTTCGAGTTACAACGTGTTGTTTAGGAGATACAAGCTAATTTTGTAGGATACATTATTTCTTCTCTTAAAGTGTTTCCAATAAGTACCTATTTATCTTTACTCTGCATCACTGTATTTCCTTATAACGTGGTATTCTTACATATTCTTTCGAGAGAAAACTCTCCTGTGCGTTCTCTTTTGAGGCAACACGCTTAGACATACACGCAGCACCAAAGCTTTTCGAGTCACAACGTGTTGTTTAGGAAAAACAAGATAATTTCGCACGATGCGGGATTTCCTTAATACATGGTTTTCTGACAAATTTTGACCAAAAATAATTCTCCTGTGGGTTCTCTTTTGAGGCTACATGTTTAGACGTACACGCCACACCAAATCATTACGAGTTACAAAGTGTTGTTTAGGAGATACAAGCTAATTTTTTACGATGTGTTACTTCTTTTCATAAAGTGTTTCCAATATGTACGTATTTGTCTTTACTCTGCAACACTGTATTTCCTTATAATGTGGTATTCTTATATATTCTTTCGAGAGAAAACTCTCCTGTGCGTTCTCTTTGAGGCCACACGTTTAGACATACACGCAACACCAAAGCTTTTCGAGTTAATACGTGTTGTTTAGGAAAAACAAGATAATTTCGCATGATGCGGGATTTCCTTAAAATGTGGTTTTCTGACAAATTTTGACGAAAGAAAATTCTCCTGTGGGTTCTCTTTTGAGGCTACACGTTTCAACGTACACGCCACAACAAATCTTTTCGAGTTACAACGTGTTGTTTAGGAAATACAAGCTAATTTTATACGATGTATTATTCCTTCTCGTAAAGGGTTTCCAATACGTATGTATCTGTTTTTACTCTACGACACTGTATTTCCTTATAACGTGGTATTCTTACATATTCGTTCGAGAGAATACTCTACTGTGCATTCTCTTTTGAGTCTACACGCGTAGACATACACACAACACAAAAGATTTTCAAGTTACAACGTGTTGTTTAGAAAAAACAAAATAATTTCGCACGATGATGGATTTCCTTAAAATGTGGTTTTCTGAAAAAATTTTGACAAAAGAAAATACTCCTGTGGGTTCTCTTTTGAGGCTCCATGTTTAGATGTAATCACCACATCAAATCCTTTTGAATCACAACGTGTTGTTTAGGAGATACAGGCTAATTTTGTACCATGCGTTATTTCTTCTTGTAAAGTGTTTCCAATATGTACATATTTGTCTTTACTCTGCAACAGTGTATTTCCATATAACATGGTATTCTTAAATATTCTGTCGAGAGAAACCTCTCCTGTGCGTTCTCTTTTGAGGCTACATGCTTAGACATACACGCAACACCAAAGCTTTTCGAGTTACAACGTGTTGTTTTGGAAAAACAAAATAATTTCGCACGATGCGGGATTTCCTTAAAACGTGGTTTTCTGAAAAATTTTGACGAAAGAAAATTCTCCTGTGGGTTCTCTTTTGAGGCTACACGTTTAGACGTTCACGCCACACCAAATCCTTTCGAGTTACAACGTGTTGTTTAGGAGATACAAGCTAATTTTGTAGATGCGTTATTTCTTCTCGTAAAGTGTTTACAATATGTACGTATTTGTCTTTACTCTGCAACACTGTATTTCCTTATAACGTGGTATTCTTACATATTCTTTCGAGAGAAAACTCTCCTGTGCATTCTCTTTAGAGGCCACACGTTTAGACATACACGCAACCCCAAAGCTTTTCGAGTTACAACGTGTTGTTTAGGAAAAACAAGATAATATCGGATGATGTGGGATTTCCTCAAAACGTGGTTTTCTGAAAAAATTTTGACGAAAGAAAATTCTCCTTTGTGTTCTCTTTTGAGGCTACACGTTTAGATGTAAACACCACACCAAACCATTTCGAGTTGCAACGTGTTGTTTAGGAGATACAAGCTAATATTTTACCATGCGTTATTTCTTCTCATAAAGTATTTCCAATACATACATATTGGTCTTTACACTACAACACTGTATTTCCAAATAACGTGGTATTCTTACATATTCTTTCGAGAGACAACACTCCTGTGCGTTCTCTTTTGAGGCTACATGCTTAGACATACACGCAACACCAAAGCTTTTCAAGTTACAACGTGTTGTTTAGGAAAAACAAGATAATTTCGCAGGAAGCGGGATTTTCTTAAAACGTGGTTTTCTGACAAATTTTGACGAAAGAAAATTCTTCTGTGGGTTCCCTTTTGAGGCTCCACGTTTAGATGTACACGCCACACCGAATCTTTTCGAGTTACAACTGTTGTTTAGAAGATACAAGCTAATTTTGTATGATACATTATTTCTTCTCGTAAAGTGTTTCCAATAAGTACCTATTTGTCTTCATCCTGCAACACTGTATTTCCTTATAACGTGGTATTCTTACATATTCTTTCGAGAGAAAATTCTCCTGTGCGTTCTCTTTTGAGGCTACACGCTTAGACATATACGCAGCACCAAAGCTTTTCAAGTCACAATGTGTTGTTTATGAAAAACAAGATAATTTCGCAAGATGCAGGATTTCCTTAATACGTGCTTTTCTGACAAATTTTGACCAAAGAAAATTCTCCTGTGGGTTCTCTTTTGAGGCTACACGTTTAGACGTACACGCCACACCAAATCTTTTCGAGTTACAACGTGTTGTTTAGGAGACACAAGCTAATTTTGTACGATGCGTTATTTGTTCTCGTAAAGTGTTTCCAATACGTACATATTAGTCTTTTCTCTGCAACACTGTATTTCCTTATAACGTGGTATTCTTATATATTCGTTCGAGAGAAAACTCCCCTGTGCATTCTCTTTGAGGCCACACGTTTAGACATACACGCAACACCAAAGCTTTTCAAGTTAAAACGTGTTGTTTAGGAAAAACAAGATAATTTCGCACGATGCGGGATTTCCTTAAAACGTGGTTTTCTGACAAATTTTGACGAAAGAAAATTCTCATGTGGGTTCTCTTTTGAGGCTACACGTTTCAACATACACGCCACACCAAATCTTTTCGAGTTACAACGTGTTGTTTAGGAAATACAAGCTAATTTTGTACGATGTATTATTCCTTCTCGTAAAGTGTTTCCAATACGTATGTACGTTCCTTATAACGTGGTATTCTTACATATTCGTTCGAGAGAATACTCTACTGTGCATTCTCTTTTGAGTCTACACGCTTAGACATACACGCAACACAAAAGCTTTTCGAGTTACAACATGTTGTTTAGGAAAAACAAAATAATTTCGCACAATGATGGATTTCCTTAAAACGTGGTTTTCTGAAAAAATTTTGACGAAAGAAAATACTCCTGTGGGTTCTCTTTTGAGGCTACATGTTTAGATGTAATCACCACATCAAATCCTTTTGAGTCACAACGTGTTGTTTAGGAGATACAGGCTAATTTTTACCATGCGTTATTTCTTCTTGTAAAGTGTTTCCAATATGTACATATTTGTCTTTACTCTGCAACACTGTATTTCCATATAACGTGGTATTCTTAAATATTCTTTCAAGAGAAACCTCTCCTGTGCGTTCCCTTTTGAGGCTACATGCTTAGACATACACGCAACACCAAAGCTTTTCAAGTTACAACGTGTTGTTTTGGAGAAACAAAATAATTTCGCACGATGCGGGATTTCCTTAAAACGTGGTTTTCTGAAAAATTTTGACGAACGAAAATTCTCCTGTGGGTTCTCTTTTGAGGCTACACGTTTAGACGTTCACGCCACACCAAATCCTTTCGAGTTACAACGTGTTGTTTAGGAGATACAAGCTAATTTTGTAGATGCGTTATTTCTTCTCGTAAAGTGTTTACAATATGTACGTATTTGTCTTTACTCTGCAACACTGTATTTCCTTATAACGTGGTATTCTTACATATTCTTTCGAGAGAAAACTCTCCTGTGCGTTCTTTTTAGAGGCCACACGTTTAGACATACACGCAACCCCAAAGCTTTTCGAGTTACAACGTGTTGTTTAGGAAAAACAAGATAATTTCGGATGATGTGGGATTTCCTCAAAACGTGGTTTTCTGAAAAAATTTGACGAAAGAAAATTCTCCTGTGTGTTCTCTTTTGAGGCTACACGTTTAGATGTAAACACCACACCAAACCATTTCGAGTTGCAACGTGTTGTTAGGAGATACAAGCTAATATTTTACCATGCGTTATTTCTTCTCATAAAGTGTTTCCAATACATACATATTGGTCTTTACTCTGCAACACTGTATTTCCAAATAACGTGGTATTCTTACATATTCTTTCGAGAGAAAACTCCCCTGTGCGTTCTCTTTTGAGGCTACACGCTTAGACATACACGCAACACCAAAGCTTTTCAAGTTACAACGTGTTGTTTAGGAAAAACAAGATAATTTCGCAGGAAGCGGGATTTTCTTAAAACGTGGTTTTCTGACAAATTTTGACGAAAGAAAATTCTTCTGTGGGTTCCCTTTTGAGGCTCCACGTTTAGATGTACACGCCACACCGAATCTTTTCGAGTTACAACTGTTGTTTAGGAGATACAAGCTAATTTTGTACGATACTTTATTTCTTCTCGTATAGTGTTTCCAATAAGTACCTATTTGTCTTTACTCTGCAACACTGTATTTACTTATAACGTGTTATCCTTACATATTCTTTCGAGAGAAAATTCTCCTGTGCGTTCTCTTTTGAGGCTACACGCTTAGACATACACGCAGCACCAAAGCTTTTCAAGTCACAACGTGTTGTTTAGGAAAAACAAGATAATTTCTCACGATGCAGGATTTCCTTAATACGTGCTTTGTTGACAAATTTTGACCAAAAAAATTCTCCTGTGGGTTCTCTTTTGAGGCTACACGTTTAGACGTACACGACACACCAAATCTTTTCGAGTTACAACGTGTTGTTTAGGAGATACAAGCTAATTTTGTACGATGCGTTATTTCTTCTCGTAAAATGTTTCCAATACGTACATATTAGACTTTTCTCTGCAACACTGTATTTCCTTATAACGTGGTATTCTTATATATTCTTTCGAGAGAAAACTCCCCTGTGCATTCTCTTTGAGGCCACACGTTTAGACATACACGCAACACCAAAGCTTTACGAGTTAAAACGTGTTGTTTAGGAAAAACAAGATAATTTCGCACGATGCGGGATTTCCTTAAAACGTGGTTTTCTGACAAATTTTGACGAAAGAAAATTCTCCTTTGGGTTCTCTTTTGAGGCTACACGTTTCAACGTACACGCCACACCAAACCTTTTCGAGTTACAACGTGTTGTTTAGGAAATACAAGCTAATTTTGTACGATGTATTATTCCTTCTCGTAAAGTGTTTCCAATATGTATGTATCTGTCTTTACTCTGCAACACCGTATTTCCTTATAACGTGGTTATCTTACATATTCTTTCGAGAGAAAATTCTCCTGTGCCTTCCCTTTTGAGGCTACACGCTTAGACATACATGCAACACCAAATCTTTTCGAGTTACAACGTGTTGTTTAGGAAAAACAAAATAATTTCGCACGATGCGGGATTTCCTTAAAACGTGGTTTTCTGAAAAAATTTTGACGAAAGAAAATACTCCTGTGGGTTCTCTTTTGAGGCTACATGTTTAGATGTAAACACTACCTCAAATCCTTTTGAGTCACAACGGGTTGTTTAGGAGATACAAGCTAATTTTGTACCATGCGTTATTTCTTCTCGTAAAGTGTTTCCAATACGTACATATTTGTCTTTACTCTGCAACACTGTATTTCCATATAACGTGGTATTCTTACATATTCTTTCGAGAGAAACCTCTGCTGTGTGTACTCTTTTGAGGCTACATGCTTAGACATACACGCAACACCAAAGCTTTTCGAGTTACAACGTGTTGTTTTGGAAAAACCAAATAATTTCGCACGATGCGGGATTTCCTTAAAACGTGGTTTTCTGACAAATTTTGACGAAAGAAAATTCTCCTGTGGGTTCTCTTTTGAGGCTACACGTTTAGATGTACATGCCACACCAAATCTTTTCGAGTTACAACGTGTTGTTTAGGAGATACAAGCTAATTTTGTAGATGCGTTATTTCTTCTCGTAAAGTGTTTCCAATACATACCTATTTGTCTTTACTCTGCAACACTGTATTTCCTTATAACGTGGTATTCTTACATATTCTTTCGAGAGAAAACTCTCCTGTGTGTTCTCTTTAGAGGCCACACATTTAGACATACACGCAACCCCAAAGCTTTTGGAGTTACAACGTGTTGTTTAGGAAAAATGAGATAATTTCGCATGATGAGGGATTTCCTTAAAACGTGGTTTTCTGAAAAAATTTTGACGAAAGAAAATTCTCCTGTGGATTCTCTTTTGATGCGACACGTTTTGATGTAAACACCACACCAAACCTTTTCGAGTTGCAACGTGTTGTTTAGGAGATACAAGCTAATTTTTTACCATGCGTTATTTCTTCTCATAAAGTGTTTACAATATATACATATTGTTCTTTACTCTGCAACACTGTATTTCCAAATAACGTGTTATTCTTACGTATTCTTTTGAGAGAAAACTCTCCTGTGCGTTCTCTTTTGAGGCTACACGCTTAGACATACACGCAACACCAAAGCTTTTTGAGTTAAAACGTGTTGTTTAGGAAAAACAAGATAATTTCGCACGATGCGGGATTTCCTTAAAACGTGGTTTTCTGAGAAATTTTGACGAAAGAAAATTCTCCTGTCGGTTCTCCTTTGAGGCTACACGTTTCAACGTACACGCCACACCAAATCTTTTCGAGTTACAACGTGTTGTTTAGGAAATACAAGCTAATTTTGTATGATGAATTATTCCTTCTCGTAAAGAGTTTCCAATATGTATGTATCTGTCTTTACTCTGCAACACTGTATTTCCTTATAACGTGGTATTCTTACATATTCGTTCGAGAGAATACTCTACTGTGCGTTCTCTTTTGAGTCTACACGCTTAGACATACACGCAACACCAAAGCTTTTCGAGTTACAACGTGTTGTTTAGGAAAAACAAAATAATTTCGCACGATGATGGATTTCCTTAAAACGTGGTTTTCTGAAAAAAATTTGACGAAAGAAAATACTCCTGTGGGTTCTTTTTGAGGCTACATGTTTAGATGTAATGACCACATCAAATCCTTTTGAGTTACAACGTGTTGTTTAGGAGATACAGGCTAATTTTGTACCATGCGTTATTTCTTCTTGTAAAGTGTTTCCAATATGTACATATTTGTCTTTACTCTGCAACACTGTATTTCCATATAACGTGGTATTCTTAAATATTCTTTCGAGAGAAACCTCTCCTGTGCGTTGTCTTTTGAGGCTACACGCTTAGACATACACGCAACACCAAAGCTTTTCGAGTTACAACGTGTTGTTTAGGAAAAACAACATAATTTCGCATGATGCAGGATTTCCTTAAAACGTGGTTTTCTGAAAAAATTTTGACGAAAGAAAATTCTCCTGTGTGTTCTCTTTTGAGGCTACACGTTTAGATGTAAACACCACACCAAACCTTTTCGAGTTGCAACGTGTTGTTTAGGAGATACAAGCTAATTTTTTACCATGCGTTATTTCTTCTCATAAAGTGTTTCCAATACATACATATTGGTCTTTACTCTGCAACAGTGTATTTCCAAATAACGTGGTATTCTTACATATTCTTTCGAGAGAAAACTCCCCTGTGCGTTCTCTTTTGAGGCTACATGCTTAGACATACACGCAACCTCACAGCTTTTCAAGTTACAATGTGTTGTTTAGGAAAAACAAGATAATTTCGCACGAAGCGGGATTTCCTTAAAACGTGGTTTTCTGAAATATTTTGAGGAAAGAAAATTCTCCTGTGGCTTCCCTTTTGAGGCTCCACGTTTAGATGTACATGCCACACCAAATCTTTTCGAGTTACAACGTGTTGTTTAGGAGATACAAGCTAATTTTGTACGATACATTATTTCTTCTCTTAAATTGTTTCCAATAAGTACCTATTTGTCTTTACTCGGCAACACTGTATTTCCTTATAACGTGGTATTCTTACATATTCTTTCGAGAGAAAACTCTCCTGTGCATTCTATTTTGAGGCTACACGCTTAGACATACACGCAGCACCAAAGCTTTTCGAGTCACAACGTGTTGTTTAGGAAAAACAAGATAATTTCGCACGATGCGGGATTTCCTTAATACGTGGTTTTCTGACAAATTTTGACCAAAAATAATTCTCCTGTGGGTTCTCTTTTGAGGCTACATGTTTAGACGTACACGCCATACCAAATCATTTCGAGTTACAAAGTGTTGTTTAGGAGATACAAGCTAATTTTTTACGATGTGTTACTTCTTTTCATAAAGTGTTTCCTATACGTACGTATTTGTCTTTACTCTGCAACACTGTATTTCCTTATAATGTGGTATTCTTATATATTCTTTCGAGAGAAAACTCTCCTGTGCGTTCTCTTTGAGGCCACACGTTTAGACATACACGCAACACCAAAGCTTTTCGAGTTAAAACGTGTTGTTTAGGAAAAACAAGATAATTTCGCATGATGCGGGATTTCCTTAAAATGTGGTTTTCTGACAAATTTTGACGAAAGAAAATTCTCCTGTGGGTTCTCTTTTGAGGCTACACGTTTTAACGTACACGCCACACCAAATCTTTTCGAGTTACAACGTGGTGTTTAGGAAATACAAGCTAATTTTGTACGATGTATTATTCCTTCTCGTAAAGGGTTTCCAATATGTATGTATCTGTCTTTACTCTGCAACACTGTATTTCCTTATAACGTGGTATTCTTACATATTCGTTCGAGAGAATACTCTACTGTGCATTCTCTTTTGAGTCTACATGCTTAGACATACACGCAACACAAAAGCTTTTCGAGTTACAACGTGTTGTTTAGGAAAAACAAAATAATTTCGCACGATGATGGATTTCCTTAAAACGTGGTTTTCTGAAAAAATTTTGACGAAAGAAAATACTCCTGTGGGTTCTCTTTTGAGGCTACATGTTTAGATGTAATCACCACATCAAATCCTTTTGAGTCACAACGTGTTGTTTAGGAGATACAGGCTAATTTTGTACCATGCGTTATTTCTTCTTGTAAAGTGTTTCCAATATGTACATATTTGTCTTTATTCTGTAACACTGTATTTCCATATAACGTAGTATTCTTAAATATTCTTTCAAGAGAAACCTCTCCTGTGCGTTCTCTTTTGAGGCTACACGCTTAGACATACATGCAACACCAAAGCTTTTCGAGTTACAACGTGTTGTTTTGGAAAAACAAAATAATTTCGCACGATGCGGGATTTCCTTAAAACGTGGTTTTCTGAAAAATTTTGACGAACGAAAATTCTCCTGTGGGTTCTCTTTTGAGGCTACACGTTTAGGCGTTCACGCCACACCAAATCCTTTCGAGTTACAATGTGTTGTTTAGGAGATACAAGCTAATTTTGTAGATGCGTTATTTCTTCTCGTAAAGTGTTTACAATATATACGTATTTGTCTTTACTCTGCAACACTGTATTTCCTTATAACGTGGTATTCTTACATATTCTTTCGAGAGAAAACTCTCCTGTGCGTTCTCTTTAGAGGCCACACGTTTAGACATACACGGAACCCAAAAGCTTTTGGAGTTACAACGTGTTGTTTAGGAAAAACGAGATAATTTCGCATGATGAGGGATTTCCTCAAAACGTGGTTTTCTGAAAAAATTTTGACGAAAGAAAATTCTCCTGTGGATTCTCTTTTGAGGCTACACGTTTTGATGTAAACACCACACCAAAGCTTTTCGAGTTACAACGTGTTGTTTAGGAGATACAAGCTAATTTTTTACCATGCGTTATTTCTTCTCATAAAGTGTTTACAATATATACATATTGTTCTTTACTCTGCAACGCTGTATTTCCAAATAACGTGTTATTCTTACATATTCTTTCGAGAGAAAACTCTCCTGTGCGTTCTCTTTTGACACTACACGCTTAGACATACACGCAACACCAAAGCTTTTCGAGTTAAAACGTGTTGTTTAGGAAAAACAAGATAATTTCGCACGGTGCGGGATTTCCTTAAAACGTGGTTTTCTGAGAAATTTTGACGAAAGAAAATTCTCCTGTCGGTTCTCCTTTGAGGCTACACGTTTCAACGTACACGCCACACCAAATCTTTTCGAGTTACAACGTGTTGTTTAGGAAAAACAAGCTAATTTTGTACGATGTATTATTCCTTCTCGTAAAGTGTTTCCAATACGTATGTATCTGTCTTTACTCTGCAACACTGTATTTCCTTATAACGTGGTATTCTTACATATTCGTTCGAGAGAATACTCTACTGTGCATTCTCTTTTGAGTCTACATGCTTAGACATACACGCAACACCAAAGCTTTTCGAGTTACAACGTGTTGTTTAGGAAAAACAAAATAATTTCGCACGATGATGGATTTCCTTAAAACGTGGTTTTCTGAAAAAAATTTGACGAAAGAAAATACTCCTGTGGGTTCTTTTTGAGGCTACATGCTTAGATGTAATGACCACATTAAATCCTTTTGAGTTACAACTTGTTGTTTAGGAGATACAGTCTAATTTTGTACCATGCGTTATTTCTTCTTGTAAAGTGTTTCCAATATGTACAGATTTGTCTTTACTCTGCAACACTGTATTTCCATATAACGTGGTATTCTTAAATATTCTTTCGAGAGAAACCTCTCCTGTGCATTGTCTTTTGAGGCTACACGCTTAGACATACACGCAACACCAAAGCTTTTCGAGTTACAACGTGTTGTTTAGGAAAAACAACATAATTTCGCATGATGCAGGATTTCCTTAAAACGTGGTTTTCTGAAAAAATTTTGACGAAAGAAAATTCTCCTGTGTGTTCTCTTTTGAGGCTACACGTTTAGATGTAAACACCACACCAAACCTTTTCGAGTTGCAACGTGTTGTTTAGGAGATACAAGCTAATTTTTTACCATGCGTTATTTCTTCTCATAAAGTGTTTCCAATACATACATATTGGTCTTTACTCTGCAACAGTGTATTTCCAAATAACGTGGTATTCTTACATATTCTTTCGAGAGAAAACTCCCCTGTGCGTTCTCTTTTGAGGCTACATGCTTAGACATACACGCAACCTCACAGCTTTTCAAGTTACAATGTGTTGTTTAGGAAAAACAAGATAATTTCGCACGAAGCGGGATTTCCTTAAAACGTGGTTTTCTGAAATATTTTGAGGAAAGAAAATTCTCCTGTGGCTTCCCTTTTGAGGCTCCACGTTTAGATGTACATGCCACACCAAATCTTTTCGAGTTACAACGTGTTGTTTAGGAGATACAAGCTAATTTTGTACGATACATTATTTCTTCTCTTAAATTGTTTCCAATAAGTACCTATTTGTCTTTACTCGGCAACACTGTATTTCCTTATAACGTGGTATTCTTACATATTCTTTCGAGAGAAAACTCTCCTGTGCATTCTATTTTGAGGCTACACGCTTAGACATACACGCAGCACCAAAGCTTTTTGAGTCACAACGTGTTGTTTAGGAAAAACAAGATAATTTCGCACGATGCGGGATTTCCTTAATACGTGGTTTTCTGACAAATTTTGACCAAAAATAATTCTCCTGTGGGTTCTCTTTTGAGGCTACATGTTTAGACGTACACGCCATACCAAATCATTTCGAGTTACAAAGTGTTGTTTAGGAGATACAAGCTAATTTTTTACGATGTGTTACTTCTTTTCATAAAGTGTTTCCTATACGTACGTATTTGTCTTTACTCTGCAACACTGTATTTCCTTATAATGTGGTATTCTTATATATTCTTTCGAGAGAAAACTCTCCTGTGCGTTCTCTTTGAGGCCACATGTTTAGACATACACGCAACACCAAAGCTTTTCGAGTTAAAACGTGTTGTTTAGGAAAAACAAGATAATTTCGCATGATGCGGGATTTCCTTAAAATGTGGTTTTCTGACAAATTTTGACGAAAGAAAATTCTCCTGTGGGTTCTCTTTTGAGGCTACACGTTTTAACGTACACGCCACACCAAATCTTTTCGAGTTACAACGTGGTGTTTAGGAAATACAAGCTAATTTTGTACGATGTATTATTCCTTCTCGTAAAGGGTTTCCAATATGTATGTATCTGTCTTTACTCAGCAACACTGTATTTCCTTATAACGTGGTATTCTTACATATTCGTTCGAGAGAATACTCTACTGTGCATTCTCTTTTGAGTCTACATGCTTAGACATACACGCAACACAAAAGCTTTTCGAGTTACAACGTGTTGTTTAGGAAAAACAAAATAATTTCGCACGATGATGGATTTCCTTAAAACGTGGTTTTCTGAAAAAATTTTGACGAAAGAAAATACTCCTGTGGGTTCTCTTTTGAGGCTACATGTTTAGATGTAATCACCACATCAAATCCTTTTGAGTCACAACGTGTTGTTTAGGAGATACAGGCTAATTTTGTACCATGCGTTATTTCTTCTTGTAAAGTGTTTCCAATATGTACATATTTGTCTTTATTCTGTAACACTGTATTTCCATATAACGTAGTATTCTTAAATATTCTTTCAAGAGAAACCTCTCCTGTGCGTTCTCTTTTGAGGCTACACGCTTAGACATACATGCAACACCAAAGCTTTTCGAGTTACAACGTGTTGTTTTGGAAAAACAAAATAATTTCGCACGATGCGGGATTTCCTTAAAACGTGGTTTTCTGAAAAATTTTGACGAACGAAAATTCTCCTGTGGGTTCTCTTTTGAGGCTACACGTTTAGGCGTTCACGCCACACCAAATCCTTTCGAGTTACAATGTGTTGTTTAGGAGATACAAGCTAATTTTGTAGATGCGTTATTTCTTCTCGTAAAGTGTTTACAATATATACGTATTTGTCTTTACTCTGCAACACTTTATTTCCTTATAACGTGGTATTCTTACATATTCTTTCGAGAGAAAACTCTCCTGTGCGTTCTCTTTAGAGGCCACACGTTTAGACATACACGGAACCCAAAAGCTTTTGGAGTTACAACGTGTTGTTTAGGAAAAACGAGATAATTTCGCATGATGAGGGATTTCCTCAAAACGTGGTTTTCTGAAAAAATTTTGACGAAAGAAAATTCTCCTGTGGATTCTCTTTTGAGGCTACACGTTTTGATGTAAACACCACACCAAAGCTTTTCGAGTTACAACGTGTTGTTTAGGAGATACAAGCTAATTTTTTACCATGCGTTATTTCTTCTCATAAAGTGTTTACAATATATACATATTGTTCTTTACTCTGCAACGCTGTATTTCCAAATAACGTGTTATTCTTACATATTCTTTCGAGAGAAAACTCTCCTGTGCGTTCTCTTTTGACACTACACGCTTAGACATACACGCAACACCAAAGCTTTTCGAGTTAAAACGTGTTGTTTAGGAAAAACAAGATAATTTCGCACGGTGCGGGATTTCCTTAAAACGTGGTTTTCTGAGAAATTTTGACGAAAGAAAATTCTCCTGTCGGTTCTCCTTTGAGGCTACACGTTTCAACGTACACGCCACACCAAATCTTTTCGAGTTACAACGTGTTGTTTAGGAAAAACAAGCTAATTTTGTACGATGTATTATTCCTTCTCGTAAAGTGTTTCCAATACGTATGTATCTGTCTTTACTCTGCAACACTGTATTTCCTTATAACGTGGTATTCTTACATATTCGTTCGAGAGAATACTCTACTGTGCATTCTCTTTTGAGTCTACATGCTTAGACATACACGCAACACCAAAGCTTTTCGAGTTACAACGTGTTGTTTAGGAAAAACAAAATAATTTCGCACGATGATGGATTTCCTTAAAACGTGGTTTTCTGAAAAAAATTTGACGAAAGAAAATACTCCTGTGGGTTCTTTTTGAGGCTACATGCTTAGATGTAATGACCACATTAAATCCTTTTGAGTTACAACTTGTTGTTTAGGAGATACAGTCTAATTTTGTACCATGCGTTATTTCTTCTTGTAAAGTGTTTCCAATATGTACAGATTTGTCTTTACTCTGCAACACTGTATTTCCATATAACGTGGTATTCTTAAATATTCTTTCGAGAGAAACCTCTCCTGTGCATTGTCTTTTGAGGCTACACGCTTAGACATACACGCAACACCAAAGCTTTTCGAGTTACAACGTGTTGTTTAGGAAAAACAACATAATTTCGCATGATGCAGGATTTCCTTAAAACGTGGTTTTCTGAAAAAATTTTGACGAAAGAAAATTCTCCTGTGTGTTCTCTTTTGAGGCTACACGTTTAGATGTAAACACCACACCAAACCTTTTCGAGTTGCAACGTGTTGTTTAGGAGATACAAGCTAATTTTTTACCATGCGTTATTTCTTCTCATAAAGTGTTTCCAATACATACATATTGGTCTTTACTCTGCAACAGTGTATTTCCAAATAACGTGGTATTCTTACATATTCTTTCGAGAGAAAACTCCCCTGTGCGTTCTCTTTTGAGGCTACATGCTTAGACATACACGCAACCTCACAGCTTTTCAAGTTACAATGTGTTGTTTAGGAAAAACAAGATAATTTCGCACGAAGCGGGATTTCCTTAAAACGTGGTTTTCTGAAATATTTTGAGGAAAGAAAATTCTCCTGTGGCTTCCCTTTTGAGGCTCCACGTTTAGATGTACATGCCACACCAAATCTTTTCGAGTTACAACGTGTTGTTTAGGAGATACAAGCTAATTTTGTACGATACATTATTTCTTCTCTTAAATTGTTTCCAATAAGTACCTATTTGTCTTTACTCGGCAACACTGTATTTCCTTATAACGTGGTATTCTTACATATTCTTTCGAGAGAAAACTCTCCTGTGCATTCTATTTTGAGGCTACACGCTTAGACATACACGCAGCACCAAAGCTTTTCGAGTCACAACGTGTTGTTTAGGAAAAACAAGATAATTTCGCACGATGCGGGATTTCCTTAATACGTGGTTTTCTGACAAATTTTGACCAAAAATAATTCTCCTGTGGGTTCTCTTTTGAGGCTACATGTTTAGACGTACACGCCATACCAAATCATTTCGAGTTACAAAGTGTTGTTTAGGAGATACAAGCTAATTTTTTACGATGTGTTACTTCTTTTCATAAAGTGTTTCCTATACGTACGTATTTGTCTTTACTCTGCAACACTGTATTTCCTTATAATGTGGTATTCTTATATATTCTTTCGAGAGAAAACTCTCCTGTGCGTTCTCTTTGAGGCCACATGTTTAGACATACACGCAACACCAAAGCTTTTCGAGTTAAAACGTGTTGTTTAGGAAAAACAAGATAATTTCGCATGATGCGGGATTTCCTTAAAATGTGGTTTTCTGACAAATTTTGACGAAAGAAAATTCTCCTGTGGGTTCTCTTTTGAGGCTACACGTTTTAACGTACACGCCACACCAAATCTTTTCGAGTTACAACGTGGTGTTTAGGAAATACAAGCTAATTTTGTACGATGTATTATTCCTTCTCGTAAAGGGTTTCCAATATGTATGTATCTGTCTTTACTCAGCAACACTGTATTTCCTTATAACGTGGTATTCTTACATATTCGTTCGAGAGAATACTCTACTGTGCATTCTCTTTTGAGTCTACATGCTTAGACATACACGCAACACAAAAGCTTTTCGAGTTACAACGTGTTGTTTAGGAAAAACAAAATAATTTCGCACGATGATGGATTTCCTTAAAACGTGGTTTTCTGAAAAAATTTTGACGAAAGAAAATACTCCTGTGGGTTCTCTTTTGAGGCTACATGTTTAGATGTAATCACCACATCAAATCCTTTTGAGTCACAACGTGTTGTTTAGGAGATACAGGCTAATTTTGTACCATGCGTTATTTCTTCTTGTAAAGTGTTTCCAATATGTACATATTTGTCTTTATTCTGTAACACTGTATTTCCATATAACGTAGTATTCTTAAATATTCTTTCAAGAGAAACCTCTCCTGTGCGTTCTCTTTTGAGGCTACACGCTTAGACATACATGCAACACCAAAGCTTTTCGAGTTACAACGTGTTGTTTTGGAAAAACAAAATAATTTCGCACGATGCGGGATTTCCTTAAAACGTGGTTTTCTGAAAAATTTTGACGAACGAAAATTCTCCTGTGGGTTCTCTTTTGAGGCTACACGTTTAGGCGTTCACGCCACACCAAATCCTTTCGAGTTACAATGTGTTGTTTAGGAGATACAAGCTAATTTTGTAGATGCGTTATTTCTTCTCGTAAAGTGTTTACAATATATACGTATTTGTCTTTACTCTGCAACACTTTATTTCCTTATAACGTGGTATTCTTACATATTCTTTCGAGAGAAAACTCTCCCGTGCGTTCTCTTTAGAGGCCACACGTTTAGACATACACGGAACCCAAAAGCTTTTGGAGTTACAACGTGTTGTTTAGGAAAAACGAGATAATTTCGCATGATGAGGGATTTCCTCAAAACGTGGTTTTCTGAAAAAATTTTGACGAAAGAAAATTCTCCTGTGGATTCTCTTTTGAGGCTACACGTTTTGATGTAAACACCACACCAAAGCTTTTCGAGTTACAACGTGTTGTTTAGGAGATACAAGCTAATTTTTTACCATGCGTTATTTCTTCTCATAAAGTGTTTACAATATATACATATTGTTCTTTACTCTGCAACACTGTATTTCCAAATAACGTGTTATTCTTACATATTCTTTCGAGAGAAAACTCTCCTGTGCGTTCTCTTTTGAGACTACACGCTTAGACATACACGCAACACCAAAGCTTTTCGAGTTAAAACGTGTTGTTTAGGAAAAACAAGATAATTTCGCACGATGCGGGATTTCCTTAAAACGTGGTTTTCTGAGAAATTTTGACGAAAGAAAATTCTCCTGTCGGTTCTCCTTTGAGGCTACACGTTTCAACGTACACGCCACACCAAATCTTTTCGAGTTACAACGTGTTGTTTAGGAAAAACAAGCTAATTTTGTACGATGTATTATTCCTTCTCGTAAAGTGTTTCCAATACGTATGTATCTGTCTTTACTCTGCAACACTGTATTTCCTTATAACGTGGTATTCTTACATATTCGTTCGAGAGAATACTCTACTGTGCATTCTCTTTTGAGTCTACATGCTTAGACATACACGCAACACCAAAGCTTTTCGAGTTACAACGTGTTGTTTAGGAAAAACAAAATAATTTCGCACGATGATGGATTTCCTTAAAACGTGGTTTTCTGAAAAAAATTTGACGAAAGAAAATACTCCTGTGGGTTCTTTTTGAGGCTACATGCTTAGATGTAATGACCACATCAAATCCTTTTGAGTTACAACTTGTTGTTTAGGAGATACAGTCTAATTTTGTACCATGCGTTATTTCTTCTTGTAAAGTGTTTCCAATATGTACAGATTTGTCTTTACTCTGCAACACTGTATTTCCATATAACGTGGTATTCTTAAATATTCTTTCGAGAGAAACCTCTCCTGTGCATTGTCTTTTGAGGCTACACGCTTAGACATACACGCAACACCAAAGCTTTTCGAGTTACAACGTGTTGTTTTGGAAAAACAAAATAATTTCGCACGATGCGGGATTTCCTTAAATCCTGGTTTTCTGAAAAATTTTGACGAACGAAAATTCTCCTGTGGGTTCTCTTTTGAGGCTACACGTTTAGATGTACATGCCACACCAAATCTTTTCGAGTTACAACGTGTTGTTTAGGAGATACAAGCTAATTTTGTAGACGCGTTATTTCTTCTCGTAAAGTGTTTACAATACGTATGTATTTGTCTTTACTCTGCAACACTGTATTTCCTTATAACGTTGTATTCTTACATATTCTTTCGAGAGAAAACTCTCCTGTGCGTTCTCTTTAGAGGCCACACGTTTAGACATACACGCAACCCCAAAACTTTTCGAGTTACAACGTGTTGTTTAGGAAAAACAACATAATTTCGCATGATGCAGGATTTCCTTAAAACGTGGTTTTCTGAAAAAAATTTGACGAAAGAAAATTCTCCTGTGTGTTCTCTTTTGAGGCTACACGTTTAGATGTAAACACCACAACAAACCTTTTCGAGTTGCAACGTGTTGTTTAGGAGATACAAGCTAATTTTTTACCATGCGTTATTTCTTCTCATAAAGTGTTTCCAATACATACATATTGGTCTTTACTCTGCAACACTGTATTTCCAAATAACGTAGTATTCTTACATATTCTTTCGAGAGAAAACTCCCCTGTGCGTTCTCTTTTGAGGCTACACGCTTAGACATACACGCAACACCAAAGCTTTTCAAGTTACAACGTGTTGTTTAGGAAAAACAAGATAATTTCGCATGAAGCGAGATTTCCTTAAAACGTGGTTTTCTGACAAATTTTGACGAAAGAAAATTCTCCTGTGGGTTCCCTTTTGAGGCTCCACGTTTAGATGTACACGCCACACCGAATCTTTTCGAATTACAACGTGTTGTTTAGGAGAACAAGCTAATTTTGTACGATACATTATTTCTTCTCGTAAAGTTTTTCCAATAAGTACCTATTTGTCTTTACTCTGCAACACTGTATTTTCTTATAACGTGGTATTCTTACATATTCTTTCACGACAAAATTCTCCTGTGCGTTCTCTTTTGAGGCTACATGCTTAGACATACACGCAGCACCAAAGCTTTTCAAGTCACAACGTGTTGTTTAGGTAAAACAACATAATTTCGCACGATGCAGGATTTCCTTAATACGTGGTTTTCTGACAAATTTTGACCAAAGAAAATTCTCCTGTGGGTTCTCTTTTGAGGCTACGCGTTTAGACGTACACGCCACACCAAATCTTTTTGAGTTACAACCTGTTGTTTAGGAGATACAAGCTAATTTTGTACGATGCGTTTTTTCTTCTCGAAAAGTGTTTGCAATACGTACATATTTGTCTTTACTCTGCAACACTGTATTTCCTTGTAACGTGGTATTCTTATAAATTCTTTCGAGAGAAAACTCCCCTGTGGGTTCTCTTTGAGGCCATACGTTTAGACATACACGCCACACCAAATCTTTTCAAGTTACAACGTGTTGTTTAGGAGATACAAGCTAATTTTGTACGATGCGTTATTTCTTCTCGTAAAGTGTTTCTAATATGTACGTATTTGTCTTTACTCTGCAACACAGTATTTCCTTATAACGTGGTATTCTTATATATTCTTTCAAGAGAAAACTCTCCTGTGCATTCTCTTTGAGGCCACACGTTTAGACATACACGAAACACCAAAGCATTTCGAGTTAAAACGTGTTGTTAGGGAAACACAAGATAATTTCGCACGATGCGGGATTTGCTTAAAACGTGGTTTTCTGACAAATTTTGACGAAAGAAAATTCTCCTGTGGGTTCTCTTTTGAGGCTACACGTTTCAACGTACATGCCACACCAAATCTTTTCGAGTTACAACGTGTTGTTTAGGAAATACAACTAATTTTGTACGATGTATTATTCCTTCTCGTAAAGTGTTTCCAATACGTATGTATCTGTCTTTACTCTGCAAGACTGTATTTCGAGTAAGAATACCACGTTAAAAGGAAGTACAGTGTTGCAGAATAAAGACAAATACTTACGTATGGAAAGCCTTAAAATTAGCGAGATGAAATAAAGCATCATACAAAATTAGCTTGTATCTCCTAAACAACACGTTGTAACTCGAAATGATTTGGTGTGGCATGTACGTCCAAACGTGTCGCCTCAAAAGAGAACCACAGGACAATTTTCTTTCGTCAAAATTTGTCAGAAAACCACGTTTTAAGGAAATCCCGCATCGTGAGAAATTATCTTGTTCTTCCTAAACAACACGTTGTAACTCAAAATGCTTTGGTTGTGCGTGTATGTCTAAGCGTGTAGCCACAAAAGAGAACACACAGGAGAGTTTTCTCTCGAAAGAATATGTAAGAATACCACGTTATAAGGAAATACAGTGTTGCAGAGTAAAGACAAATACGTACTTATTGGAAACACTTTACGAGAAGTAATAACGCATCGTACAAAATTAGCTTGTATCTCCTAAACAACACGTTGTAACTAGAAAAGTTTTGGTGTGGTGTTTACAACTAAACATGTAGCCTAAAAAGAGAACCCACAGGAGAATTTTCTTTCGTCAAAATTTTTCAGAAAACCACGTTTTAAGGAAATCCCGCATCATCCGTAATTATCTTGTTTTTCCTAAACAACAGGTTGTAATTCGAAAAGCTTTGGTGTTGCGTGTATGTCTAAGCATGTAGCCTCTCAAGAGAACGCACAGGAGAGTTTTTCTCTCGAAAGAATATGCAAGATTACAACGTTTTAAAGAAATACAGTGTTGCAGAGTAAAGGCAAATACATACGTATTGGAAACATTTAAACTTTACGAGAAGAAATAACGCATCTTAAAAAATTAGCTTGTATCTCCTAAACAACACGTTGAAACTCAAAAAGATTTGGTGTGGCGTGTATATCTAAACGTGTAGCCTCAAAAGAGAACCCACAGAAGAATTTTCTTTCGTCAAAGTTTGTCAGAAAACCACGTTTTAACGAAATCCTGAATCGTGGGAAATTATCTTGTTCTTCCTAAACAACACGTTGTAACTCGAAAAGCTTTGGTGTTGCGTATATGTCTAAGCGTGTAGCCTCAAATGAGAACGCACAGGAGAGTTTTCTCTTGAAAGAATATGTAAGAATACCACGTTATAAGGAAATACAGTGTTGCAGAATAACGACATATACTTACTTATTGGAAAAACTTTAGGAGAAGAAATAACGCATCATAAAATATTAGCTTGTATCTCCTAAATAACACGTTGTAACTTAAAAAGATTTGGTGTGGCCTGTACGTCTAAACGTGTAGCCTCAAAAGAGAACCCATAGAGGAATTTTCCTTGGTCAAAATTTGCCAGAAAACCACTTAATAAGGAAATCCCGCATCGTGCGTAATTATCTTGTTTTTCCTAAACAACACGTTGTAACTCGAAAAGCTTTGGTGTTGCGTGTATGTCTAAGTGCGTAGCCTCAAAGGGGAACGCCCAGGAGAGTTTTCTCTCGAAAGAATATGTAAGAATACCACGTTATAAGGAAATACAGTGTTGCAGAGTATAGACAAATACGTACTTATTGGAAACACTTTATGAGAAGAAATAAAGCATCATGCAAAATTAGCTTGTATCTCCTAAACAACACGTTGTAACTGGAAAAGATTTGGTGTGGTGTGTACGTCTAAACGTGTAGCCTCAAAAGAGACCCCACAGGAGAGTTTTCTTTGGTCAAAATTTGTCAAAAACCACGTTTTACGGAAATCCCACATCGTGCGAAAATATCTTGTTTTTCCTAAACAACACGTTGTAACTCGAAAAGCTTTGGTGTTGCGTGTATTTCTAAGCGTGTAGCCTCAAAATAGAACGCACAGGAGAGTTTTCTCCCGAAAGAATATGTAGGAATACCACGTTATAAGGAAATACAGTGTTGCAGACTAAAGACAAATACATACTTATTGGAAACACTTTACAAGAAGAAATAACACATAGTACAAAATTAGCTTGTATCTCCTAAACAACACGTTATAACTCGAAAGGATTTGATGTGGCGTGTACGTCTAAACGTGTACCCTCAAAAGAGAACCCACAGGAGAATTTTCTTTCATCAAAATTTGTCAGAAAAACCACGTTTTAACGAAATCCCGCATCGTGCGAAATTATCTTGTTTTTCCTAAGCAACACGTTGTAACTAGAAAAGCTTTGGTGTTGCGTGTATGTCTAAGTGTGCAGCCTCAAAAGAGAAAGCACAGGAGAGTTTTCTCTCGAAAGAAAATGTAAGAATACCACGTTATAAGGAAATATATTGCTGCAGAGTAAAGACATATACGTACTTATTGGAAACACATTATGAGAAGAAATAACGCATGGTACAAAATTAGCTTGAATCTCCAAAACAACACGTGGTAACTCAAAAAGATTTGGTGTGGCATGTACGTCTGAACGTGTAGCCTCAAAAGAGAACCCACAGGAGAATTTTCTTTGGTCAAATTTGTCAGAAAACCACGTATTAAGGAAATCCCGCATCGGGCGAAATTATCTTGTTTTTCCTAATCAACACGTTGTAACTCGAAAAGCTTTGGTGTTGCATGTATGTCTAAGCGTGTAGCCTCCAAAGAGAATGCACAGGATAGTTTTCTCTTGAAAGAATATGTAAGAATACCATGTGATAAGGAAATACAGTGTTGCAGAGTAAAGACAATTACGTACATATTGGAAACACTTTACGAGAAGAAATAACGCATCACGCAAAATTAGCTTGTATCTCTTAAACAACACGCTGTAACTCGAAAAGTTTTGGTGTGGCGTGTACGTCTAAACGTGTAGCCTCAAAGAGAACCCACAGGAGATTTTTCTTTCGTCAAATTTTGTCAAAAACCACGTTTAAGGAAATCCCGCATCGTGCATAATTATCTTGTTTTTCCTAAACAACATGTTGTAACTCGAAAAGCTTTGGTATTGCGTGTATGTCTAAGCGTGTAGCCTTAAAAGAGAACGCACAGGAGAGTTTTTTCCCGAAAGAATATGTAGGAATACCACGTTATAAGGAAATACAGTGTTGCAGAGTAAAGACAAATACATACTTAATGGAAACACTTAAACTTTACGAGTAGAAATAGCACATAGTACAAAATTAGCTTGTATCTCCTAAACAACACGTTATAACTCGAAAGGATTTGGTGTGGCTTGTACGTCTAAACGTGTACCCTCAAAAGAGAACCCACAGGAGAATTTTCTTTCGTCAAAATTTGTCAGATAACCACGTTTTAAGGAAATCCCGCATCATGCGAAATTATCTTGTTTTTCCTAAACAACACGTTGTAACTCAAAAAGCTTTGGTTTTGCGTGTATGTCTAAGCATGTAGCCTCCAAAGAGAACACACAGCAGAGTTTTCTCTCGAAAGAATATGTAAGAATACCACGTTATAAGGAAATACAGTGTTGCAGAGTAAAGGCAAATACATACATATTGGAAACACTTAAACTTTATGAGAAGAAATAACGCATTGTAAAAAAATTAGCTTGTATCTCCTAAACAACACGTTGAAACTCAAAAAGATTTGGTGTGGCATGTACATCTAAACGTGTAGCCTCAAAAGAGAACCCACAGGAGAATTTTCTTTCGTCAAAATTTGTCAGAAAACCACGTTTTAAGGAAATCCTGCATCGTGGGAAATTATCTTGCTCTTCCTAAACAACACGTTGTAACTCGAAAAGCTTTGGTGTTGCGTATATGTCTAAGCGTGTAGCCTCAAATGAGAATGCACAGGAGAGTTTTCTCTTGAAAGAATATGTAAGAATACCACGTTATAAGGAAATACAGTGTTGCAGAATAAAGACATATACTTACTTATTGGAAAAACTTTAGGAGAAGAAATAACGCATCGTACAAAATTAGCTTGTATCTCCTAAACAACACGTTGTAACTTAAAAAGATTTGGTGTGGCCTGTACGTCTAAACGTGTAGCCTCAAAAGAGAACCCATAGAGGAATTTTCCTTGGTCAAAATTTGTCAGAAAACCACTTATTAAGGAAATCCCGCATCGTGCGTAATTATCTTGTTTTTCCTAAACAACACGTTGTAACTCGAAAAGCTTTGGTGTTGCGTGTATGTCTAAGTGCGTAGCCTCAAAGGGGAACGCCCAGGAGAGTTTTCTCTCGAAAGAATATGTAAGAATGCCACGTTATAAGGAAATACAGTGTTGCAGAGTATAGACAAATACGTACTTACTGGAAACACTTTACGAGAAGAAATAAAGCATCATGCAAAATTAGCTTGTATCTCCTAAACAACACGTTGTAACTGGAAAAGATTTGGTGTGGTGTGTACGTCTAAACGTGTAGCCTCAAAAGAGACCCCACAGGAGAGTTTTCTTTGGTCAAAATTTGTCAAAAACCACGTTTTACGGAAATCCCGCATCGTGCGAAAATATCTTGTTTTTCCTAAACAACACATTGTAACTCGAAAAGTTTTGGTGTTGCGTGTATTTCTAAGCGTGTAGCCTCAAAAGAGAACGCACAGGAGAGTTTTCTCCCGAAAGAATATGTAGGAATACCACGTTATAAGGAAATACAGTGTTGCAGAGTAAAGACATATACATACTTATTGGAAACACTTAAACTTCACAAGAAGAAATAACACATAGTACAAAATTAGCTTGTATCTCCTAAACAACGCGCTATAACTCGAAAGTATTTGGTGTGGCGTGTACGTCTAAACGTGTACCCTCAAAAGAGAACCCACAGGAGAATTTTCTTTCATCAAAATTTGTCAGAAAACCACGTTTTAAAAAAATCCCGCATCATGCGAAATTATCTTGTTTTTCCTAAACAACACATTTTAACTCGAAAAGCTTTGGTGTTGCGTGTATGTCTAAGCGTGTAGCCTCCAAAGAGAACGCACAGGAGAGTTTACTGTCGAAAGAATATGTAAGAATACCAAGTAATAAGGAAATACTGTGTTGCAGAGTAAAGGCAAATACATACATATTGGAAACACTTAAACTTTACGAGAAGAAATAAGGCATCATAAAAACATTAGCTTGTATCTCCTAAACAACACGTTGTAACTCAAAAAGATTTGGTGTGGTGTGTACGTCTAAACGTGTAGCCTCAATAGAGAACCCACAGGAGAATTTTCTTTCGTCAAAATTTGTCAGAAAACCACGTTTTAAGGAAATCCCGCATCGTGGGAAATTATCTTGTTCTTCCTAAACAACACATTGTAACTTGAAAAGCTTTGGTGTTGCGTGTATGTCTAAGCGTGTAGCCTCAAATGAGAACGCACAGGAGAGTTTTCTCTCGAAAGAATATGTAAGAATACCACATTATAAGGAAATACAGTGTTGCAGAGTAAAGACATATTCTTTTTTTTTTATTTGATATAATTTATTTACATTTCAAATGATTTCCCCTTTTCTAGCCCCCCCCACTCCCCGAAAGTCCCGTAAGACCCCTTCTCTTCCCCTGTCCTCCCTCCCACCCCTTCCCAGTTCCCCGTTCTGGTTTTGCCAAATACTGTTTCACTGAGTCTTTCCAGAACCAGGGACCACTCCTGCTTTCTTCTTGTATCTCATTTGATGTGTGGATTATGTTTTGGGTATTCCAGTTTTCTAGGTTAATAACCACTTATTAGTGAGTGCATACCATGATTCACCTTTTGAGTCTGGGTTACCTCACTTAGTATGATGTTCTCTAGCTCCATCCATTTGCCTAAGAATTTCATGAATTCATTGTTTCTAATGGCTGAATAGTACTCCATTGTGTAGATATACCACATTTTTTGTATCCACTCTTCTGTTGAGGGATACCTGGGTTCTTTCCAGCATCTGGCAATTATAAATAGGGCTGCTATGAACATAGTAGAGCATGTATCCTTATTACATGGTGGGGAATCCTCTGGGTATATGCCCAGGAGTGGTATAGCAGGATCTTCTGGAAGTGAGGTGCCCAGTTTTCGGAGGAACCGCCAGACTGCTTTCCAGAGTGGTTGTACCAATTTGCAACCCCACCAGCAGTGGAGGAGTGTTCCTCTTTCTCCGCACCCTCTCCAACACCTGCTGTCTCCTGAATTTTTAATCTTAGCCATTCTGACTGGTGTAAGATGAAATCTTAGGGTTGTTTTGATTTGCATTTCCCTAATGACTAATGAAGTGGAGCATTTTTTAAGATGCTTCTCCGCCATCCGAAGTTCTTCAGGTGAGAATTCTTTGTTTAACTCTGTACCCCATTTTTTAATAGGGTTGTTCGGTTTTCTGGAGTCTAACTTCTTGAGTTCTTTATATATTGGATATTAGCCCTCTATCTGATGTAGGATTGGTGAAGATCTTTTCCCAATTTGTTGGTTGCCGATCTGTCCTCTTGATGGTGTCCTTTGCCTTACAGAAACTCTGTAACCTTATGAGGTCCCATTTGTCAATTCTTGCTCTTAGAGCATACGCTATTGGTGTTCTGTTCAGAAACTTTCTCCCTGTACCGATGTCCTCAAGGGTCTTCCCCAGTTTCTTTTCTATTAGCTTCAGAGTGTCTGGCTTTATGTGGAGGTCCTTGATCCATTTGGATTTGAGCTTAGTACAAGGAGACAAGGATGGATCAATTCGCATTCTTCTGCATGCTGACCTCCAGTTGAACCAGCACCATTTGTTGAAAAGGCTATCTTTTTTCCATTGGATGTTTTCAGCCTCTTTGTCGAGGATCAAGTGGCCATAGGTGTGTGGGTTCATTTCTGGATCTTCAATCCTGTTCCATTGATCCTCCTGCCTGTCACTGTACCAATACCATGCAGTTTTTAACACTATTGCTCTGTAGTATTGCTTGAGGTCAGGGATACTGATTCCCCCAGATTTTCTTTTGTTGCTGAGAATAGTTTTAGCTATCCTGGGTTTTTTGTTGTTCCAGATGAATTTGATAATTGCTCTTTCTAACTCTGTGAAGAATTGAGTTGGGATTTTGATGGGTATTGCATTGAATCTGTATAGTGCTTTAGGCAAAATGGCCATTTTAACTATATTGATTCTACCGATCCATGAGCATGGGAGGTTTTCCCATTTTTTGAGGTCTTCTTCCATTTCCTTCTTCAGAGTCTTGAAGTTCTTGCCATACAGATCTTTCGCATGTTTGGTAAGAGTCACCCCAAGATACTTTATACTGTTTGTGGCTATTGTGAAGGGGGTCATTTCCCTAATTTCTTTCTCAGCCTGCTTATCCTTTGAGTATAGGAAGGCCACTGATTTGCTTGAGTTGATTTTGTAACCTGCCACTTTGCTGAAGTTGTTTATCAGCTGTAGGAGCTCTCTAGTGGAGTTCTTTGGGTCACTTAGGTAGACGATCATGTCGTCTGCAAATAATGATAGTTTGACTTCCTCCTTTCCAATTTGTATCCCTTTGACCTCCTTATGTTGTCGAATTGCCCGAGCTAGTACCTCAAGTACAATATTGAAAAGATAAGGAGAAAGGGGGCAGCCTTGTCTGGTCCCTGATTTCAGTGGGATTGCTTCAAGTTTCTCTCCGTTTAGTTTGATGCTGGCTACCGGTTTGCTGTATATTGCTTTTACTATGTTTAGGTATGGGCCTTGAATTCCTGTTCTCTCCAAGACTTTAAGCATGAAAGGATGCTGAATTTTGTCAAATGCTTTTTCAGCATCCAATGAAATGACCATGTGGTTTTGTTCTTTGAGTTTGTTTATGTAGTGGATTGTATTGATGGATTTCCGTATATTGAACCAACCCTGCATTCCAGGGATAAAGCCTACTTGATCATGGTGGATGATCGTTTTGATGTGTTCTTGGATTCGGTTGGCAAGAATTTTGTTGAGTATTTTTGCATCGATGTTCATAAGGGAAATTGGTCTGAAGTTCTCTTTCTTTGTTGGATCTTTGTGTGGCTTTGGTATCAGCGTAATTGTGGCTTCGTAGAAGGAATTGGGTAGTGTTCCTTCTGTTTCTATTTTGTGGAATAGTTTGAAGAGTATTGGTGTTAACTCTTCTTTGAAGGTCTGGTAGAATTCTGCACTGAAACCATCTGGTCCTGTGCTTTTTTTGGTTGGAAGACTTTCTATGACTCCTTCTATTTCTTTAGGCTTTATGGGACTGTTTAGATGGTCTAGTTGGTCCTGATTTAATTTTGGTATTTGGTATCTGTCAAGGAAATTGTCCATTTCCTCCAGATTCTCCAGTTGTGTTGAGTACAGGCTCTTGTAGTAGGATCTGATGATTTTTTGGATTTGCTCAGTTTCCGTTGTTATGTCTCCCTTTTCATTTCTAAGTTTGTTAATTTGGATACTTTCTCTGTGCCCTTTGGTCAGTCTGGCTAAGGGTTTATCTATCTTGTTGATTTTCTCAAAGAACCAGCTCCTAGTTTTGTTGATTTTTTGTATGGTTCTCTTTGTTTCTACTTGATTGATTTCTGCCCTGAGTTTGATGATTTCCTGCCTTCTATTCCTCCTGGGTGAAATAGCTTCTTTTTGTTCTAGGGCTTTCAGGTGTGTCATTAAGTTGGTAATGTATGCTCTCTCCATTTTCTTTTTGGAGGCACTCAGGGCTATGAGTTTTCCTCTTAGCACTGCTTTCATTGTGTCCCATAGATTTGGGTATGTTGTGTTTTCATTTTCATTGTGTTCTAAAAAGTCTTTAATTTCTTTCTTTATTTCTTCCTTGACCAAGGTGTCATTGAGTAGAGTATTGTTCAATCTCCACGTGTTTGTGGGTTTTCTGTTGTTTCTGTTGCTATTGAAGACCACTTTTATTCCATAGTGATCAGATAGGAGGCATGGGATTAGTTCTATCTTTTTATATTTGTTGAGGTCTGTCTTGTGACCAATTATATGGTCGATTTTGGAGAAGGTACCATGAGGTGCTGAAAAAAAGGTATATTCTTTTGTTTTAGGATAGAATGTTCTATATATATCAGTTAAATCTAATTGGTCCAAAGCTTCAATTAGTTTCATTGTGTCCTTGTTTAGTTTCTGTTTTCCTGATCGGTCCATTGAGGAAAGTGCAGTGTTGAAGTCACCCACAATTATTGTGTTAGGTGCAATGTGTGCTTTGAGTTTTAATAAAGTTTGTTTTATGAAAGAGGGTGCTCCAGCTGAAGGGCCATCAGCAGTGGAACCAAGGCGACACAGGGTCCAGTTAGGCCCTGCGCCCACGACCACTGACCTTCGCTGACCAGCCGGCGGCAAGCAACTGCGGTTCTGCGGAGCCTTTCGCTGCACGGAAGCCACTTCAGAACTCGGCTGCCCGCCAGTCAGGAGAGACTCACCGCCATCTTGATCCCGGGCTCCAGAGATCGGTCAGACTGAGGTACACAAACATAATCCTAGGCCCAACACCGCAGGGGTCTGAGCCAGACGGGCGTTGGCCTGCACCCAGGCCCTGGGCTGTTCGAGTGGCCATCGGGGCGCCAACCCAGCCAGGAGTTTTTTTTTGCCCCGGCCGGTGCATGCGCCGCCATTTTGCCTGCAGGAGCCAGAGTGCTCGGGAGGGCAGAGACTGCTAACAAGCGTAGCCGGAGGCTAACAAAACGGGGGTCTAGGCCCCAAAAGGCACAGGACTGACCCCAAGAACTGGGCGGCTTGGTGGGCCATCTGTGTGTCAACCAGCCCAGGAGGTTATTAGCACAACAGTAAAGACATATTCTTACTTATTAGAAAAACTTTACGAGAAGAAATAAGGCATCATAAAAAAATTAGTTTGTATCTCCTAAACAACACGTTGTAACTCAAAAAGATTTGGTGTGGTGTGTACGTCTAAACGTGTAGCCTCAATAGAGAAGCCACAGGAGAATTTTCTTTCGTCAAAATTTGTCAGAAAACCACGTTTTAAGGAAATCCCGCATGGTGGGAAATTATCTTGTTCTTCCTAAACAACACATTGTAACTCGAAAAGCTTTGGTGTTGCGTGTATGTCTAATCGTGTAGCCACAAATGAGAACGTACAGGAGAGTTTTCTCTCCAAAGAATATGTAAGAATACCACGTTATAAGGAAATACAGTGTTGCAGAGTAAAGACATATTCTTACTTATTAGAAAAACTTTACGAGAAGAAATAACCTATCGTACAAAATTAGCTTGTATCTCCTAAACAACACGTTGTAACTTAAAAAGATTAGGTGTGGCCTGTACGTCTAAACGTGTAGCCTCAAAAGAGAACCCATAGGAGAATTTTCCTTGGTCAAAATTTGTCAGAAAACCACTTCTTAAGGAAATCCCGCATCGCGCGAAATTATCTTGTTTTTCCTAAACAACAAGTTGCAACGCGAAAAGCTTTGGTTTTACGTGTAAGTCTAAGCGTGTAGCCTCAAAAGAGGATGCACAGGAGAGTTTTCTCTCGAAAGAATATGTAAGAATACCACGTTATAACGAAATACAATGTTGCAGAGTAAAGACAAATACGTATGTATTGGAAACCCATAAATTTTACGAGATGAAATGAAGCATCCTACAAAATTAGCTTGTATCTCCTAAACAACACGTTGTAACTCGAAAAGATTTGGTGTGGCATGTACGTCTAAACATGTAGCCTCAAAAGAGAACCCACAGGACAATTTTCTTTCATCAAATTTTGTCAGAAAACCACGTTTTAAGGAAATCACGCAACTTGAGAAATTATCTAGTTCTTCTTAAACAACACGTTTTAACTCGAAAAGCTTTGGTGTTGGGTGTATGTCTAAGCATGTAGCCCCAAAAGAGAACGCAGAGGAGAGTTTTCTCTCGAAAGAATATGTAAGAATGCCACGTTATAAGGAAATACAGTGTTGCAGATTAAAGAGAAATATTTATTGGAAAAACTTTACAAGAAGAAATAACGCCTCATACAAAATTAGCTTGTATCGCCTAAACAACACGTTGTAACTTAAAAAGATTTGGAGTGGCCTGTACGTCTAAACGTGCAGTCTCAAAAGAGAACCCATAGGAGAATTTTCTTTGGTCAAAATATGTCAGAAAACCACGTATTAAGGAAATCCCTCATTGTGCGAAATTATCTTGTTTTTCCTAAACAACACGTTGTAAAGCAAAAAGCTTTGGTGTTGCGTGTATGTCTAAGCGTGTAGCCTCAAAAGAGGATGCACAGGAGAGTTTTTTCTCGAAAGAATATGTAAGAACACCATGTTATAAGGAAATACAGTGTTGCAGACTAAAGGCAAGTACGTATGTATTGGAAACACTTTACTAGAAGAAGTAACGCATCGTACAAAATTAGCTTGTATCTCCTAAACAACACGTTGTAACTCGAAAAGATTTGGTGTGGCGTGTACGTCTAAACGTGTAGCCTCAAAAGCGAACCCACAGGAGAATTTTCTTTCGTCAAAATTTTTCAGAAACCACGTTTTAAGTAAATCCCGCATCGTGTGAAATTATCTTGTTTTTCCTAAACATCACATTGTAACTCGAAAAGCTTTGGTGTTGCGTGTATGTCTAAGTGTGTAGCATCAAAGGAGAACGCACAGGAGAGTTTTCTCTCGAAAGAATATGTAAGAATACCACGTTATAACGAAATACAGTGTTGCAGAATAAAGACAAATACGTATGTATTGGAAACCCATAAACTTTACGAGATGAAATAATTTATCGTACAAAATTAGCTTGTATCTCCTAAACAACACGTTGTAACTCGAAAAGATTTGGTGTGGCTTGTACGTCTAAACGTGTAGCCTCAAAAGAGAACCCACAGGACAATTTTCTTTCGTCAAAATTTGTCAGAAAACCACGTTTTAAGGAAATCCCGCATCGTGAGAAATTATCTTGTTCTTCCTAAACAACACTTTTTAACTCGAAAAGCTTTGGTGTTGGGTGTATGTCTAAGCGTGTAGAGCCAAAAGAGAACGCAGAGGAGAGTATTCTCTCGAAACAATATGTAAGAATACCACGTTATAAGGAAATACAGTGTTGCAGAGTTAAGACAAATACTTACTTATTGGAAAAACTTTACGAGAAGAAATAATGCATCGTACAAAATTAGCTTGTATCTCCTAAACAACACGTTGTAACTTAAAAAGATTTGGTGTGGCCTGTACGTCTAAACGTGTAGTCTCAAAAGAGAACCCATAGGAGAATTTTCTTTGGTCAAAATTTGTCAGAAAACCACGTATTAAGGAAATCCCTCATCGTGTGAAATTATCTAGTTTTTCCTAAAAAACACGTTGTAACTCGAAAAGCTTTGGTGTTGCGTGTATGTCTAAGTGTGTAGGCTCAAAAGAGGATGCACAGGAGAGTTTTCTCTCAAAAGAATATGTAAGAATACCACGTTATAAGGAAATACAGTGTTGCAGACTAAAGGCAAATACATATGTATTGGAAACTTTACGAGAAGAAATAACGCATCATACAAAATTAGCTTGTATCTCCTAAACAACACGTTGTAACTCGAAAAGATTTGGTGTGGCGTGTACGTCTAAACGTGTAGCCTCAAAAGAGAACCCACAGGAGAATTTTCTTTCGTCAAAATTTGTCAGAAAACCACTTATTAAGGAAATCCCGCATCGTGCGAAACTGTGTTGTTTTTCCTAATCAACACATTGTAACTCGAAAATCTTTGCTGTTGTGTGTATGTCTAAGCATGTAGCCTCAAAGGTGAACGCACAGGAGAGATTTCTCTCGAACGAGTATGTAAGAATACCACATTATAAGGAAATACATTGTGGCAAATTAAAGATAAATACGTACCTTTTGGTAACACTTAAACTTTACAAGAAGATATAAAGCATCGTAAAAAATTAGCTTGTATCTCCTAAACAACACGTTGTAACTCGAAAAGATTTGGTGTGGCGTGTACATCTAAACGTGTAGCCTCAAATGAAAACCCACAGGAGAATTTTCTTTCGTCAAACTTTTTCAGAAAACCACGTTTTAAGGAATTCCCGCATCGTGCGAAATTATCTTGTTTTTCCTAAACAACACGTTGTAACTCGAAAAGCTTTGGTAGTGCGTGTATGTCTAAGCATGTAGCCTCGAAAGAGAACGCACAGGAGAGTTTTCTATCGAAAGAATAAGTAAGAATACCACGTTGTAAGGAAATACAGTGTTGCAGAGTAAAGACAGATAAGTATGTATTGGAAACCCATAAACTTTACGAGATGAAATACAGCATCGTACAAAATTAGCTTGTATCTCCTAAACAACACGTTGTAACTCGAAAAGATTTGGTGTGGCCTGTACGTCTAAACGTGTAGCCTCAAAAGAGAACCCACAGGACAATTTCCTTTTGTCAAAATTTTTCAGAAAACCACGTTTTAAGGAAATCCCGGATCGTGAGAAATTATCTAGTTCTTCCTAAACAACACGTTTTAACTCGAAAAGCTTTGATGTTGGGTGTATGTCTAAGTATGTAGCCCCAAAAGAGAACGCACAGGAGAGTTTTCTCTCGAAAGAAGATGTAAGAATACCACGTTATAAGGAAATACAGTGTGGCAGAGTAAAGACAAATACGTACGTATTGGAAGCTCTTTATGAGAGAAATAACACATCTTGCAAAATTAGCTTGTATGTCCTTAACAACACGTTGTAACTCGAAAACATTTGGTGTGGTGTGTACGTCTAAACGTGTAGCCTCAAAAGAGAACCCACAGGAGAGTTTTCCTTCCTCATAATTTGTCAGAAAACCATGTTTTAAGGAAATCCCGCATCGTGCGAAATTATCTTGTTTTTCCTAAACAACACATTGTAACTAGAAAAGCTTTGGTGTTGCGTGTATGTCTAAGTGTTTAGCCTCAAAAGAGAATGCACAGGAGAGTTTTCTCTCGAAAGAATATGTAAGAATACCACGTATAAGGAAATATATTGCTGCAGAGTAAAGACAAATACGTACGTATTGGAAACACATTATGAGAAGAAATAGCGCATGGTAAAAAATTAGCTTTTATCTCCGAAACAACACGTTGTAATTCAAAAAGATTTGGTGTGGCGTGTACGTCTAAACGTGTAGCCTCAAAAGAGAACCCACAGGAGAATTTTCTTTCGTCAAAATTCGTCAGAAAACCACGTTTTAAGGAAATCCCGCATCGTGCGAAATTATCTTGTTTTTCCTAATCAATACGTTGTAACTCGAAAAGCTTTGGTGTTGCGTGTATGTCTAAGCGTGTAGCCTCCAAAGAGAACGCACAGGATAGTTTTCTCTCGAAAGAATATGTAAGAATACCACGTTATAAGGAAACACAGTGTTGCAGAGTATAGACAAATATGTACTTATTGGAAACACATTAGGAGAAGAAATAACGCATCATGCAAAATTAGCTTGTATCTCCTAAACAACACGTTGTAACTCGAAAAGATTTGGTGTGGCGAAAACGTCTAAACCTGTAGCCTCAAAAGAGAACCCACAGGAGAGTTTTCTTTCTTCAAAATTTGTCAGAAAACCACGTTTTAAGGAAATCCCGCATCGTGCGAAATTATCTTGTTTTTCCTAAACAATATGTTGTAACTCGAAAAGCTTTGGTGGTGCATGTATGTCTAAGCGTGTAGCCTCAAAAGAGAACCCACAGGAGAGTTTACTCCCGAAAGAATATGTAGGAATACTACGTTATAAGGAAATACAGTGTTGCATAGTAAAGACAAATACATACTTATTGGAAACACTTAAACTTTACGAGAAGAAATAACACATAGTACAAAATTAGCTTGTATATCCTAAACAACACGTTATACCTCAAAAGGATTTGGTGTGGCGTGTATGTCTAAACGTGTAGCCTCAAAAGAGAACCCACAGGAGAATTTTCCTTCGTCAAAATTTGACAGAAAACCACGTTTTAAGGAAATCCCGCATCATGCGAAATTATCTTGTTTTTCCAAAACAACACGTTGTAACTCGAAAAGCTTTGGTGTTGCGTGAATGTCTAAGCGTGTAGCCTCCAAAGAGAACGCACAGGAGAGTTTTCTCTCGAAAGAATATGTAAGAATACCACATTATAAGGAAATACAGTGTTGCAGAGTAGAGGCAAATACATACTTATTGGAAACACTTAAACTTTACGAGAAGAAATAATGCATCGTAAAAAAATTAGCTTGTATCTCCTAAACAACAAGTTGTAACTCAAAAAGATTTGGTGTGGCGTGTACATCTAAACGTGTAGCCTCAAAAGAGAACCCACAGGAGAATTTTCTTTCGTCAAAATTTGTCAGAAAACCACGTTTTAAGGAAATCCCGCATCGTGAGAAATTATCTTGTTCTTCCTAAACAACACGTTGTAACTCGAAAAGCTTTGCTGTTGCGTGTATGTCTAAGCGTGTAGCCTCAAATGAGAACGCAGAGGAGAGTATTCTCTCGAAAGAATATGTAAGAATACCACGTTGTAAGGAAATACATTTTTGCAGAGTAAAGACAAATACTTACTTATTGGAAAAACTTTACAAGAAGAAATAACGCATCATACAAAATTAGCTTGTATCTCCTAAACAACACGTTGTAACTTAAAAAGATTTGATGTGGCCTGTACGTCTAAACGTGTAGTCTCAATTGAGAACCCATAGGAGAATTTTCTTTGGTCAAAATTCGTCAGAAAACCACGTATTAAGGAAATCCCTCATCGTGCGAAATTATCTTGTTTTTCCTGAACAACACATTGTAACGCGAAAAGCTTTGGTGTTGCGTGTATGTCTAAGCGTGTAGCCTCAAAAGAGAACGCACAGGAGAGTTTTCTTTCGAAAGAATATGTAAGAATACCACGTTATAAGGAAATACAGTGTTGCAGAGTAAAGACAAATATGTATGTATTGGAAACACATAAACTTTAAGAGATGAAATAAAGCATCGTACAAAATTAGCTTGTATCTCCTAAACAACACGTTGTAACTCGGAAAGATTTGGTGTGGCGTGTACGTCTAAACGTGTAACCACAAAAGAGAACCCACAGGACAATTTTCTTTCGTCAAAATTTTTCAGAAAACCACGTTTTAAGGAAATCCCACATCGTGAGAAATTATCTTGTTCTTCCTAAACAACACGTTTTAACTCGAAAAGCTTTGGTGTTGGGTGTATGTCTAAGCATGTAGCCCCAAAAGAGAACGCACAGGAGAGTTTTCTCTCGAAAGAATATGTAAGAATTCCACGTTATAAGGAAATTCAGTGTGGCAGAGTAAAGACAAATATGTATGTATTGGAAGCACTTTATGAGAGAAATAACGCATCTTGCAAAATTAGCTTGTATGTCCTAAACAACACGTTGTAACTCGAAAAGATTTGGTGTGGCGTGTACGTCTATACGTGTAGCCTCAAAAGAGAACCCACAGGAGAGTTTTCTTTCGTCAAAATTTGACAGAAAACCACGTTTTAAGGAAATCCCTCATCGTGCGAAATTATCTTGTTTTTCCTAAACAACACGTTGTAACTAGAAAAGCTTTGCTGTTGCGTGTATGTCTAAGCGTGTAGCCTCAAAAGAGAATGCACAGGAGAGTTTTCTCTCGAAAGAATATGTAAGAATACCACGTTATAAGGAAATACATGGCTGCAGAGTAAAGACAAATACGTACGTATAGGAAACACATTATGAGAAGAAATGATGCATGGTACAAAATTAGCTTGTATCTCCGAAACAACACGTGGTAACTCAAAAAGATTTGTTGCGGCATGTATGTCTAAACGTGTAGCCTCAAAAGAGAACCCACAGGAGAATTTTCTTACGTCAAAATTTGTCAGAGAACCACGTTTTAAGGAAATCCTGCATCGTGCGAAATTATCTTGTTTTTCCTAATCAACACCTTGTAACTCGAAAAGCTTTGGTGTTGCGTGTATGTCTAAGAGTGTAGCCTCCAAAGGGAACGCACAGGATAGTTTTCTCTCGAAAGAATATGTAAGAATACCACGTTATAAGGAAATACAGTGTTGCAGAATATAGACAAATATGTACTTATTGGAAAAACTTTAGAAGAAATAACGCATCATGCAAAATTAGCTTGTATCTCCTAAACAACAAGTTGTAACCCAAAAAGATTTGGTGTGGCGTGTACGTCTAAACGTGTAGCCTCAAAAGAGAACCCACAGGAGAATTTTCTTTCGTCAAAATTTGGCAGAAAACCACGTTTTAAGGAAATCCCGCATCGTGCGAAATTATCTTGTTTTTCCTAAACAACACGTTGTAACTCGAAAAGCTTTGATGTTGCATGAATGTCTAAGCGTGTAGCCTCAAATGAGAATGCACAGGAGAGTTTTCTCTCGAAAAAATATGTAAGAATACCACGTTGTAAGGAAATACATTTTTGCAGAGTAAAGACAAATACTTACTTATTGGAAAAACTTTACAAGAAGAAATAACGCAACGTACAAAATTAGCTTGTATCTCCTAAACAACACGTTGTAATTTAAAAAAGATTTGATGTGGCCTGTACGTCTACACGTGTAGTCTCAAAAGAGAACCCATAGGAGAATTTTCTTTGGTCAAAATTTGTCAGAAAACCACGTATTAAGGAAATCCCTCATCGTGCGAAATTATCTTGTTTTTCCTAAACAACACATTGTCACGCGAAAAGCTTTGGTGTTGCGTGTATGTCTAAGCATGTAGCCTCAAAATAAAACACACAGGAGAGTTTTCTCTCGAAAGAATATGTAAGAATACCACGTTATAAGGAAATACAGTGTTGCAGAGTAAAGACAAATATGTATGTATTGGAAACCCATAAACTTTACGAGATGAAATAAAGCATCGTACAAAATTAGCTTGTATCTCCTAAACAACACGTTGTAACTCGAAAAGATTTGGTGTGGCGTGTACGTCTAAACGTGTAGCCTCAAAAGAGAACCCACAGGACAATTTTCTTTCATCAAATTTTGTCAGAAAACCACGTTTTAAGGAAATCCCGCATCGTGAGAAATTATCTAGTTCTTCCTAACCATGTTTTAACTCGAAAAGCTTTGGTGTTGGGTGTATGTCTAAACATGTAGCCCCAAAAGAGAACGCAGAGGAGAGTTTTCTCTCGAAAGAAAATGTAAGAATGCCACGTTTTAAGGAAATACAGTGTTGCAGAGTAAAGACAAATACTTATTTATTGGAAAAACTTTACAAGAAGAAATAATGCATCATACAAAATTAGCTTGTATCTCCTAAACAACACGTTGTAACTTAAAAAGATTTGGAGTGGCCTGTACGTCTAAACGTGAAGTCTCAAAAGAGAACCCATAGGAGAATTTTCTTTGGTCAAAATATGTCAGAAAACCACGTATTAAGGAAATCCCTCATTGTGCGAAATTATCTTGTTTTTCCTAAACAACACGTTGTAACGCGAAAAGCTTTGGTGTTGCGTGTATGTCTAAGCGTGTAGCCTCAAAAGAGGATGCACAGGAGAGTTTTCTCTCTAAAGAATATGTAAGAATACCTCGTTATAAGGAAATACAGTGTTGCACACTAAAGGCAAATACGTATGTATTGGAAACACTTTACTAGAAGAAATAACGCATCGTACAAAATTAGCTTGTATCTCCTAAACAACACGTTGTAACTCGAAAAGATTTGGTGTGGCGTGTACGTCTAAACGTGTAGCCTCAAAAGAGAACCCACAGGAGAATTTTCTTTCGTCAAAATTTTTCAGAAACCACGTTTTAAGTAAATCCCGCATCGTGTGAAATTATCTTGTTTTTCCTAAACATCAAATTGTAACTCGAAAAGCTTTGGTGTTGCTTGTATGTCTAAGTGTGTAGCCTCAAAGGAGAACGCACAGGAGAGTTTTCTCTCGAAAGAATATGTAAGAATACCACGTTATAACGAAATACAGTGTTGCAGAGTAAAGACAAATACGTATGTATTGGAAACCCATAAACTTTACGAGATGAAATAAATTATCGTACAAAATTAGCTTGTATCTCCTAAACAACACGTTGTAACTCGAAAAGATTTGGTGTGGCTTGTACGTCTAAACGTGTAGCCTCAAAAGAGAACCCACAGGCAATTTTCTTTCGTCAAAATTTGTCAGAAAACCACGTTTTAAGGAAATCCCGCATCGTGAGAAATTATCTTGTTCTTCCTAAACAACACGTTTTAACTCGAAAAGCTTTGGTGTTGGGTGTATGTCTAAGCGTGTAGCCCCAAAAGAGAACGCAGAGGAGAGTATTCTCTCGAAAGAATATGTAAGAATACCACGTTATAAGGAAATACAGTGTTGCAGAGTTAAGACAAATACTTACTTATTGGAAAAACTTTACGAGAAGAAATAATGCATCGTACAAAATTAGCTTGTATCTCCTAAACAACACGTTGTAACTTAAAAAGATTTGGTGTGGCCTGTACGTCTAAACGTGTAGTCTCAAAAGAGAACCCATAGGAGAATTTTCTTTGGTCAAAATTTGTCAGAAAACCACGTATTAAGGAAATCCCTCATCGTGTGAAATTATCTAGTTTTTCCTAAAAAACACGTTGTAACTCGAAAAGCTTTGGTGTTGCGTGTATGTCTAAGTGTGTAGGCTCAAAAGAGGATGCACAGGAGAGTTTTCTCTCGAAAGAATATGTAAGAATACCACTTTATAAGGAAATACAGTGTTGCAGACTAAAGGCAAATACATATGTATTGGAAACACTTTACGAGAAGAAATAACGCATCATACAAAATTAGCTTGTATCTCCTAAACAACACGTTGTAACTCGAAAAGATTTGGTGTGGCGTGTACGTCTAAACGTGTAGCCTCAAAAGAGAACCCACAGGAGAATTTTCTTTCGTCAAAATTTGTCAGAAAACCACTTATTAAGGAAATCCCGCATCGTGCGAAACTGTGTTGTTTTTCCTAATCAACACATTGTAACTCGAAAATCTTTGCTGTTGTGTGTATGTCTAAGCATGTAGCCTCAAAGGTGAACGCACAGGAGAGAATTCTCTCGAACGAGTATGTAAGAATACCACGTTATAAGAAAATACATTGTGACAAATTAAAGATAAATACGTACCTTTTGGTAACACTTAAACTTTACAAGAAGATATAAAGCATCGTAAAAAATTAGCTTGTATCTCCTAAACAACACGTTGTAACTTGAAAAGATTTGGTGTGGCGTGTACATCTAAACGTGTAGCCTCAAATGAAAACCCACAGGAGAATTTTCTTTCGTCAAAATTTTTCAAAAAACCACGTTTTAAGGAATTCCCGCATCGTGCGAAATTATCTTGTTTTTCCTAAACAACACGTTGTAACTCGAAAAGCTTTGGTAGTGCGTGTATGTCTAAGCATGTAGCCTCGAAAGAGAACGCACAGGAGAGTTTTCTATCGAAAGAATATGTAAGAATACCACGTTGTAAGGAAATACAGTGTTGTAGAGTAAAGACAGATAAGTATGTATTGGAAACCCATAAACTTTACGAGATGAAATAAAGCATCGTACAAAATTAGCTTGTATCTCCTAAACAACACGTTGTAACTCGAAAAGATTTGGTGTGGCCTGTACGTCTAAACGTGTAGCCTCAAAAGAGAACCCACAGGACAATTTCCTTTTGTCAAAATTTTTTAGAAAACCACGTTTTAAGGAAATCCCGGATCGTGAGAAATTATCTAGTTCTTCCTAAACAGCACGTTTTAACTCGAAAAGCTTTGATGTTGGGTGTATGTCTAAGTATGTAGCCCCAAAAGAGAACACACAGGAGAGTTTTCTCTCGAAAGAAGATGTAAGAATACCACGTTATAAGGAAATACAGTGTGGCAGAGTAAAGACAAATACGTACGTATTGGAAGCTCTTTATGAGAGAAATAACACATCTTGCAAAATTAGCTTGTATGTCCTTAACAACACGTTGTAACTCGAAAACATTTGGTGTGGTGTGTACGTCTAAACGTGTAGCCTCAAAAGAAAACCCACAGGAGAGTTTTCCTTCCTCAAAATTTGTCAGAAAACCACGTTTTAAGGAAATCCCGCATCGTGCGAAATTATCTTGTTTTTCCTAAACAACACATTGTAACTAGAAAAGCTTTGGTGTTGCGTGTATGTCTAAGCGTTTAGCCTCAAAAGAGAATGCACAGGAGAGTTTTCTCTCGAAAGAATATGTAAGAATATCACGTTATAAGGAAATATATTGCTGCAGAGTAAAGACAAATACGTACGTATTGGAAACACATTATGAGAAGAAATAGCGCATGGTAAAAAATTAGCTTTTATCTCCGAAACAACACGTTGTAATTCAAAAAGATTTGGTGTGGCATGTACGTCTAAACGTGTAGCCTCAAAAGAGAACCCACAGGAGAATTTTCTTTCGTCAAAATTCGTCAGAAAACCACGTTTTAAGGAAATCCCGCATCGTGCGAAATTATCTTGTTTTTCCTAATCAACACGTTGTAACTCGAAAAGCTTTGGTGTTGCGTGTATGTCTAAGCGTGTAGCCTCCAAAGAGAACGCACAGGATAGTTTTCTCTCGAAAGAATATGTAAGAATACCACGTTATAAGGAAACACAGTGTTGCAGAGTATAGACAAATATGTACTTATTGGAAACACTTTAGGAGAAGAAATAACGCATCATGCAAAATTAGCTTGTATCTCCTAAACAACACGTTGTAACTCGAAAAGATTTGGTGTGGCGAAAACGTCTAAACCTGTAGCCTCAAAAGAGAACCCACAGGAGAGTTTTCTTTTGTCAAAATTTGTCAGAAAACCACGTTTTAAGGAAATCCCGCATCGTGCGAAATTATCTTGTTTTTCCTAAACAATATGTTGTAACTCGAAAAGCTTTGGTGTTGCGTGTATGTCTAAGCGTGTAGCCTCAAAAGAGAACGGACAGGAGAGTTTTCTCCCGAAAGAATATGTAGGAATACTACGTTATAAGGAAATACAGTGTTGCATAGTAAAGACAAATACATACTTATTGGAAACACTTAAACTTTACGAGAAGAAATAACATATAGTACAAAATTAGCTTGTATATCCTAAACAACACGTTATACCTCAAAAGGATTTGGTGTGGCGTGTATGTCTAAACGTGTAGCCTCAAAAGAGAACCCACAGGAGAATTTTCTTTCGTCAAAATTTGACAGAAAACCACGTTTTAAGGAAATCCCGCATCATGCGAAATTATCTTGTTTTTCCAAAACAACACGTTGTAACTCGAAAAGCTTTGGTGTTGCGTGAATGTCTAAGCGTGTAGCCTCCAAAGAGAACGCACAGGAGAGTTTTCTCTCGAAAGAATATGTAAGAATACCACGTTATAAGGAAATACAGTGTTGCAGAGTAGAGGCAAATACATACTTATTGGAAACACTTAAGCTTTACGAGAAGAAATAATTCATCGTAAAAAAATTAGCTTGTATCTCCTAAACAACAAGTTGTAACTCAAAAAGATTTGGTGTGGCGTGTACGTCTAAACGTGTAGCCTCAAAAGAGAACCCACAGGAGAATTTTCTTTCGTCAAAATTTGTCAGAAAACCACGTTTTTTAGGAAATCCCGCATCGTGAGAAATTATCTTGTTCTTCCTAAACAACATGTTGTAACTCAAAAAGCTTTGCTGTTGCGTGTATGTCTAAGCGTGTAGCCTCAAATGAGAACGCACAGGAGAGTTTTCTCTCGAAAAATATGTAAGAATACCACGTTGTAAGGAAATACATTTTTGCAGAGTAAAGACAAATACTTACTTATTGGAAAAACTTTACGAGAAGAAATAACGCATCCTACAAAATTAGCTTGTATCTCCTAAACAACACGTTGTAACTTAAAAAGATTAGATGTGGCCTGTACGTCTAAACGTGTAGTCTCAAAAGAGAACCCATAGGAGAATTTTCTTTGGTCAAAATTCGTCAGAAAGCCACGTATTAAGGAAATCCCTCATCGTGGGAAATTATCTTGTTTTTCCTAAACAACACATTGTAACGCGAAAAGCTTAGACATACAAGCCACATCAAATCTTTCTGAGTTACAATGTGTTGTTTAGGAGATACAAGCTAATTTTGTATGATACGTTATTTCTTCTTGTAAAGTGTTTCCAATACGTATGTATTTGCTTTACTCTGCAACACTGTACTTCCTTATAACGTGGTATTCTTACATATTCTTTCGAGAGAAAACTCTCCTGTGCGTTCTCTTTGGGGCTACAAGCTTAGACATACACGCAACACCAAAGCTTTTCGAGTGACAACGTGTTGTTTATGAAAAACAAGATAATTTAGCACGATGCGGGATTTCCTTAAAACGTGGTTTTCTGAAAAAAAATTTGACGAAAGAAAACTCTCCTGTGGGTTCTCTTTTGAGGCTTCGCGCTTAGACATTCACGCAACAGCAAAGCTTTTCGAGTTACAACGTGTTCTTTAGGAAAACCAAGATAATTTCGCACGATGCGGGATTTCCTTAAAACGTGGTTTTCTGACTAATTTTGACTAAAGAATATTATCCTGTGGGTTCTCCTTTGAGGCCACACGTTTAGACGTACAAGCCACATCAAATCTTTCCGAGTTACAACGTATTGTTTAGGAGATACAAGCTAATTTTGTATGATGCGTTATTTCTTCTTGTACAGTGTTTCCAATACGTATGTATTTGCTTTACTCTGCAACACTGTAATTCCTTATAACGTGGTATTCTTACATATTATTTCGAGAGAAAACTCTCCTGTGCCTTCTCTTTTGAGGCTATACGCTTAGACATACACGCAACACCAAAGCTTTTCGAGTGACAACGTGTTGTTTAGGAAAAACAAGGTAATTTCCAACGATGCGGGATTTCCTTAAAACATGGTTTTCAGACAAATTTTGACAAAAGAAAATTCTCCTGTGTGGTTCTCTTTTGAGGCTACACGTTTAGAAGTACACGCCACACCAAATCTTTTCGAGTTACAACGTGCTGTTAGGAGATACAAGCTAATTTTGTATGATTCATTATTTCTTCTCATAAAGTTTAAGTATTTCCAATATGTATGTATTTGTCTTTACTCTGCAACACTGTATTTCCTTATAACGTGGTATTCTTACATATTCTTTCGAGAGAAAACTCTCCTGTGCATTCCCTTTCGTGGCTACATGCTTAGACATATATGCAACACCAAAGCTTTTCGAGTTACAACGTGTTGTTTAGGAAAAACAAGATAATTTCGCACGATGCGGGATTTCCTTAAAACGTGGTTTTCTGAAAAAATTTTGATGAAAGAAAATACTCCTGTGGGTTCTCTTTTGAGGCTACACGTTTATACGTACACCCCACACCAAATCTTTTCGAGTTATAACGTGTAGTTTAGGAGATACAAGCTAATTTTGTACGATGCATTATTTCTTCTAAAGTGTTTCCAATACGTAGGTATTTGTCTTTACTCTGCAACACTGTATTTCCTTATAACGTGGTATTCTTACATATTCTTTAGAGAGAAAACTCTCCTGTGCCTTCTCTTTTGAGGCTACATGCTTAGACATACACGCAACACCAAAGCTTTTCGAGTTACGACGTGTTGTTTAGGAAAAACAAGATAATTTCGCATGATGTGGGATTTCCTTAAAACGTGGTTTACTGACCAATTTTGACGAAAGAAAATTCTCCTGTGTGGTTCTCTTTTGAGGCTACACATTTAGAAGTACACGCCACACCAAATCTTTTCGAGTTACAACGTGCTGTTAGGAGATACAAGCTAATTTTGTATGATGCATTATTTCTTCTCATAAAGTTTAAGTGTTTCCAATATGTATGTATTTGTCTTTACTCTGCAACACTGTATTTCCTTATAACGTGGTATTCTTACATATTCTTTCGAGAGAAAACTCTCCTGTGCATTCCCTTTTGTGGCTACATGCTTAGACATACATGCAACACCAAAGCTTTTGGAGTTACAACGTGTTGTTTAGGAAAAACAAGATAATTTCGCACGATGCGGGATTTCCTTAAAACGTGGTTTTCTGAAAAAATTTTGACGAAAGAAAATACTCCTGTGGGTTCTCTTTTGAGGCTACACGTTTATACGTACACGTCACACCAAGTCTTTTCGAGTTATAACGTGTAGTTTAGGAGATACAAGCTAATTTTGTACGATGCATTATTTCTTCTTCTAAAGTGTTTCCAATACATAGGTATTTGTCTTTACTCTGCAACACTGTATTTCCTTATAACGTGGTATTCTTACATATTCTTTAGAGAGAAAACTCTCCTGTGCCTTCTCTTTTGAGGCTACATGCTTAGACATACACGCAACACCAAAGCTTTTCGAGTTACGACGTGTTGTTTAGGAAAAACAAGAGAATTTCGCATGATGTGGGATTTCCTTAAAACGTGGTTTACTGACCAATTTTGACGAAAGAAAATTCTCCTGTGGGTTCTCATTTGAGGCTACACGTTTAGACGTACACGCCACACCAAATCTTTTCGAGTTAATACGTGTTGTTTTGGAGATACAAGCTCATTTTGTACGATGCGTTATTTCTTCTCGTAAAGTGTTTCCAATATGTACTTTTTGTCTTTAATCTGCAACATTGTATTTCCTTATAACGTGGTATTCTTACATATTCTTTCGAGAGAAAACTTTCCTGTGCCTTCTCTTTTGAGGCTACACGCTTAGACGTACACGCAACAACAAAGCTTATCGAGTTAAAATATGTTGTTTAGGAAAAACAAGATAATTTCTCACGATGCGGGATTTCCTTAAAACGTGGTTTTCTGACAAATTTTGACCTAAGAATATTCTCCTGTGGGTTCTTTTTTGAGGCTACACTTGTAGACGTACAAGCCACATCAAATCTTTCCGAGTTACAACGTGTTGTTTAGGAGGTACAAGCTAATTTTGTACGATGCATTATTTCTTCTCGTAAAGTTTAAGTGTTTCCAATATGTACGTATTTGTCTTTTCTCTGCAACACTGTATATCCTTATAAGGTGGTATTCTTACATATTCGTTCGAGAGAAAACTCTCCTGTGCCTTCTCCTTTGAGGCTACATGTTTAGACATACACACAAAACCAAAGCTTTTCGAGTTACGAAGTGTTGTTTAGGAAAAACAAGATAATTTCGCACGATGCAGTATTTCCTTAAAATGTGGTTTTCTAACAAATTTTGACGAAAGAAAATTCTCCTGTGGGTTCTCTTTTGAGGCTACATGTTTAGACGTACACGCCACACCAAATCATTTTGAGTTAAAACGTGTTGTTTAGGAGATACAAGCTTGTACGAAGCATTATTTCTTCTCGTAAAATGTTTCCAATATATACGTATTTGTCTTTAATCTGCAACACTGTATTTCCTTATAACATGGTATTCTTACATATTCTTTCGAGAGAAAACTCTCCTGTGCCTTCTCTTTTGAGGCTACACGCTTAGACATACACGCAACACCAAAGATTTTCGAGTCAGGACGTTTTGTTTAGGAAAAAATAGATAATTTCGCACAATGCCGGATTTCCTTAAAATGTGGTTGTCTGAAAAATTTTGACGAAAGAAAATTCTACTGTGGGTTCTCTTTTGAGGCTACACGTTTAGACGCACATGCCACACCAAATCTTTTCGAGTTACAACGTGTTGTTTAGGAGATACAAGCTAATTTTGTACGATAAGTTATTTCTTCTCGTAAAGTTTAAGTGTTTCCAATATGTACGTATTTGTCTTTACTCTGCAACACTGTATTTCCTTATAACGTGGTATTCTTACATATCCTTTCGAGAGAAAACTCTCCTGTGCCTTCTCTTTTGATGCTACACGCTTAGAAATACACGCAACACCAAAGCTTTTCAAGTTACAACGTGTTGTTTAGGAAAAACAAGATAATTTCGCACGATGCGGGATTTCCTTAAAATGTGGTTTCTGACAAATATTGACGAAAGAAAATTCTCCTATGGGTTCTCTTTTGAGGCTACACGTTTTGTCATATATGCCGCACCAAATCCTTTCGAGTTACAACGTGTTGTTTAGGAGATACAAGCTATTTTTTACGATGTGTTATTATTTCTCATAAAGTTTAAGTTTTTCCATTACGTACTTATTTGTCTTTACTCTGCAACACTTTATTTCCTTATAACGTGGTATTCTTACATATTCTTTCGAGAGAAAACTCTCCATTGCCGTCTCTTTTGAGGCTACACGCTAAGACTTACACGCAACACCAAAGCTTTTCGAGTTACAACGTGTTGTTTAGGAAAAACAAGATAATTACACACGAAGCGGGATTTCCTTAAAACGTGGTTTTCTGACAAATTTTGAGGAAAGAAAATTCTCTTGTGGGTTCTCTTTTGAGGCTACACGTTTAGATATACACGCCACACCAAATCTTTTCAAGTTACAACGTGCTGTTTAGGAGATACAAGCTAATTTTGTATGATGCATCATTTCTTCTCGTAAAGTTTAAGTGTTTCCAATAAGTGCTTATTTGTCTTTACTCTGCAACACTGTATTTCCTTATAACGTGGTATTCTTACATATTCTTTCGAGAGAAAACTCTCCATTGCCGTCTCTTTTGAGGCTACACGCCTAGACATACACGCAACACCAAAGCTTTTCGAGTTACGATGTGTTGTTTAGAAAAAACAAGATATTTTCGAACGATGCGGGATTTCCTTAAAACATGGTTTTCTGACAAATTTTGACGAAGAAAATTCTCCTGTGGGTTCTCTTTTAAGGCTACATGTTTAGTTGTAAACGCCACACCAAATCATTTCGAGTTACAACGTGTTGTTTAGGAGATATAAGCTAATTTTGTATGATGCTTTATTTCTTCTCTAATGTTTAAGTGTTTCCAATACGTACGTAATTGTCTTTACTCTGCAACACTGTATTTCCTTATAACGTGGTATTCTTACATATTGTTTCGAGAGAAAACTCTCCTGTGCCTTCTCTTTTGAGGCTACACGCTTAGACATACACGCAACACCAAAGCTTTATGCGTTAAGATGAGTTGTTTAGGAAAAAGATAATTTTGCAAGATGCGGGATTTCCTTAAAACATGGTTTTCTGACAAATTTTCACAAAGAAAATTCTCCTGTGGGTTCTCTTTTGAGGCTACACGTTTAGACTTACACGCCACACCAAATCTTTTCGAGTTAGAACGTGTTGTTTAGGAGATACAAGCTAATTTTTTACGATAAGTTATTTCTTCTCGTAAAGTTTAAGTGTTTCCAATACGTATGTATTTGTCTTTATCTGCAACACTGTATTTCCTTATAACGTGGTATTCTTACATATTCTTTCGAGAGAAAACTCTCCTGTGCCTTCTCTTTTGAGGCTAAACGGTTAGACATACACTCAACACCAAAGCTTTTCGAATTACAACGTGTTGTTTAGGCAAAACAAGATAATTTTTCACGATGCAGGATTTCCTTAAAACGTGGTTTTCTGACAAATTTTGACGAATGAAAATTCTCCTGTGGGTTCTCTTTTGAGGCTACATGTTTAGACATACACGCCACACCAAATATTTTCGAGTTACAACGTGTTGTTTAGGAGATACAAGCTAATTTTGTACGATGCGTTATTTCTACTCCTAAAGTTTCTCCAATGCATACATATTTGTCTTTACTCTGCAAAACTGTATTTCTTTATAACGTGGTATTCTTACATATTCTTTCGAGAGAAAACTCTCCTGTGCCTTCTCTTTTGAGGCTACACGCTTAGACATACACGCAACACCAAAGCTTTTCGAGTTACAACATGTTGATTAGGAAAAACAAGATAATTTCGCACGATGCGGGATTACCTTATAACATGGTTTTCTGACAAATTTTGACGAAAGAAAATTATCCTGTGGGTTCTCTTTTGAGGCTACACGTTTAGACGTACACGCCCCACCAAATCTTTTCGAGTTACAACGTGTTGTTTAGGAGATACAAGCTAATTTTTACGATGCGTTATTTCTTTTCGGAACGTGTTTCCAATAAGTATGTATTTGTCTTTACTCTGCAACATTCGATTTCCTTATAACGTGGTATTCTTACATATTTTTTCGAGACAAAACTCTCCTGTGCGTTCTCCTTTGAGGCTACATGCTAAGACATACTCACAAGACCAATGCTTTTCATGTTACAACATGTTGTTTAGGAAAAATAAGATAATTTCGCACGATATGGGATTTCCTTAAAACGTGGTTTTCTGACAAATTTTGACGAAAGAAAATTCTCCTGTAGGTTCTCTTTTGAGGCTACACGTTTAGATGTACACGCCACACCAAGTCTTTTCGAGTTACAATGTGTTGTTTAGGAGATACAAGCTAATTTTTTAAGATGCGTTATTTCTTCTCATAAACTTTAAGTGTTTCCAATAGGTACGTATTTGTCTTTATTCTGCAAAACTGTATTTCCTTATAACGTGGTATTCTTACATATTCTTTCGTGAGAAAACTCTCCTGTGCCTTCTCTTTTGAGGCTACACGCTTAGACATACACGCAACACCAAAGCTTTTGAGTTACAACATGTTGTTTAGGAAAAACAAGATAATTTCGCACGATGCGGGATTTCCTTAAAACTTGGTTTTCTGACAAATTTTGATGAAAGAAAATTCTCCTGTGGGTTCTCTTTTGAGGCTACACGTTTAGACATACACGCCATACCAAATCTTTTCGAGTTACAACGTGCTGTTTATGAGATACAAGCTAATTTTTTATGATGCATTTTTTATTCTCGTAAAGTTTAAGTGTTTCCAATAGGTACGTATTTGTCTTTACTCTGCAACACTGTATTTCCTTATAACGTGGTATTCCTACATATTCTTTCGAGAGAAAACTCTCCTGTGCTTTTTCTTTTGAGGCTACGTGCTTAGACATACATGCAAAACCAAAGCATTTTGTGTTACAACGTGTTGATTAGGAAAAACAAGATAAATTCGCACGATGCCGGATTTCCTTAAAACGTGGTTTTCTGACAAATTTTGACGAAAGAAAATTCTCCTGTGGGTTCTCTTTTGAGGCTACACGTTTAGACGTACAAGCCACTCCAAATCTTTTGGAGTTATAACGTGTTGTTTAGGAGATACACACTAATTTTGTACGAGGCGTTAATTCTTCTCGTAAAGTGTTTCCAAAATGTACGTATTTGTCTTTACTTTGCAACATTGTATTTCCTTATAACGTGGTATTCTTACATATTCTTTTGAGAGAAAACTCTCCTTTGCCTTCTCTTTTGAGGCTACAAGCTTAGACATACACGCAACACCAAAGCTTTTCTAGTTACAACGTGTTCTTTAGGAAAAACAAGATAATTTCACACGATGCGGGATTTCCTTAAACGTGGTTTTCTGACAAATTTTGATGAAAGAAAATTCTCCTGTGGGTTCTCCTTTGAGGCTACACGTTTAGATGTACACGCCACACCAAATCTTTTCGAGTTACAAAGTGCTGTTTAAGAGATACAACCTAATTTTGTACGATGCGTTATTTCTTCTTGTAAAGTGTTTCCACTATGTATGTATTTGTCTTTACTCTGCCACACTGTATTTCCTTATAATGTGGTATTCTTATGTATTCTTTCGAGAGAATACTTTCCTGTGCCTCTTCTTTTTTGATGCTACTCGCTTAGACATACACGCAACAACAAAGCTTTTCGAGTTAAAATTTGTTGTTTAGGAAAAACAAGATAATTTCACACGATGCGTGATTTCCTTAAAACGTGGTTTTCTAAAAAAAATTTGAAGAACGAAAATTCTCCAGTGGGTTTTCATTTGAGGCTACACGTTTAGACGTACACGCCACACCAAATCTTTTCGAGTTACAACGTGTAGTTTAGGAGATACAAGCTAATTTTGTACGATGGGTTATTTCTTCTTGTAAAGTGTTTCCAATATGTACGTATTTGTCTTTACTCTGCAACACAGTATTTCCTTATAACGTGGTATTCTTACATATTCTTTCGAGAAAACTCTCCTGTGCCTTCTCTTTTGAGGCTACATGCTTAGACATACACACAACACCAAAGCTTTTCGATTTATAACATGTTGTTTAGGAAAAATAAGATAATTTCGCACAATGCGGGATTTCTTTAAAACGTGGTTTCTGACAAATTTTGATGAATGAAAATTTTCCTGTGCGTTCTCTTTGAGGCTACACGTTTAGACGTACACGCCACACCAAATCTTTTCGAGTTACAACGTGCTGTTTAGGAGATACAAACTAATTTTGTACGATGCATTATTTCTTCTCGTATAGTTTAAGTGTTTCCAATATGTACGTATTTGTCTTTTCTCTACAACATTGTATTTCCTTATAACGTGTTATTCTTACATATTCTTTTGAGAGAAAACTCTCCTGTGCCTTCTCTTTTGAGGCTACACTCTTAGACATACACGCAATACGAAAGCTTTTCGAGTTACAACATGTTGTTTAGGAAAAACAAGATAATTTCGCCCGATGCGGGATTTCCTTAAAACGTGGTTTTCTGACAAATATTGACAAAAGAAAATTCTCCTGTGGGCTCTCTTTTGAGGCTACACGTTTAGACATACACACCACACCAAATCTTTTCGAGTTACAACGTGTTGTTTAGGAGATACAACCTAATTTTGTAAGATGCGTTATTTCTTCTCGTAAAGTGTTTCCAGTACATACGTACTTCTCTTTACTCTGCAACACTGTATTTCCTTATAACGTGGTATTCTTACATATTCTTTTGAGAGAAAACTCTCCTGTGCCTTCTCTTTTGAAGCTACATGCTTAGACATACACGCAACACCAAAGCGTTTCGGGTTACAACGTGTTGTTTAGGAAAAACAAGATAATTTCGCGCGAAGCTGGATTTCCTTAAAACGTGGTTTTCAGACAAATTTTGACAAAAGAAAATTCTCCTGTGGGTTCTCTTTTGAAGGCTACACGTTTAGACGTAAATGCCACACGAAATCTTTTCGAGTTACAACGTGTTGTTTAGGATATATCAGCTAATTTTTTAAGATGCGTTATTTCTTCTCTTAAAGTGTTTCCAATACGTAAGTATTTGTCTTTACTCTGCAACACTGTATTTCCTTATAACGTGGTATTCTTACATATTCTTTCGAGAGAAAACTCTCCTGTACCTTCTCTTTTGAGGCTACACGCTTAGACATACACGCAACACCAAAGATTTTCGAGTTACAACGTGCTGTTTAGGAAAAACAAGATAATTTCGCACAATGCGGGATTTCCTTATAACGTGGTTTTCTGACAAATTTTGACGAAACAAAATTCTCCTGTGGGTTCTCTTTTGAGGCTACACGTTTAGACATACACGCCACACCAAATGTTTTCGAGTTACAACGTGTTGTTTATGAGATACAAGCTAATTTTTTACGATGCATTTTTTATTCTCGTAAAGTCTAAGTGTTTCCAATAGGTACGTATTTGTCTTTACTCTGCAACACTGTATTTCCTTATAACGTGGTATTCTTACATATTCTTTTGAGAGAAAACTCTCCTGTGCCTTCTCTTTTGAAGCTACATGCTTAGACATACACGCAACACTAAAGCGTTTCGGGTTACAACGTGTTGTTTAGGAAAAACAAGATAATTTCGCACGAAGCTGGATTTCCTTAAAACGTGGTTTTCAGACAAATTTTGACAAAAGAAAATTCTCCGGTGGGTTCTCTTTTGAAGGCTACACGTTTAGACGTACATGCCACACGAAATCTTTTCGAGTTACAACGTGTTGTTTAGGAGATATCAGCTAATTTTTTAAGATGCGTTATTTCTTCTCTTAAAGTGTTTCCAATACGTAAGTATTTGTCTTTACTCTGCAACACTGTATTTCCTTATAACGTGGTATTCTTACATATTCTTTCGAGAGAAAACTCTCCTGTGCCTTCTCTTTTGAGGCTACATGCTTAGACATACACGCAACACCAAAGCATTTCGAGTTAAAACGTTTGGTTTAGGAAAAACAAGATAATTTCGCACGATGCGGGATTTCCTTAATACGTGGTTTTCTGACAAATTTTGACCAAAGAAAATTCTCCTATGGCTTCTCTTTTCAGGCTACACGTTTAGACGTACAGGCCACACCAAATCTTTTTATGTTACAACGTGTTGTTTAGGAGATACAAGCTAATTTTTTACGATGCATTTTTTATTCTCGTAAAGTCTAAGTGTTTCCAATAGGTACGTATTTGTCTTTACTCTGCAACACTGTATTTCCTAATAACGTGGTATTCTTACATATTCCTTTGAGAAAAAACTCTCCTTTGCGTTCTCTTTTGAGGCTACACGCTTAGACATACACGCAAAACCAAAGCTTTTCGAGTTACAACGTGTTGTTTAGGAAAAACAAGATATTTTTGCACGAAGCGGTATTTCCTTAAAACGTGGTTTTCTGACAAATTTTGATGAAAGAAAATACTCCTGTCGGTTCTCTTTTGAGGCTACACATTTAGACGTACACGCCACACCAAATCTTTTCGAGTTACAACGTGTTGTTTAGGAGAAACAAGGTAATTTTTCTACGATGTGTTATTTCTTCTCATAAAGTTTAAGTGTTTCCATTACGTACATATTTGCCTTTACTCTGCAACACTGTATTTCCTTATAACGTGGTATTCTTGCATATTCTTTCGAGAGAAAACTCTCCTGTGCGTTCTCCTTTGAGGCTACATGCTTAGACATTCACGCAACACCAAAGCTTTTCGAGTTACAATGTGTTGTTTAGGAAAAACAAGATAATTTCGCACGATGCGGGATTTCCTTAAAACGTGGTTTTCTGACAAATTTTGATGAAAAAAAATGCTCCTGTGGGTACTCTTTTGAGGCTACACGTTTAGACGTACAAGCCACACCAAATCTTTTCAAGTTACAACGTGTTGTTTAGGAGATACAAGCTAATTTTGTACGATGCGTTATTTCTTCTCGTAAAGTTTAAGTTTTTCCAATAAGTACGTATTTGTCTTTACTCTGCAACACTGTATTTCCTTATAACGTGGTATTCTTACATATTCTTTCGAGAGAAAACTCTCCTGTGCGTTCTCTTTTGAGGCTACACGCTTAGACATACACGCAACACCAAAGCATTTCGAGTTAAAACGTTTTGTTTAGGAAAAACAAGATAATTTCGCACGATGCGGGATTTCCTTAATACGTGATTTTCTGACAAATTTTGACCAAAGAAAATTCTCCTATGGCTTTTCTTTTCAGGCTACACGTTTAGACGTACAGGCCACACCAAATCTTTTTAAGTTGCAACGTGTTGTTTAGTAGATACAAGCTAATTTTGTACGATGCGTTATTTCTTCTCGTAAAGTTTTTCCAATACATAAGTATTTGTCTTTACTCTGCAACACTGTATTTCCTAATAACGTGGTATTCTTACATATTCTTTCGAGAAAAAACTCTCCTTTGCGTTCTCCTTTGAGGCTACATGCTTACACATAGACGCAACACCAAAGCTTTTCGAGTTACAACGTGTTGTTTAGGAGATACAAGCTAATTTCTTACGATGCGTTATTTCTTCTCGTAAAGTTTTTCCAATACGTAAGTATTTGTCTTTATTCTGCAACACTGTATTTCCTAATAACGTCGTATTCTTACACATTCTTTCGAGAAAAAACTCTCCTTTGCGTTGTCTTTTGAGGCTACACGCTGAGACATACACGCAACACCAAAGCTTTTCGAGTTACAACATGTTGTTTAGGAAAAACAAGATAATTTCGCACGATGCGGGATTTCCTTAAAACGTGGTTTTCTGAAAAATTTTGACCAAAGAAAATTCTCCTATGGCTTCTCTTTTCAGGCTACACGTTTAGACGTACAGGCCACACCAAATCTTTTTATGTTACAACGTGTTGTTTAGGAGATACAAGCTAATTTCTTACGATGCGTTATTTCTTCTCGTAAAGTTTTTCCAAGACGTAAGTATTTGTCTTTACTCTGCAACACTGTATTTCCTAATAACGTGGTATTCTTACATATTCCTTTGAGAAAAAACTCTCCTTTGCGTTCTCTTTTGAGGCTACACGCTTAGACATACACGCAAAACCAAAGCTTTTCGAGTTACAACGTGTTGTTTAGGAAAAACAAGATATTTTTTCACGAAGCGGTATTTCCTTAAAACGTGGTTTTCTGACAAATTTTGACGAAAGAAAATACTCCTGTCGGTTCTCTTTTGAGGCTACACATTTAGACGTACACGCCACACCAAATCTTTTCGAGTTACAACGTGTTGTTTAGGAGAAACAAGGTAATTTTTCTACGATGCGTTATTTCTTCTCATAAAGTTTAAGTGTTTCCATTACGTACATATTTGCCTTTACTCTGCAACACTGTATTTCCTTATAACGTGGTATTCTTGCATATTCTTTCGAGAGAAAACTCTCCTGTGCGTTCTCCTTTGAGGCTACATGCTTAGACATTCACGCAACACCAAAGCTTTTCGAGTTACAATGTGTTGTTTAGGAAAAACAAGATAATTTCGCACGATGCGGGATTTCCTTAAAACGTGGTTTTCTGACAAATTTTGACGAAATAAAACGCTCCTGTGGGTACTCTTTTGAGGCTACACTTTTAGACGTACAAGCCACACCAAATCTTTTCAAGTTACAACGTGTTGTTTAGGAGATACAAGCTAATTTTGTACGATGCGTTATTTCTTCTCGTAAAGTTTAAGTTTTTCCAATAAGTACGTATTTGTCTTTACTCTGCAACACTGTATTTCCTTATAACGTGGTATTCTTACATATTCTTTCGAGAGAAAACTCTCCTGTGCGTTCTCTTTTGAGGCTACACGCTTAGACATACACGCAACACCAAAGCATTTCGAGTTAAAACGTTTTGTTTAGGAAAAACAAGATAATTTCACACGATGCGGGATTTCCTTAATACGTGGTTTTCTGACAAATTTTGACCAAAGAAAATTCTCCTATGGCTTCTCTTTTCAGGCTACACGTTTAGACGTACAGGCCACACCAAATCTTTTTAAGTTGCAACGTGTTGTTTAGTAGATACAAGCTAATTTTGTACGATGCGTTATTTTTCTCGTAAAGTTTTTCCAATACATAAGTATTTGTCTTTACTCTGCAACACTGTATTTCCTAATAACGTGGTATTCTTACATATTCTTTCGAGAAAAAACTCTCCTTTGAGTTCTCCTTTGAGGCTACAGGCTTACACATAGACGCAACACCAAAGCTTTTCGAGTTACAACGTATTGTTTAGGAGATACAAGCTAATTTCTTACGATGCGTTATTTCTTCTCGTAAAGTTTTTCCAAGACGTAAGTATTTGTCTTTACTCTGCAACACTGTATTTCCTAATAACGTGGTATTCTTACATATTCTTTCGAGAAAAAACTCTCCTTTGCGTTCTCTTTTGAGGCTATACGCTTAGACATACACGCAGCACCAAAGCTTTTCGAATTACAACGTGTTGTTTAGGAAAAACAAGATAATTTCGCACAATGCGGGATTTCCTTAAAACGTGGTTTTCTGACAAAATTTAACGAACAAAAATTCTCCTGTGGGTTCTCTTTTGAGGCTACATGTTTAGACATACACACCACACCAAATCTTTCCGAGTTATATCGTGCTGTTTAGGAGATACATACTAATTTTGTACGATGCCTTATTTCTTCTCGTAAAGTTTAAGTGTTTCCAATAAGTACGTATTTGTCTTTACTCTGCAACACTGTATTTCCTTATAACGTGGTATTCTTACATATTCTTTCGAGAGAAAACTCTCCTGTGCGTTCTCTTTTGAGGCTACACGCTTAGACATACACGCAACACCAAAGCTTTTCGAGTTAAAACGTTTGGTTTAGAAAAAACAAGATAATTTCGCACTATGAGGTATTTCCTTAATACGTGGTTTTCTGACATATGTTGACCAAAGAAAATTCTCCTATGGGTTCTCTTTTCAGGCTACACGTTAAGACGTACAGGCCACACCAAATCTTTTTAAGTTACAACGTGTTGTTTAGGAGATACAAGCTAATTTCTTACGATGCGTTATTTCTTCTCGTAAAGTTTTTTCCAATACGTAAGTATTTGTCTTTACTCTGCAACACTGTATTTCCTAATAACGTCGTATTCTTACACATTCTTTCGAGAAAAAACTCTCCTTTGCGTTCTCTTTTGAGGCTACACGCTTAGACATACACGCAACACCAAAGCTTTTCGAGTTACAACGTGTTGTTTAGGAAAAACAAGATAATTTCGCACGATGCGGGATTTCCTTAAAACGTGGTTTTCTGACAAATTTTGACGAAAGAAAATACTTCTGTCGGTTCTCTTTTGAGGCTACACATTTAGACGTACATGCCACACCAAATCATTTCGAGTTACAACGTGTTGTTTAGGAGAAACAAGCTAATTTTTTACGATGCGTTATTTCTTCTCATAAAGTTTTAGTGTTTCCATTACGTACATATTTGCCTTTACTCTGCAACACTGTATTTCCTTATAACGTGGTATTCTTGCATATTCTTTCGAGAGAAAACTCTCCTGTTCGTTCTCCTTTGAGGCTACATGCTTAGACATTCACGCAACACCAAAGCTTTTCGATTTACAACGTGTTGTTTAGGAAAAACAAGATAATTTCGCAAGATGCGGGCTTTCCTTAAAACGTGGTTTTCTGACAAATTTTGACGAAATAAAACTCTCCTGTGGGTACTCTTTTGAGGCTACACGTTTAGACGTGCACCCCACACCAAATCTTTTCGAGTTATAACGAGTTGTTTAGGACATACAAGCTAATTTTGCCAGATGCGTTATTTCTCTCATAAAGTGTTTCCAATACGTACGTATTTGTCTTTATTCTGCAACACTGTATTTCCTTATAACGTGGTATCCTTCCATATTCTTTCGAGAGAAAACTCTCCTGTGCGTTCTCTTTTGAGGCTACATGCTTAGACATACACGCAACACCAAAGCTTTCGAGTTACAACGTGTTGTTTAGGAAAAACAAGATAATTTTGCAAGATGCGGGATTTCCTTAAAACGTGGTTTTCTGACAAATATTGACGAAAGAAAATTATCCTGTGGGTTCTCTTTTGAGGCTACAAGTTTAGAAGTACACACCACACCAAATCTTTTCAAGTTATAACGTGTTGTTTAGGAGATACAAGCTAATTTTGTATGATGTGTTATTTCTTCTCGTAAGGTTTAAGTTTTTCCAATAAGTACGTATTTGTCTTTACTCTGCAACACTGTATTTCCTTATAACGTGGTATTCTTACATATTCTTTCGAGAGGAAACTCTCCTGTGCGTTCTCTTTTGAGGCTACACGCTTAGACATACACGCAACACCAAAGCATTTCGAGTTAAAACGTTTTGTTTAGGAAAAACAAGATAATTTCGCACGATGCGGGATTTCCTTAATACGTGGTTTTCTGACAAATTTTGACCAAAGAAAATTCTCCTATGGCTTCTCTTTTCAGGCTACACGTTTAGACGTACAGGCCACACCAAATCTTTTTATGTTACAACGTGTTGTTTAGGAGATACAAGCTAATTTCTTACGATGCGTTATTTCTTCTCGTAAAGTTTTTCCAAGACGTAAGTATTTGTCTTTACTCTGCAACACTGTATTTCCTAATAACGTGGTATTCTTACATATTCCTTTGAGAAAAAACTCTCCTTTGCGTTCTCTTTTGAGGCTACACGCTTAGACATACACGCAACACCAAAGCTTTTCGAGTTAAAACGTTTTGTTTAGGAAAAACAAGATAATTCCTCACGATGCGGAATTTCCTTTATACGTGGTTTTCTGACAAATTTTGACCAAAGAAAATTCTCCTATGGGTACTCTTTTGAGGCTACACGTTTAGACGTACAGGCCACACCAAATCTTTTTAAGTTACAACGTGTTGTTTAGGAGATACAAGCTAATTTTGTACGATGCGTTATTTCTTCTCTTAAGTTTAAGTTTTTCCAATAAGTACGTATTTGTCTTTACTCTGCAACACTGTATTTCCTTATAACGTGGTATTCTTACATATTCTTTCGAGAGAAAACTCTCCTGTGCGTTCTCTATTGAGGCTACACGCTTAGACATACACGCAACACCAAAGCTTTTCGAGTTAAAACGTTTTGTTTAAGAAAAACAAGGTAATTTCGCAGAATGCGGGATTTCCTTAAAACGTGGTTTTCTGACAAATTTTGACGAAAGAAAATTTTCCTGTCGGTTCTCTTTTGAGGCTACACGTTTAGACATACACACCACACCAAATCTTTTCGAGTTATAATGTGTTGTTTAGGAGATACAAACTAATTTTGTAAGATGCCTTATTTCTTCTGGTAAGGTTTAAGTTTTTCCAATAAGTACGTATTTGTCTTTACTCTGCAACACTGTATTTCCTTATAACGTGGTATTCTTACATATTCTTTCGAGAGAAAACTCTCCTGTGTGTTCTCTTTTGAGGCTACACGCTTAGACATACATGCAACACGAAAGCTTTTCGAGTTAAAACGTTTGGTTTAGGAAAAACAAGATAATGTTGCACTATGCGGGATTTCCTTAATACATGGTTTTCTGACAAATTTTGACCAAAGAAAATTCTCCTTTGGGTTCTCTTTTCAGGCTACACGTTTAGACGTACAGGCCACACCAAATCTTTTTATGTTACAACGTGTTGTATAGGAGATACAAGCTAATTTCTTACGATGCGTTATTTCTTCTCGTAAAGTTTTTCCAAGACGTAAGTATTTGTCTTTACTCTGCAACACTGTACTTCCTAATAACGTGGTATTCTTACATATTCTTTCGAGAAAAAACTCTCCTTTGCGTTCTCTTTTGAGGCTACACGCTTAGACATACACGCAGCACCAAAGCTTTTCGAGTTACAACGTGTTGTTTAGGAAAAACAAGATAATTTCGCACAATGCGGGATTTCCTTAAAACGTGGTTTTCTGACAAAATTTAACGAACAAAAATTCTCCTGTGGTTTCTCTTTTGAGGCTACATGTTTAGACATACACACCACACCAAATCTTTCCGAGTTATATCGTGTTGTTTAGGAGATACATACTAATTTTGTACGATGCCTTATTTCTTCTCGTAAAGTTTAAGTGTTTCCAATAAGTACATATTTGTCTTTACTCTGCAACACTGTATTTCCTTATAACGTGGTATTCTTACATATTCTTTCGAGAGAAAACTCTCCTGTGCGTTCTCTTTTGAGGCTACACGCTTAGACATACACGCAACACCAAAGCATTTCGAGTTAAAACGTTTTGTTTAGGAAAAACAAGATAATTTCGCACGATGCGGGATTTCCTTAATACGTGGTTTTCTGACAAATTTTGACCAAAGAAAATTCTCCTATGGCTTCTCTTTTCAGGCTACACGTTTAGACGTACAGGCCACACCAAATCTTTTTATGTTACAACGTGTTGTTTAGGAGATACAAGCTAATTTCTTACGATGCGTTATTTCTTCTCGTAAAGTTTTTCCAAGACGTAAGTATTTGTCTTTACTCTGCAACACTGTATTTCCTAATAACGTGGTATTCTTACATATTCCTTTGAGAAAAAACTCTCCTTTGCGTTCTCTTTTGAGGCTACACGCTTAGACATACACGCAAAACCAAAGCTTTTCGAGTTAAAACGTTTTGTTTAGGAAAAACAAGATAATTCCTCACGATGCGGAATTTCCTTAATACGTGGTATTCTGACAAATTTTGACCAAAGAAAATTCTCCTATGGGTTCTCTTTTGAGGCTACACGTTTAGACGTACAGGCCACACCAAATCTTTTTAAGTTACAACGTGTTGTTTAGGAGATACAAGCTAATTTTGTACGATGCGTTATTTCTTCTCTTAAGTTTAAGTTTTTCCAATAAGTACGTATTTGTCTTTACTCTGCAACACTGTATTTCCTTATAACGTGGTATTCTTACATATTCTTTCGAGAGAAAACTCTCCTGTGCGTTCTCTTTTGAGGCTACACGCTTAGACATACACGCAACACCAAAGCTTTTCGAGTTAAAACGTTTTGTTTAAGAAAAACAAGGTAATTTCGCAGAATGCGGGATTTCCTTAAAACGTGGTTTTCTGACAAATTTTGACGAAAGAAAATTTTCCTGTGGGTTCTCTTTTGAGGCTACACGTTTAGACATACACACCACACCAAATCTTTTCGAGTTATAATGTGTTGTTTAGGAGATACAAACTAATTTTGTAAGATGCCTTATTTCTTCTCGTAAGGTTTAAGTTTTTCCAATAAGTACGTATTTGTCTTTACTCTGCAACAATGTATTTCCTTATAACGTGGTATTCTTACATATTCTTTCGAGAGAAAACTCTCCTGTGTGTTCTCTTTTGTGGCTACACGCTTAGACATACACGCAACACGAAAGCTTTTCGAGTTAAAACGTTTGGTTTAGGAAAAACAAGATAATGTCGCACTATGCGGGATTTCCTTAATACATGGTTTTCTGACAAATTTTGACCAAAGAAAATTCTCCTATGCGTTCTATTTTCAGGCTACACGTTTAGACGTACAGGCCACACCAAATCTTTTTATGTTACAACGTGTTGTATAGGAGATACAAGCTAATTTCTTACGATGCCTTATTTCTTCTCGTAAAGTTTTTCCAAGACGTAAGTATTTGTCTTTACTCTGCAACACTGTATTTCCTAATAACGTGGTATTCTTACATATTCTTTCGAGAAAAAACTCTCCTTTGCGTTCTCTTTTGAGGCTACACGCTTAGACATACACGCAACACCAAAGCTTTTCGAGTTACAACGTGTTGTTTAGGAAAAACAAGATATTTTTGCACGATGCGGGATTTCCTTAAAACGTGGTTTTCTGACAAATTTTGATGAAAGAAAATACTCCTGTCGGTTCTCTTTTGAGGCTACACATTTAGACCTACACACCACACCAAATCTTTTCGAGTTGCAACGTGTTGTTTAGGAGAAACAAGGTAATTTTTCTACGATGCATTATTTCTTCTCATAAAGTTTAAGTGTTTCCATTACGTACATATTTGCCTTTACTCTGCAACACTGTATTTCCTTATAACGTGGTATTCTTGCATATTCTTTCCAGAGAAAACTCTCCTGTGCATTCTCCTTTGAGGCTACATGCTTAGACATTCACGCAACACCAAAGCTTTTCGAGTTACAACGTGTTGTTTAGGAAAAACAAGATAATTTCGCACGATGCGGGATTTCCTTAAAACGTGGTTTTCTGACAAATTTTGACAAAATAAAACTCTCCTGTGGGTACTCTTCTGAGGCTACACGTTTAGACGTACAAGCCACACCAAATCTTTTCAAGTTACAACGTGTTGTTTAGGAGATACAAGCTAATTTTGTACGATGCGTTATTTCTTCTCATAAAGTTTAAGTTTTTTCCAATAAGTATGTATTTGTCTTTACTCTGTAACACTGTATTTCCTTATAACGTGGTATTCTTACATATTCTTTCGAGAGAAAACTCTCCTGTGCGTTCTCTTTTAAGGCTACACGCTTAGACATACACACAACACCAAAGCATTTCGTGTTAAAACGTTTTGTTTAGGAAAAACAAGATAATTTCGCACGATGCGGGATTACCTTAATACGTGGTTTTCTGACAAATTTTGACCAAAGAAAATTCTCCTATGGGTTCTCTTTTCAGGCTACACGTTTAGACGTACAGGCCACACCAAATCTTTTTAAGTTGCAAGGTGTTGTTTAGTAGATACAAGCTAATTTTGTACGATGCGTTATTTCTTCTCGTAAAGTTTTTCCAATACATAAGTATTTGTCTTTACTCTGCAACACTGTATTTCCTAATAACATGGTATTCTTACATATTCTTTCGAGAAAAAACTCTCCTTTGCATTCTCCTTTGAGGCTACACGCTTACACATAGACGCAACACCAAAGCTTTTCGAGTTACAACGTGTTGTTTAGGAGATACAAGCTAATTTCTAATGATGCGTTATTTCTTCTCGTAAAGTTTTTCCAAGACGTAAGTATTTGTCTTTACTCTGCAACACTGTATTTCCTAATAACGTGGTATTCTTACATATTCTTTCGAGAAAAAACTCTCCTTTGCGTTCTCTTTTGAGGCTACACGCTTAGACATACACGCAACACCAAAGCTTTTCGAGTTACAACGTGTTGTTTCGGAAAAACAAGATAATTTCGCACGATGCGGGATTTCCTTAAAACGTGGTTTTCTGACAAATTTTGACGAAAGAAAATACTCCTGTGGGTTCTCTTTTGAGGCTACACATTTAGACGTACACGCCACACCAAATCTTTTCGAGTTACAAGGTGTTGTTTAGGAGAAACAAGCTAATTTTTTACGATGCGTTATTTCTTCTCATAAAGTTTAAGTGTTTCCATTACGTACATATTTGCCTTTACTCTGCAACACTGTATTTCCTTATAACGTGGTATTCTTGCATATTCTTTCGAGAGAAAACTCTACTGTGCATTCTCCTTTGAGGCTACATGCTTAGACATTCACGCAACACCAAATCTTTTCGAGTTACAACGTGTTGTTTAGGAGATACAAGCTAATTTTTTTACGGTGCGTTATTTCTTCTCATAAAGTTTTAAGTGTTTCCATTACGTACATATTTGCCTTTACTCTGCAACACTGTATTTCCTTATAACGTGGTATTCTTGCATATTCTTTCGAGAGAAAACTCTCCTGTGCGTTCCCCTTTGAGGCTACATGCTTAGACATACACGCAACACCAAAGCTTTTCGAGTTACAACGTGTTTTTTAGGAAAAACAAGATAATTTCACACGATGCGGGATTTCCTTAAAACGTGGTTTTCTGACAAATTTTGACGAAAGAAAATTATCCTGTGGGTTGTCTTTTTAGGCTACACGTTTAGACGTACACACCACACCAAATCTTTTCGAGTTATAACGTGTTGTTTAGGAGATACAAACTAATTTTGTACGATGCCTTATTTCTTCTCGTAAAGTTTAAGTTTTTCCAATAAGTACGTATTTGTCTTTACTCTGCAACACTGTATTTCCTTATAACGTGGTATTCTTACATATTCTTTCGAGAGAAAACTCTCCTGTGCGTTCTCTTTTGAGGCTATACGCTTTGACATACACGCAACACCAAAGTTTTTCGAGTTACAATGTGTTGTTTAGGAAAAACAAGATAATTTAGCATGATGCGGGATTTCCTTAAAACGTGGTTTTCTGACAAATTTTGACGAAAGAAAGTACTCCTGTGGGTTCTCTTTTGAGGCTACACATTTAGACGTGCCCGAGACACTAAATCTTGTCGAGTTACAACGTGTTGTTTAGGAGATACAAGCTAATTTTTTTTTACGATGCATTATTTCTTCTCATAAAGTTTAAGTGTTTCCATTATGTAAATATTTGGCTTTACTCTGCAACACTGTATTTCCTTATAACGAGGTATTCTTGCATATTCTTTCGAGAGAAAACTCTCCTGTGCGGTCTCCTTTGAGGTTACATGCTTAGACATACACTCAACACCAAAGCTTTTCGAGTTACAACATGTTGTTTAGGAAAAACAACATAATTTCGCACGATGCGGGATTTCCTTAAAACGTGGTTTTCTGACATATTTTGACGAAATAAAACTCTCCTGTGTGTACTCTTTTGAGGCTACACGTTTAGACGTACACGCCACACCAAATCTTTTCGAGTTACAACCTGTTTTTTAGGAGATACAAGCTAATTTTTTACGATGCGTTATTTCTTCTCGTAAAGTGTTTCCAATAAGTACGTATTTGTCTTTACTCTGCAACACGGTATTTCCTTAATACGTGGTATTCTTACATATTCTTTCGAGAGAAAACTCTCCTGTGCGTTCTCTTTTGAGGGTACACGCTTAAACATACACGCAACACCAAAGCTTTTCGAGTTACAATATGTTGTTTATGAAGAACAAGATAATTTCTCACGATGCGGGATTTCCTTAAAACGTGGTTTTCTGACAAATTTTGACGAACGAAAATTGTCCTGTGGTTCTCTTTTGAGGCTACACCTTTAGACGTACACGCCACACCAAATCTTTTCGAGTTACAACGTGTTGTTTAGGAGATACAACTAATTTTGTACGATGCTTTATTTCATCTAGTAAAGTTTAAGGGTTTCCAATACGTAAGTATTTGTCTTTATTCTGCAACACTGTACTTCCTTATAACGTGGTATTCTCACATATTCTTTCGAGAGAAAACTCTCCTGTGTGTTCTCTTTTGAGGCTACACGCTTAGACATACACGCATCACCAAAGATTTTCGAGTTACTACGTGTTGTTTAGGAAAAACAAGATAATTTCGCACGATGCTGGATTTCCTTAAAACGTGGTTTTCTGAAACTTTGACGAAAGAAAATTCTCCTATGGGTTCTCTTTTGAGGCTACAAGTTTAGACGTACACGCCACACCAAATCTTTTCGAGTTACAAAGTGTTGTTTAGGAGATACGAGCTAATTTTGTACGATGCTTTATTTCATCTCGTAAAGTTTAAGGGTTTCCAGTAAGTACGTATTTTTCTTTTCTCTGCAACACTGTATTTCCTTATAACGTGGTATTCTTACATATTCTTTTGAGAGAAAACTCCCCTGTGTGTTCTCTTTTAAGGCTACATGCTGAGACATACACGCAACACCAAAGGTTTTCGAGTTACAACGTGTTGTTTAGGAAAAACAAGATAATTTCGCACGATGTAGGATTTCCTTAATACGTGGTTTTGTGACAAATTTGACCAAAGAAAATTCTCCTGTGTGTTCTCTTTTTGAGGCTACACGTTTAGACGTACCTGCCACACCAAACATTTTCGAGTTACAACGTGTTGTTTAGGAGATACAAGCTAATTTTTTATGATGCATTATTTCTTCACGTAAAGTGTTTCCAATACGTACGTATTTGTCTTTACTCTGCAACACTGTATTTCCTTATAACCTGGTATTCTTACTTATTCTTTTGAATGAAAACTCTCCTGTGTGTTCTCTTTTGAGGCTACACACTGAGACATACACGCAACACCCAAGCTTTTTGAGTTACAACGTGTTGTTTAGGAAAAACAAGATAATTTCGCAGGATGCGGGATTTCGTTAATACCTTGTTTTCTGACCAATTTTGACGAAAGAAAATTCTCCAGTCGGTTCTCTTTTGAGGCTAAACTTTTAGACATACACGCCAAACTAAATGTTTTCGAGTTTCCACTTATTGTTTAGGAGATACAAGCTAATATTGTGTGATGCTTAATTTCTTCTCGTAATGTGTTTCCAATATGTACGTATTTGTCTTTACTCTGCAACACTGTATTTCCTTATAACGTTGAATTCTTACATGTTCTAATGAGAGAAAACTCTCCTGTGCATTCTCTTTTGAGGCTACACGCTTAGACATACACGCAACACCAAAGCTTTTCGAGTTACAATGCGTTGTTTAGGAAAAACAAGATAATTTCGCACGATGCGGGATTTCCTTAATATGTGGTTTTCTGACAAATTTTGACCAAAGAAAATTCTCCTGTGGGTTCTCTTTTGAGGCTACACGTTTAGACGTACACGCCACACGAAATCTTTTCGAGTTACAACGTGTTGTTTAGGAGATACAAGCTATTTTTTTACGTTGCGTTATTTCTTCTCATAAAGTGTTTCCAATAAGTACTTATTTGTCTTTACTCTGCAACACTGTATTTCCTTATAACGTGGTATTCTTACATATTCTTTCGAGAGAAAACTATCCTGTGCGTTCCCTTTTGAGGCTACACACTTAGACATACAGGCAACACCAACGCTTTTCCAGTTACATCTTGTTGTTTTTGAAAAACAAGATTATTTCGCACGATGAGTGATTTTCTTAAAATTTGATTTTCTGACAAATTTTGACAAAAGAAAATTCTCCTGTGGTTTCTCTTTTGATGCTACACGTTTAGACGAACATGCCACACCAAATCCTTTCTAGTTAGCACGTGTTGTTTAGGAGATACAAGCTAATTTTGTATGATGCGTTATTTCTTCTCATAAAGTGTTTCCAATACGTACTTATTTGTCTTTACTCTGCATCACTGTATTTGCTTATAACATGGTATTCTTACATATTCTTTCGAGGGAAAACTCTCCTGTGCGTTCTCTTTTGAGGCTACATGCTTAGACATACACGCAACTCCAAAGCTTTTCGAGTTACAACGTGTTGTTTAGGGAAAACAAGATAATTTCGCACGATGCGAGATTTCCATAAAACGTGGTTTTCTGACAAATTTTGACGAAAGAAAGTTCTCCTGTTGGTTCTCTTTTGAGGCTACACATGTAGAGGTACGAGCCACACCAAATCTTTTCGAGTTACAACGTGTTGTTCAGGAGATACAAGCTAATTTTTTACGTTGCTTTATTTCTTCTCTTAAAGTGTTTCCAATACGTACCTATTTGTCTTTACTCTGCAACACTCTATTTCCTTATAACGTGGTATTCTTACATATTCTTTTGAGAGAAAACTCTCCTGTGCGTTCTCTTTTGAGGCTACACGCTTAGACATACACGCAACACCAAAGCTTTCCGAGTTACAACGTGTTGTTTAGGAAAAACAAGATAATTTCCCACGATGCGAGATTTCCTTAAAACATGGTTTCTGACAAATTTTGATGAAAAAAAATTCTCCTGTGTGTTCTCTTTTGAGGCTACACATTTAGACGTACATGTCACACCAAATCTTTTCGAGTTACAACTTGTTGTTTAGGAGATACAAGCTAATTTTGTATGATGCGTTATTTATTCTAGTAAAGTGTTTCCAATATGTACTTATTTGTCTTTACTCTGCAAAATTGTATTTCCTTATAACGTGGTATTCTTTCATATTCCTTCGAGAGAAAACTCTCCTGTGCCTTCTCTTTTGAGGCTCCACGCTTACACATACAAGCAACACCAAATTTTTTTGAGTTACAACATGTTGTTTAGGAAAAACAAGATGATTTCGCACGATGCAGGATTTCCTTAAAACGTGGTTTTCTGAAAAATTTTGACGAAAGAAAATTCTTCTGTGGGTTCTCTTTTGAGGCTACACGTTTAGACGTACACGCCACACCAAATCTTTTCGAGTTACAAAGTGTTGTTTAGGAGATACAAGCTAATTTTGCACGATGCGTTAATTCTTCTCTTAAAGTGTTTCCAATATGTAAGTATTTGTCTTTACTCTGCAACACTGTATTTCCTTGTAACGTGGTATTCTTACATATTCTTTCTAGAGAAAACTATCCTGTGCGTTCCCTTATGAGGCTACACACTTAGACATACAGGCAACACCAAAGGTTTTCGAGTTACAACGTGTTGTTTATGAAAACCAAGATAATTTCGCACTATACAGGATTTCCTTAAAACGTGATTTTTCTGACAAATTTTGATGAAAGAAAATTCTCCTGTGGGTTCTCTGTTGAGGCTACATGTTTCCACGTACACTCCACACCAAATCTTGTCGAGTTACAACGTGTTGTTTAGCAGATACAAGCTAATATTGTATGATGCGTTATTTATTCTCCTAAAGTGTTTCCAATACGTACGTATTTGTCTTTACACTGCAACACTGTATTTCCTTATAACGTTGTATTCTTACATGTTCTTTCGAAACAAAACTCTCCTGTGCGTTCTCTTTTGAGGCCACACGTTTAGACATACACGCAACACCAAAGATTTTCGAGTTACAACGTGTTGTTTAGGAAAAACAAGATAACTTTGCACGATACGGGATTTCCTTAAAACGTGGTTTTCTGACAAATTTTGACGAAAGAAAGTTCACCTGTTTGTGTTCGTTTGAGTCTACACATGTAGACGTACGAGCCACACCAATTCTTTTCGAATTACAACGTGTTGTTTAGGAGATACAAGCAAATTTTTTTCGATGCATTATTTCTTCTCATAAAGTGTTTCCAATAAGTACATATTTGTCTTTACTCTGCAACACTTTATTTCCTTATAACGTGGTATTCTTACATATTCTTTCGAGGGAAAACTCTCCTGTGCGTTCTCCTTTGGGGCTACACGCGTAGACATACATGCAACGCCAAAGCGTTTTGAGTTACAACGTGTTGTTTAGGAAAAACAAGATAATTTCGCACGATGCGAGATTTCCATAAAACGTGGTTTTCTGATATATTTTGACGAAAGAAAGTTCTGCCCTGTGTTCTATTTGAGGCTACACGTGTAGAGGTATGAGCCACACCAAATCTTTTTGAGTTACAACGTGTTGTTTAGGAGATACAAGCTAATTTTGTACGATGCGTTATTTCTTCTCGTAAAGTGTTTCCAATATGTACTTACTGTCTTTACTCTGCAAAATTCTATTTCCTTATAACGTGGTATTCTTACATATTCTTTCGAGAGAAAACTCTCCTGTGCCTTCTCTTTTGAGGCTCCACGCTTACACATACACGCAATACCAAAGCTTTTGGAGTTACAACATGTTGTTTAGAAAAAAGAAGATGATTTCGCATGATGCGGGATATCCTTAAAATGTGGTTTTCTGAAAAAATTTGACGAAAGAAAATTCTCCTGTGGGTTCTCTTTTGAGGCTACACGTTAAGACGTACACGCCGCACCAAATATTTTCGAGTTACAACGTTTTGTTTAGGAGATACAAGCTAATTTTGTACGATGCATTACTTCTTCTCATAAAGTATTTCCAATATGTATGTATTTGTCTTTACTCTGCAACACTGTATTTCCTTATAACATGGTACTCTTATATATTCTTTCGAGAGAAAACTATCCTGTGCATTCCCTTTTGAGGCTACACACTGAGACATACAGGCAACACCAAAGCTTTTCGAGTTACAACGTGTTGTTTACGAAAAACAAGATAATTTCGCACGATGCAAGATTTCCTTAAAACGTGGTTTTCTGACAAATTTTGAAGAAAGAAAATTCTCCTGTCGGTTCTCCTTTCAGGCTACACGTTTAGACGTACATGCCACACCAAATCCTTTCGAGTTACCACGTGTTGTTTAGGAGATACACGCTAATTTTGTACGATGCGTTATTTCTTCTCGTAAAGTGTTTCCAATATGTACGTATTTGTCTTTACTCTGCAACACTGTATTTCCTTATAACGTTGTATTCTTACAGGTTCTTTCGAGAGAAAACTCTCTTGTGCATTGTCTTTAGAGGAAACATGCTCAGACATACACGCAACAACAAAGCTTTTCGAGTTACAACGTGTTGTTTAGGAAAAACAAGATAATTTTGCACGATGCGGGATTTCCTTAAAACGTGGTTTTTTGACACATTTTGACGAAAGAAAATTCTCCTGTGGTTTCTGTTTTGAGGCTACACGTGTAGACGTACGAGCCACAACAAATATTTTCGAGTTACAACGTGTTGTTTAGGAGATACAAGCAAATATTGTACGATGCGTTATTTCTTCCCTAAAGTGTTTCCAATATGTACTTATTTGTCTTTACTCTGCAACACTGTATTTTCTTATAACGTGGTATTCTTACATATTCTTTCTAGGGAAAACTCTCCTGTGCATTCTCTTTTGAGGCTACACGCGTAGACAAACAAGGAACACCAAAGCTTTTCGAGTTACAACGTGTTGTTTAGGAAAAACAAGATAATTTCGCAAGATGCGAGATTTCCATAAAACGTGGATTTCTGACAAATTTTGACGAAAGAAAGTTCTCCTGGGGGTTCTCTTTTGAGGCTACACGTGTAGAGGTATGAGACACACCAAATCTTTTCGAGTTATAACCTGTTGTTTAGGAGATACAAGCTAATTTTGTATTATGCTTTATTTCTTCTCTTAAAGTGTTTCCAATACGTACGTATTTGTCTTTACTCTGCAACACTGTATTTCCTTATAACGTGGTATTCTTACATATTCTTTCGAGAGAAAACTCTCCTGTGCATTCTCTTTTGAGGCTACACACTTAGACATACACGCAACACCAAAGCTTTTCGAGTTACAACTTGTTGTTTAGGAAAAACAAGATAATTTCGCACGATGCGAGATTTCCTTAAAACGTGGTTTCTGACAAATTTTGATGAAAGAATTTTCTCCTGTCGGTTCTCGTTTGAGGCTACACTTTTAGACGTACATGTCACACCAAATCTTTTCGAGTTAAAACGTGTTGTTTAGGAGATACAAGCTACTTTTTTAAGATGCGGTATTTCTTCTCGTAAAGTGTTTCCAATATGTACTTATTTGTCTTTACTCTGCAAAATTGTATTTCCTTTTAACGTGGTATTCTTACATATTCTTTCAAGAGAAAAGTCTCCTGTGCCTTCTCTTTGGAGGCTCCACGCTTATACATACACGCAACACCAAAGCTTTTCGAGTTACAACATGTTGTTTTGGAAAAAGATGATTTCGTACGATGAGGGATTTCCTTAAAACGTGGTTTTCTGAAAAATTTTGAAGGAAGAAAATTCTCCTGTGGGTTCTCTTTTGATGCTACACATTTACACGTACATGCCACACCAAATCTTTTCGAGGTACAACCTTTTGTTTAGGAGATACAAGCTAATTTTCTACGATGTGTTCTTTTCGTAAAGTGTTTCCAATACATACATATTTGTCTTTACTCTGCAACATTGTATTTCCTTATAACGTGGTATTCTTACATATTCTTTCGAGAGAAAACTATCCTGTGCGTTCCCCTTTGAGGCTACACACTGAGACATACAGGCAACACCAAAGCTTTTCGAGTTACAACGTGTGGTTTATGAAAAACAAGATAATTTCGCACGATGCAGGATTTCCTTAAAACGTGGTTTTCTGACAAATTTTGAAGAAAGAAAATTCTCCTGTCGGTTCTCTTTTGAGGCTACACGTTTAGACGCACACGCCACACCAAATCCTTTCGAGTTACCACGTGTTGTTTAGGAGATACACGCTAATTTTGTACGATGCGTTATTTCTTCTCGTAAAGTGTTTCCAATATGTACATATTTGTCTTTACTCTGCAACACTGTATTTCCTTATAACGTTGTATTCTTACATGTTCTTTCGAGAGAAAACTCTCTTGTGCATTGTCTTTAGAGGCAACATGCTCAGACATACATGCAACACCAAAGCTTTTCAAGTTACAATGTGTTGTTTAGGAAAAACAAGATAATTTTGCACGATGCGGGATTTTCTTAAAACGTGGTTTTTTGACACATTTTGAAGAAAGAAAATTCTCCTGTGGTTTCTCTTTTGAGGCTACACGTGTAGACGTACAAGCCACACCAAATATTTTCGAGTTACAACGTGTTGTTTAGGAGATACAAGCAAATATTGTACGATGCATTATTTCTTCCCTAAAGTGTTTCCAATATGTACTTATTTGTCTTTACTCTGCAACACTGTATTTTCTTATAACGTGGTATTCTTACATATTCTTTCTAGGGAAAACTCTCCTGTGCATTCTCTTTTGAGGCTACACGCTTAGACAAACACGCAATGCCAAAGCTTTTCGAGTTACAACGTGTTGTTTAGGAAAAACAAGATAATTTCGCAGGATGCGAGATTTCCATAAAACGTGGTTTTCTGACAAATTTTGACGAAAGAAAGTTCTCCTGTGGGTTCTCTTTTGAGGCAACACGTGTAGAGGTACGAGCCACACCAAATCTTTTCGAATTATAACCTGTTGTTTAGGAGATACAAGCTAATTTTGTGTTATGCTTTATTTCCTCTCCTAAAGTGTTTCCAATACGTTCGTAGTTGTCTTTACTCTGCAACACTGTATTTCCTTATAATGTGGTATTCTTACATATTCTTTCGAGAGAAAACTCTCCTGTGCATTCTCTTTTGAGGCTACACACTTAGACATACACGCAACAACAAAGCTTTTCGTGTTGCAATGTGTTGTTTAGGAAAAACAAGATAATTTTTCACGATGCGAGATTTCCTTAAAACGTGGTTTCTGACAAATTTTGATGAAAGTAAAATCTCCTGTGGGTTCTCGTTTGAGGCTACACTTTTAGACGTACACGTCACACCGAATCTTTTCGAGTTACAACGTGTTGTTTAGGAGATACAAGCTAATGTTGTACGATGCATTATTTCTTTTTGTAAAGTGTTTCCAATATATACTTATTTGTCTTTACTCTGCAACACTGTATTTCCTCATAACGTGGTATTCTTACATATTCTTTCGAGAGAAAACTCTCCTGTGCCTTCTCTTTTGAGGCTCCACGCTTACACATACACGCAATACCAATGCTTTTGGAGTTACAACATTTTGTTTAGAAAAAAGAAGATGATTTCGCATGATGCGGCATATCCTTAAAATGTGGTTTTCTGAAAAAAATTGACGAAAGAAAATTCTCCTGTGGGTTCTCTTTTGAGGCTACACGTTAAGATGTACACGCCGCACCAAATATTTTCGAGTTACAACGTTTTGTTTAGGAGATACAAGCTAATTTTGTACGATGCATTACTTCTTCTCATAAAGTGTTTCCAATATGTAGGTATTTGTCTTTACTCTGCAACACTGTATTTCCTTATAACGTGGTACTCTTACATATTCTTTCGAGAGAAAACTATCCTGTGCGTTCCCTTTTGAGGCTACACACTGAGACATACAGGCAACACCAAAGCTTTTCGAGTTACAACGTGTTGTTTACGAAAAACAAGATAATTTCGCACGATGCAGGATTTCCTTAAAACGTGGTTTTCTGACAAATTTTGAAGAAAGAAAATTCTCCTGTCGGTTCTCGTTTGAGGCTACACGTTTAGACGTACATGCCACACCAAATCCTTCGAGTTACCACTTGTTGTTTAGGAGATACACGCTAATTTTGTACGATGCGTTATTTCTTCTCGTAAAGTGTTTCCAATATGTACGTATTTGTCTTTAGTCTGCAACACTGTATTTCCTTATAACGTTGTATTCTTACATGTTCTTTCGAGAGAAAACTCTCTTGTGCATTGTCTTTAGAGGAAACATGCTCAGACATACACGCAACAACAAAGCTTTTCGAGTTACAACGTGTTGTTTAGGAAAAACAAGATAATTTTGCACGATGCGGGATTTCCTTAAAACGTGGTTTTTTGACAAATTTTGACGAAAGAAAATTCTCCTGTGGTTTCTGTTTTGAGGCTACACGTGTAGACGTACGAGCGACACCAAATATTTTCGAGTTACAACGTGTTGTTTAGGAGATACAAGCAAATATTTTACGATGCGTTATTTCTTCCCTAAAGTGTTTCCAATATGTACTTATTTGTCTTTACTCTGCAATATTGTATTTTCTTATAACGTGGTATTCTTACATATTCTTTTTAGGGAAAACTCTCCTGTGCATTCTCTTTTGAGGCTACACGCTTAGACAAACAAGCAACGCCAAAGCTTTTCGAGTTACAACGTGTTGTTTAGGAAAAACAAGATAATTTCGCACGTTGCGAGATTTCCATAAAACGTGGTTTTCTGACAAATTTTGATGAAAGAAAGTTCTCCTGTGGGTTCTCTTTTGAGGCAACACGTGTAGAGGTACGAGCCACACCAAATCTTTTCGAATTATAACCTGTTGTTTAGGAGATACAAGCTAATTTTGTATTATGCTTTATTTCTTCTCTTAAAGTGTTTCCAATACGTACGTAGTTGTCTTTACTCTGCAACACTGTTTTTCCTTATAATGTGGTATTCTTACATATTCTTTCGAGAGAAAACTCTCCTGTGCATTCTCTTTTGAGGCTACACGCTTAGACATACACGCAACACCAAAGCTTTTCGTGTTGCAATGTGTTGTTTAGGAAAAACAAGATAATTTTTCACGATGCGAGATTTCCTTAAAACGTGGTTTCTGACAAATTTTGATGAAAGAAAATTCTCCTGTGGGTTCTCGTTTGAGGCTACACTTTTAGACGTACACGTCACACCGAATCTTTTCGAGTTACAACGTGTTGTTTAGGAGATACAAGCTAATTTTGTACGATGCATTATTTCTTTTTGTAAAGTGTTTCCAATATATACTTATTTGTCTTTACTCTGCAGCACTGTATTTCCTTATAACGTGGTATTCTTACATATTCTTTCGAGAGAAAACTCTCCTGTGCCTTCTCTTTTGAGGCTCCACGCTTACACATACACGCAATACCAAAGCTTTTGGAGTTACAACATTTTGTTTAGAAAAAAGAAGATGATTTCGCATGATGCGGCATATCCTTAAAATGTCGTTTTCTGAAAAAAATTGACGAAAGAAAATTCTCCTGTGGGTTCTCTTTTGAGGCTACACGTTAAGACGTACACGCCGCACCAAATATTTTCGAGTTACAACGTTTTGTTTAGGAGATACAAGCTAATTTTGTACGATGCATTACTTCTTCTCATAAAGTGTTTCCAATATGTAGGTATTTGTCTTTACTCTGCAACACTGTATTTCCTTATAACGTGGTACTCTTACATATTCTTTCGAGAGAAAACTATCCTGTGCGTTCCCTTTTGAGGCTACACACTGAGACATACAGACAACACCAAAGCTTTTCGAGTTACAACGTGTTGTTTACGAAAAACAAGATAATTTCGCACGATGCAGGATTTCCTTAAAACGTGGTTTTCTGACAAATTTTGAAGAAAGAAAATTCTCCTGTCGGTTCTCCTTTGAGGCTACACGTTTAGACGTACATGCCACACCAAATCCTTTCGAGTTACCACGTGTTGTTTAGGAGATACACGCTAATTTTGTACGATGCGTTATTTCTTCTCGTAAAGTGTTTCCAATATGTACGTATTTGTCTTTACTCTGCAACACTGTATTTCCTTATAACGTTGTATTCTTACATGTTCTTTCGAGAGAAAACTCTCTTGTGCATTGTCTTTAGAGGAAACATGCTCAGACATACACGCAACAACAAAGCTTTTCAAGTTACAATGTGTTGTTTAGGAAAAACAAGATAATTTTGCACGATGCGAGATTTCCTTAAAACGTGGTTTTTTGACAAATTTTGACGAAAGAAAATTCTCCTGTGGTTTCTGTTTTGAGGCTACACGTGTAGACGTACGAGCCACACCAAATATTTTCGAGTTACAACGTGTTGTTTAGGAGATACAAGCAAATATTGTACGATGCGTTATTTCTTCCCTAAAGTGTTTCCAATATGTACTTATTTGTCTTTACTCTGCAATACTGTATTTTCTTATAACGTGGTATTCTTACATATTCTTTCTAGGGAAAACTCTCCTGTGCATTCTCTTTTGAGGCTACACGCTTAGACAAACAAGCAACGCCAAAGCTTTTCGAGTTACAACGTGTTGTTTAGGAAAAACAAGATAATTTCGCACGATGCGAGATTTCCATAAAACGTGGTTTTCTGACAAATTTTGACGAAAGAAAGTTCTCCTGTGGGTTCTCTTTTGAGGCTACGCGTGTAGAGGTATGAGCCACACCAAATCTTTTCGAGTTATAACCTGTTGTTTAGGAGATACAAGCTAATTTTGTATTATGCTTTATTTCTTCTCTTAAAGTGTTTCCAATACGTACGTATTTGTCTTTACTCTGCAACACTGTATTTCCTTATAACGTGGTATTCTTACATATTCTTTCGAGAGCAAACTCTCCTGTGCATTCTATTTTGAGGCTACACGCTTAGACATACACGCAACACCAAAGCTTTTCGAGTTAGAACTTGTTGTTTAGGAAAAACAAGATAATTTCGCACGATGCGAAATTTCCTTAAAACGTGGTTTCTGACAAATTTTGATGAAAGAATATTCTCCTGTCGGTTCTCGTTTAAGGCTACACTTTTAGACG